>NC_034609.1:42832852-42845174 GCF_900095145.1 Mus pahari | reverse complement strand
GGGCTGGCTCGTGATGCCCCCTGCTGGACCCAGCTGGACTTTGTTCCTTGGGAAAGGATTCATTTATTGAAGAAAAAAAAAAAAAAAAAAAAAAAGAAGGTTGTTAACATTACAGACCACAAAGTGGGAGGATACAGTGGGAACCAGCGTGCCCAGTCTAACCTTCAACCTTTTCCAGCTGGGCTCCACCTCCTGCCTCTCGGCCTCCCAAAGTAGCACTAATAGGAGAGACCGACTTTCAAAGCACATGTGACTTTGGCAAGGAAGCAGCGCGGGAGCTGATGGGTTTGGAGACACTCCGAGCGAGGACCTCCACACTCCCCCTCCAGGGGTTCTCCATCTCGGGTCTCCTTGATAGACAAGATTCCAGACCTGGGGGCTGGAGAGATGGCTCAGCGGTTAAGAGCACTGACTGCTCTTCTGAAGGTCCTGAGTTCAAATCCTAGCTACCACATGGTAGCTCACAACTATCTGTAGTGGGATCTGGCGCCCTTTCCTGGTGCATCTGAGGACAGCTACAGTGTACTTAGATATAATAATAAATAAATCTTTAAAAAAAAAAAAAAGATTCCAGACCTGGCTCTGTCCTCTGACTTCTGCCTTCTCTTTCTGCCTTGGCCCAGTCCCCGTCCCCACCCCTGCCCCCACCCCAAAAACCCCAGTGCCTTCCTGGCCCAGGCCCTCCTCCTCCACCGACTGAATGCTCCACCAAGAATGGCTGCCTCTGCTGGAAAAAAAAGCTTCATGCCTGCCTGCCCTCCCATTAAGGAGGCATCAGCGCAAATGTTGCAAATGCCGCCAGAGTTAGTGCAGCTCCCGTCACCCCTGATTCCAATTCTCCCCACTGCACTCGGGACTCCCATGTTCTCCTGCCTGCTTTGCCTAATTCCTGCCTACCTTGTACAGTAATGATTCCCTAGGGCCCAAGGCAGGATGTGAACCATAGCAGATGTTCAAATATCAGATGATTGGGTTAGGAGGGAGGGAAAGATTAAAGGATGGCTGATGGTTAGATGACAACATCCATGGAAGAATAGAAGTATGAGGAGAGAGAAGAGAGACAGGGGAAGATGGTTGGATGGAAAGATGGATGGTAGAAACCTGTTCCTTTAGATAAAAGGGAAATGGAAGGTCTGGTGGGGACCAAGAGGTGCCTGAAAGGATGAATGAAGATAATGTGGGTAGATGTCAAGACTGTGAGGAGGATGAGGGAAAGGGTAGATAGAGGGAGTGATGGTGTGTGTGTGCTTGGCCCAAGGAGTGGCACTATTAGGAGGTGTGGCCTTGTTGGAGTGGTTGTGGCCTTGTTGGAAGAAGTGTGTCATGGAGTTAGAAGTCTCAGCTGCTCAAGCCAGGCCGAATGTGACTCACTGTCTCTTTCTTCTGCCTGTGGATCCAGATGTAGACCTCTCAGCCCCTCCTCCAGCACCACATCTGCCTGCACATCGCCACGCTTCCTGCCATGATGGTAATGGACTGAACCTCTGAAACTGTAAGCCAGCCCCAATTAAATGTTTTCCTTTATAAACGTCGCTGTGGTCACTGTGTTTCTTCATAGCAACGGAAACTCTAAGACAGTGGGTGGGGGGTGGGGGGATAGAGGGAGGGTGGGTGAGCATGAGGTGAGTTAAATGGAGGAGAGCAGACAGGTGAAGGAAAGATATATATACAAAATTCTCCATGATGCTTCTACCACACTGAGCTGACACTTCACACTGCCCATGAGTGTGTGTGTGTGCACATGTGTATGTGTGTGTCTGTGTGTGTTCATGTATATGTGCATGCATGTGTGTGCATGTGTCTGTGTATGCATGCATGCATGTGTGTGCACATGTGTGTATGTATATGCATGTGTCTCTGTGTGTGCACGCATCTCTGTGTGTGCATGCATGCGTGTGTGTGTACATGTGTACATGTGCCTGTGTGTACATGTATGCATGTATGTTTGTGCCCGAGAGTGTGTATGTGTATGTGTGTGTGCATGTGTGTGTTATGTGCATGTGTCTGTGTGTGTGTGCATGCATGTGTATGTGTGCGTGCACTTGTGTGAGGGGAGGGGAGTCTGGCTGCTCTACCTTCTGATAATTTTTACTGCCAAGTGACAGAAGGCCATGGCTGTTGGCATTTCCCACCCTCAAAGCCATAATCACCTCAGCCCCATCTATATTTGCTCAGCTTCTCCCCTGGTGCTGGCTTCCCTTGCAGCTGGGACTCAGCCTCTTTATCGCCAGAGCTGGGTAATCCCTGCTCAAAGTGTGAGTGGTAACTTCCGGGCACTGACCTCCTGAAACATTTGAGCACACGGCTTCCCTGGTTAACACCAGAAACCTGTGGCTCACACACAAGAGCAGGTTCCCGGACACCCTTTCTGGCCCCAGCCTACCTCCCTGCTTCACCTCTCACCCCCTGTTTGCTTCTCATTTAAACCCCTCAAGGCATGTGACCCCATACTTTCCCGATGCCAACTTCTGAGCATCTGTATATTCTGTTCTCTCAGCCTAGATCACTGTTCTCAACCTGTGGGCCATGACCCCTTAAAACCATCAGAAATATCAGATATTTACATTGTGATTCTTAGCAGTAGCCAATTACAGTTATGAAGTAGCAACAAAAATAATTTTATAGTTGGGGATCACCACAACACGAGATACCGTATTACAGGGTCACGGCATCAGAAAGGTTGAGAACCATGCTCTAGGGAGAACCTCTGGCTCTTGAAGCCCACTTCTGGCTTGGACCATCTTTCAGCCCCAATCCCACAGCCTGGGTCACCTTTTCTCCTGCCCAAACCAATCCTTCCACGCCATCCATATTCTCCAAGGCTCTACCCTGCTGGCCAGGCCACAGAACCCAGGGGAGCCCAGGAAGTCTCCATCCTTCAGGACCATCCAGCACCACAGGGGTCAGCAGCCCTCTTGCAGCCTTTGCTCTCCATCTCCCGCCACAGAGGCACAGCACCTCCCCACGGGCTGCCCGGCCCACCCCTGCTACCTCCAGTCATGCACGCCCTGGCAATCTGCAGCAGAGCTTCAGAGGGCCCTAGAGTGAAACCCCCAGTCCTCTCCTGGTGGCAGAGTCTGTCCCTTGGGCCTGGGACCATCCAGTTCTACCGAGCATGCAGGGGCTTCTCTCCAGCCCTCCCAGCAGCAGGTGCTAGAAATTTCTGCCGCGTTAAGCAGAGCATGCTTTGTCTACCCTGTCGCCCTGGGGAGCCATGGTAATTATTCCCAACAGAGTTAAAAAAAATCACAGCAGTAGCTGCTGTTCTGGAATCAACTCTGCTGGACTTGGCCCTCAATGCTCGGACTCAATGGGTCCACACAGGAAATGAGACATACTGATCAATGCTATCCATCCCCATTTGACAGGTGAGGAAACAGAGGCAGGGAGAATCAGTCTGTCTGTCTGTCTGTCTGTCTGTCTCTCTCTCTCTCTCTCACACACACACACACAATCTTTTTTTTTAAGATTTATTTATTTTATGTATGTGACTACACTGTTGCTCTCTTCAGACAGAAGAGAAGAAGAGGGCATCTGATCCCATTACAGATGGTTGTGAGCCACCATGTGGTTGCTGGGATTTGAACTCAGGATCTCTAGGAAGAGCAGTCAGTGCTCCTAACCGCTGAGTTACCTTTCTCCAGCCCAAACACTTATCTATTTATTTTATGCATCTGAGTACACTGTCACTCTCTTCAGACACGCCAGAAGAGGCCATCAGATCCTACTACAGATGGTTGTGAGACATCATGTGGTTGCTGGGAATTGAACTCTGGACCTCTGGAAGAGCAGTTGGTGCTCTTAACTGCTGAGCCATCTCTCCAGCCTCTGCACCTCCCCCCCACCCCCATTTTACCATGTACAGATGATATCTGAGCCCAGGCTGCCCGGTGTCAGAGTTCTCCTAATCACTTATGAACACCTATGAGCGTCTGTACACAGGAGCACACATGTACCATACCAATCAACCAATCAGGATTGCTGGGAATTGAACTTGTTTTGGCTCTTCCTCCTGGCTTGGCCTTGTGACTCACTTTGACCAGTAGAAAGCCAGGAAGCATGAAGGCCTGGGGAAGCCAGCGATTTCCTCTCAGCACTAAGCAGCCATGCTCAGGGGAGACACAGGTTGGATATTGAACTCTGGGCAAAGCCACAAGGGTGAATGCCACCCTGGGCATTCAGCCCCAACACAGCTCAGTTCAAGTGTCCAGGCTCCCGATGGCATGGGTGATCGGAGAGCACCGGAAGCTGTGACCAGCATCTGTCTCTTCCTTGGTTAATTTTTGTTTTACTTTTTTAAAAAAAATAATGATTTATTCACTTTTAGGAATATGAGTACACTGTAGCTGTCTTCAGACACACACACATCAGATCCCTTTACAGATGGTTGTGAGCCACCATGTGGTTGCTGGGAATTGAACTCAGGACCTCTGGAAGAGCAGTCAGTGATCTTAACCTCTGAGTCATCTCTCCAGGCCAATTTTTGTTTTATTTTGATTGGGGATTTTGGTTTAGACAGGGTCTCATGTAGTCCAGGCTGGCCTGGAAGTCCATAGGTAGCTCAGGCTGACCTTGAACTTATAATTCTACCATCTCCACCTATGAAGTGCTGGGATTCAAGGCAGCACCAACACCCCAGTTCTTATTCGGTGCCGGGGATGGAACCCAGGGCTTCTCCTGCATGTTAGGGAAGCACATCCCTGACCCATCTTGGAACCTCACTTTCCCCTTTTGAAAAGCAGAAATAGCCGGGCGTGGTGGCACACACCTTTAATCCNAAAAAAAAAAAAAAGAACGAAAGAACAAAAGAAAGAAAGAAAGAAAGAAAGAAAGAAAGAAAGAAAGAAAGAAAGAAAGAAAGAAAGACAGACAAGCAGAAATAGTGTCTCTTGTCTTCCAGGTTTGCTGTGGGGACTGAGTGTGACCTCCCTAGACAAGATGGTCACCAGCAAGTGGCCAGGTATTTCTGACCTGGGCCCAGCACACAACCCTATGCACTGTGACTTAGGTCCAAGCCAACCCATCCCAAGGGACACAAGCCTCTGCTTGCAACTGGTATTGTCCCTGTGTCTGTGGCCCATATGACGCTGGGCATGTCACATCAGGCAGGTCACTGGGCACATGGCACCCAGGAGGGTGATGTTTTGCAGGATAAGTAATCACGCTGTGAACACTAAGATTGTGTTATTTACTGAAAAAAATGAAACAACAAAAAAAAAACCTGTTTCTGGTTGTGGTCTGGCTCAACCTTAGCACACACCTTTAATCACTCTGGTTGGAATACAGACACATGCTTAGTACACACACCTTTAATCCCAAACAATGAAGGTAAAGTTAGTTTTCAGAAAGAAGCACCCATGTTTGAAAGTGATGCCTAGCTGGGTAGTGGTGGCACGTGCCTTTAATCCCAGCTCTTGGGAGGCAGAGGCAGGCAGATTTCTGAGTTTGAGGCCAGCCTGGTCTACAGAGTGAGTTCTAGGACAGCCAGGGCTACATAGAGAAACCCTGTCTCGAACCCTTCCCCCCCCCCAAAAAAAAAAGAAAGTGATATCTAATTGAGTGGCAGACAAAGTGATGAACCAGAGAAAGATTTGGCAAAATAAGGTACGCCCAACTCTCAGGAAAAGAGAGAAGAAAGGGAAGATACTTAAGGGACCATGCAGGCAAAAAAAAAAAGAAGAAATAGAGGTGAGAGGCAGTTTTACTGGGACAGTTACAGAGAGACAGGTTGAAGAGAGAACAAGCTAGACACAGGTGCAAACAGAATGAGCCAGAGAATGAGAAGGAGCCAGAAGATTAGAGCAGATGGCCAAAGTTAGTGTGAGGCCAAGCAGAGCAACTCGGGAGAAGCCAAGAGAAGCCAGACTGAATCAGTCAGCATGGAGAGGAGTTGGAGCCAGAACAACTGAGTCGAATCAGCCAGCCAGAGTTCGGAAAGAACTAGGAAGGAGTGGGCTTACTCAGCAGCAAGTCTCAGAGGCTGACAACACTCTAGGACTAGACTAGATTGGATGGAGGGTAGAAGCTTCCAGGCCTAGGTTAGCAGATGGAGGCAGTAAACCTTGGACTAGAGGGGAATAAGGGTGACATTTAAAGTGGCATTTACAGCGATGCCTTCCACATTCTAGAGCAGTAGGCTCTGGGGACCATGAGGTTTCAAGGACTTATCCCATCCAGATGTGAACAAATTTTCCAGGGCAGCTGTATCCCAGGCACAAAAGACGCTTGGCCTGCTCCTACATCTGGCTATAAAGCACATCTGCCTTTGAATTATAGCTGTGCTCTTGAATGACTTTGGCTTAGGCTTGCTTTGAGGCAGGAAAACAAGAACTGCCCTCCAATACCTGACCCCCCCCCCTACTTTGGATATTTCAGTAATGACTTTTATTTAGATACAACCTGTTCTCGTTGTTTGGGGTTGGAGGCAGGAACTATCACTGCAAGCAGGAGCCTGTTTTCTTTTTGACAAGATGGAGATGTTCCCAAATTAGACAGTGGTGTTGTCTGCATACTGAAGATCAACCACTGAGTCGAGGGTGCCAACAAAGGGGATTTGTGGCACATAAACTGTTTAAAGCTGTTCAGACTGCTCTTGCAGAGGACTAGGGGTTCAGTTCTCAGCCTTTCCATGAAGGTTCACAATCACCTGTAACTCTACCTCCAGGGGATCTGATACACTCTTCATAGGCTGCTGCACACACACACACACACACACACACACACACACACACACACACACACACACACTAAACACATATATATTTTTAAATTGAAAACTTAGCATGGACGAAGCCCTGGGTTTCCAATGCTATATAACCTGGTTATGATGGAGTCAGCCTAGGAGGTAGAGGCAGAAGGATCAGAATTTCAAGGTTTTCCTTGGCTACGTAGTAAATTGGGGCCAGCCTGGGCTACAACAGACCCTGACGACAAACAAACAAAGCCAGTTGGTGGTAATAACAGAGAAATAAAGATTACAAAGCCCAGGGGGATTTTACAACCAGATGCCTAAAGGTAGCTGTAATCCAAAGAGCAGTCACAGAGCAACGTAGCCCCCCCAGACCCTGCCCCAGCTTCCATCTCAATCCCCGTCCCCACCCTTGAGAGGTGACCATGACCCAGACCTCTGGGGCAGAAGTAGAGTCAGTCAGGGTCCTCACACCTCCAACCCTGGCTCTACTCAGCATGAGATCGACCCAGGCTGGTGGTCCTCAGGGCTCTAGAGGATGTCCCTGTCATCGAAGAGCCCCAGAGTGTCTGTAGTCACGGCAGGAGCTCAGTTTAACAGACACTGTTCCAGGTGCTCACTGCAAACCTGCCTTACTCTCACCACGTGTCCACCCTTCCCAGGCCAAATCAAGCCACAGCTCTGTGTGTGTGTGTGTGTGTGTGTGTGTGTGTGTGTGTGTGTTTGGTTTTGGTTTTGTTGATTGGGGGTTGGGCGGGGGGAGGGGAGGCTGGAAGTTGCCAGTACCAAGATCTAATCTCTATATTTATTTTATAGCTCCTTCTGAACTCCAACTTCCACTCCTCCGCTGTCCCGGATGACTATAGCAGCAGCCTGAGATCCTCAAGGTCCAGGACAAATTCCTGAAACTGCCAAACTATGTCCTCAGCTGGGAAATGGGATGAGATAAGAGATCGTGGACCAGTGTTAGCTGGATCCAGAGAAATGGTCCAGGAAAACTGAGTGCCCAGGGCTGGGCTTAGAGGATGCAGCTGTTCTAACTTTTGCAGCCCACCCAGGCAGCAACCCACCCCTTCCCAAACCCAGTCACTCCCCTGAACATTCCCTGCTTAAGAAATGAGATCAGCCCCAAAGGACCAGCCTGCTTTCCTGCCTGCCTGCCTGCCTGCCTGCCCACCTGCCTCCCTCCTTCCCTCCCTCCCTCCCTCCTTTTCTCCCTTCCTCCCTTCCTTCATTCCTCCCTCCCTCTTTCTTTTGAAAGAACACCTCAGGTAGCCAGGCTGGCCTTGACCCTCCATCCTCTGCTGGATCACAGCTGAACCCCACAATACCCGGCTTACACAAGCAGTTTCTGACCCCAGTGGTCCGCCATTCTGTTCACTCGCTCCCCTCTCTAAAGAACTGTTTCGGATCCTATCGTGGGTTCACTCTTTTAACTTCTGCTTTCCTGAGTTTCTCAAGGTCAAGTTTACGTTAAAAACACACGTATGTGCAAGTAACAGCGTTTTAATTACTATTAAAATAAGGGCTCCCAATGTTATCTAGTCAGCAGCAAGCATCTGCTTCGGGCACTCCGATAGCCTAGAGAGGGCTCAGAGGCTGACATTCAAAATCCTGTGGTCTTGTTCTGTTTTGAGATGTCTCAAACTTCCCCAGTGACCTCCTGGAGGCATGGACTTCCCAAAGTATCGTTCACCCCATTCTCTAGATTTGGAAACTGAGGCTCAGAGAGTACCACTGGTAAGTGAGGCCAGGACCTTACTTTTGTCAGAAAGCAAAGGCTGTGGTCTGGGGTCTAACGTCCATCTCAGCTTAGTTGGGAAAACACTAACTTGGGGGAGGGGTGGAAACTGGAAGGATTTGTCTGCTCTTTGGCTGGAACCAATGGTTAGGAAGGGAGAAGGGAGATGGGAGTCTGGAGGGTAAAAAGCCCCCATAAAATTTGGGTTTGTGACCCCTGGGAAGATTAGACTTTAGGGAAGGCTAGCAGTGGCACCTTTCCTTGGCAGGTGACATTTGAGGATGGGTGTGAGGTTATGCAGTTGTGTTCCAGCTGGTCCAGGGCACCCTAAGAGCTTGCCTTTTATCTCCCCTAATTCTCTCTTAATGAGGATTTAGCATAATTGAAATGGTGACACCTGGGAGATTAAATCGGGAGCTTTTCCAGCTGAGCTGGGGAGAAAGGGGGGGGCACCAATCAAACCCCCAGCTGAGATATTCAATCTTTAGCACCTCCCTAATCCAGAGGTGGCTTAACCCAGCCTGCATCACTCAGGAGCATGGAGGGTAGGGAACCAGGAAACCAAGCTGTCGGTGATGGGGGCTAGAGGCATTGGGAGGTAGAAACAAACAGAAAGGGGCTGGAGGTGCGTGTGCAGGAGGCAGAGCAGCTGCTTTCACACACACCCCACCCGCCTACACAGCCGCCTCCAAACACACCCGTCCTGAATTTAAGGGTTGCCCAACTGTACTGAGATGAATATGGGGCCTTGCTCCTGTGCCCTGTCTTCTAATAAGGCTGCTATGCAAGTCAGGTCCAGAGCTCACTTACCAGCTGCAGAAGCCTAACAGAGGTATCCAGTCTCCCTGGACCTCAGTGGCCTCATCTGGACAATGGGGTCAATGATAACCCGGCTCCCCATAAAGCAGTGGGAGTTAAGGAATGTTCCGGTAAAGCTGCAGGCAGGCATGACCTAGTCAGCTGCTGGCCAGCACCTCCTCCCTAATAAACTGTTAGCCAGGAAACATCTGAAGAGTGCATGGGAGAGAAACTCGGTTATTCATCTCTACATAGAAGCCCTATACATATATCACACACACAACATGCCACATAGAGCACTGGATGGGTGGCTCAACGGGTGACAGCACTGCTTTCAAAAGCAGGAGGACCTGGATTTGAGTCCTAACACCTCTGCAAGGGTATGTAAGGGCATGTACACCTGTATACTCATGTGCATGCTACACACACACATATATACCACACATACATCATACATACACACATACCATACACACATACCACATACTGTACATACACCATACATAAATGTACCATAACACACTACACCACACACACTATACACCATAATACATCGTAGGTGTGTACACACAACACACCATTACACACCACATGCACACATATAGCACACTACACACACACACACACACAAAAAAAATAAAGTTTTTTACTTTAAATTTAATTTTTAATTTAAAATGGTGCTAGTTGGTAATGTGCATGCCTTTAATCCCAGCACTTGGGAGGCAGAGGCAGGCGGATTTCTGAGTTCAGGGCCAGCCTGGTCTACAGAGTGAGTTCCAGGACAACCAGGGCTACACAGAGAAACTCTGTTCCAAACGATAAAATAAAATGAATTCACACATCTGTAGCAATTCCACTTCTGAGCATTAGCTTGAGAGAGCAGGACACTGGGAAGAAGTGAGGGGCACTTCACAGAAATCTTTAGCAGAGATTCCCAAGAGATGACCTCATTTACTGACCCCAGCTGGTGCTGGGCAGTAAACCACAGACCAACATTATTAACCTACGTCCATGTTGTTGACATTTATGGTAGGTATTTGCTTTATAAGCTTGCTTTCAGTCTGTTGGCTGCTTTCAGCAAGTGATTACAGCAAAACACACACACACACTCACATGCATCACTCTGGGTTGGGGCATGGAAATGCACATAAGATTACATCGATGCATTCATTAGCTTGGCTTATGGAAGCTGATCATATGGGCAATCCAGGGCACAGTGTGGTTGGGTGTTACATTTATCTCTTAAAGGCAGGCTAAACAAGCAGGGTGAGTACATCATAGAGTATTAAGTAGGCTAAGTCTTCACGCTGTAGACCAGGCTGGCCTGAAACTCAGAGATCCACCTGCCTTTGCCTCCTGAGTGCTGGGACCAAAGATGTGCACCCCCACCACCCTGCACAGGCTGTCTTAAGTGATCTTATAGTATCTTATTGGCTGTGAGGTCCAGCAGAAGTTTCAGGCTTGCAGATGGGTGTGGTGGTGCACACCTTTGATCCCAGCACTTGGGAGGCAGAGGCAGATGGATCTCTTTGAGTTTGATCTATACAGTGAGATAAAGGACAGCTAGAGCTACATAGATAGATTGTCTCTCTCAAAAAAAAAAAAAAGTTACAGGCTTTTAGAATGTAAGAGGTATTTCATAAAGAATATATCACACCGGGCAGTGGTGGCACAAGGCGTAAGGCTTGGCTGAGAAAGGGGCTTCCATAGAGGAGAAAGCTATCTGCCGCTACAAGGCGGCAGAGCAGGGCTGAGCGTGGCTCTGCACAATCACTCAGTGCTTTAACTGTGATTGCAGATGCTCCCCATTAAGCCACAGTTACTGTTTTGTCCTTCAAAGAAACCTCATCAACGCCGGGTGTTTAACAACATCGAGCAGACAGAATAATGAGGTTCGGTGATGGTGGCGCACCCAGATGGAAATGCGGTGCTCCGCTGACTGAGGCCCAGCAGGATGCTGGGAGGCGAGGCAGTCTGTTGGCTCCTCTTGGTGCTGTGCTCATCAGTCACTCCCATGACTAATGGACTATACCCTACTAGAGCCATTGTGAGCCGTTCCTGCAATTTCAGATAGCTTAAGTGTCCTCGCTAATGCCACGGAACCTATTTTTCTTTCTCGTCTCGTCTGCAAGGGTTATTTCTCAGCCTCAAATTGATGTAACGGGCATAGGAACATCCAGAGTTAGAGAGAGAGCCCTGGGGAATAATTTCTCCAGGAACAAATACATCTTTCTAACCCAGCAGTACCTTGAGGAAAGGACCGAGGTCTGGGTTCAAATCTCTGCTCTTGCTTTTTTTGAAACTGTGTGACCCTAGGCAAGGCACCCAACCTCTCTGTGCTGAAGTTTCCCTGTGTACAGGACTGGAAAGACACACCCGAGTCAAGGTGCGTCAGTCTGAATACCTGAAGGAGAGATCAGTCTCTGCTCCTCATGTGCTGCGAAGGAAGAGCTCGCTACTGCTAATTGCCAATTTAGACCGCCAGGTTCTTAATCTAAGTTCAGTTTGCCCCACTTCAAATGTGTTTCTTTAAATAATTAACTTCTTTTGATACTTTTAATCTTCAAAAGCCCTCAGCGCCCGCAGACTTAGCAAGGTATGAAAGCAATTACATTCTCCCTTGGCGCCGATGGCGATGGCAGCTGGTTGGCTGGGGTGAGCTGCCTGGAGGTCATGGCGAGCTGTTTTATGTCAGCTTGACACCAGCTTAGAGTCATTTTGAAAGAGAGAACCTCCATCGAGAAAAATGCTCCCACAAGACCGGCTAGTAGGCAAGGCTGGTGCATTTTCTTGGTTAATGGTTGATATGAGAGGGTCCCGGCTTACAGCAAGCTGTGTCACCTCTGAGCTGGCGGTCCTGGATGCTATGAGAAAGCAGGTTGACCTAACCAGTAAGCAGCACTGCCCTGTGGCATCTGCTTCAGTTCCCCACTCTCTGACCTCCCTGGATAGTGGACTATATAAGTTAACTGTTAAGATGTCATAAGCCAGCTGGGCAGTGGTGGCGCATGCCTTTAATCCCAGCACTTGGGAGGCAGAGGCAGGTGGATTTCTGAGTTTGAGGCCAGCCTGGTCTACAAAGTGAGTTCCCAGGA
>NC_034609.1:42801446-42832797 GCF_900095145.1 Mus pahari | reverse complement strand
GGATTTCTGAGTTTGAGGCCAGCCTGGTCTACAAAGTGAGTTCCAGGATAGCCAGGGCTACACAGAGAAACCCTGTCTTGAAAAATACAAACAAACAAAAAAAGCAATAAGCCGTTTCCTGCTTACGTTGCTCTTGGTAGTGATGCTTTACCGCAGCAATAGAAAGCAAACCTGTATTGGTGCCAGGCAGCCTCTGTCATGGGCATTCTGGAGGGCAGAGACAAGTTTTGGGGTCCAGAGCTGAGCCGTGGCTGTGGACCTCCTGTTTCTATTGTCTCTTGGGCACATCAGAGCCAGTACTCTGGCTTGCTGGAGCCATGTGTGTGGTGGACTGGGGCTTGCCCTGAAGCAGAGCATCCGGGGTCTTGGCGCAGGTCAGTTTGCTCCCCTTTGTCACCCAGACTTCTGTCTTCCTCACTTGTATGCCGGGCCACCAGAAATGATGCCACTCAAGGACACACTGTATGCTTAATGCTTGGTGGCCGTAAGGACATAACAGTTTTTCAAAGGTGACACAGAACAGCTTTTGTTTGTTTGTTTGTTTGTTTGTTTGTTTGTTTGTTTGTTTGTTTTTCAAGACAGGGTTTCTCTGTGTAGCCCTGGCTGTCCTGGAACTCACTCTGTAGACCAGTCTGGCCTCGAACTGAGAAATTCACCTGCCTCTGCCTCCCGAGTGCTGGGATTAAAGGCGTGCGCCACCACGCCCGGCCAGAACAACTTTAATAAGACAGGAAGATCAGGGTCTTCTAGAAGAGTCTGGTCTTCCAATCCCAAAGGCCCAGAGCGTGTTGGTCTCTAGACCTTTGTTTTGACTGGGGAGTAGGGTCTTATTATGTAAACAAACGCCCTTGAATATGTCATATAGACCAGATGTCCTTGAACTCACAGAGATTCCCCTGTCTTTGCTCTCAAGTGCTGAGACCGAAGGCATGTACCACCGCTCTGGGTCTGATCTCTGTACTTTGCAAAGACTCTATACAAGGGTCTTTTGGGCACACTACCGCCGTGACCCTAGAAAACCTGCCAGGGTGTCCAGAAGGCCAGACAGGGCTGCACCCCATCATCTTCCCAGACACCAGGAATAAGCAGGTCAGGAATCAGAAGAAGCTCGTGGGCACTTGCCAGCAAGCTGTCATCTCTACCTTGGAAACGAAGTTCACTTTGCAAATCAGCAAGCATATTGGCAAATTAATTGTCCTGCCTTGAAGGGATGAGATGGCACAGCAATCTTTCTAGCCACCAGCTCAGGATGCACAGTATTCAGACTCTCACTGACCCCAGGGGCTTTGTAACTGTTCTGGCTTGGAGATGAAGCGTCCCACCCCCACCCATGAAGACTCAAAGGGTAGAGCTTGGTCCTCCGCTGGTGGATCAGTCACTGACAGGGAGGGGAGTGGAGATGCAGACCTGATCAATGGTTTGCAACTGGGTGGTGTGACAGAAGTCTTAGAAGCTGGGGCCTGGTTGGAAGTGCTAGGATGGTAAATGGGAGGTGGGTGGGTGGATGTGGGTGAATGGGTGAGTGGGAAGGTAAGTGGGAAGATGGTTGTGGGTGAGTGGTTGGGTGTGGGCGGGTGAGTAGGAGGGTGGGTAGAAAGTTGGGTGGGTGAGTGGGTGGGTATGGGTAGGAGAGTGGGTGGGTGGGTGAGTGGAAGGTGAGTAAGTGGATGGGCAGGCAGGGCATCTCCTTGCAAGCTGTGCCTTACCCTATCTCACTTCCGTCCCTTCCAACCTCCATTCTCTTCCTTTCCCTCACACTTGCTACCACGATGTCTTTCTGTCTTCCCCACAGATTGAAAATCAATCCTTCCTCCTTTAGAAAGTTTTCTTGGGGACTTGTCACAGTGGAAGGAAGCCAAGCGACACGGTGACAATGTTCTCGAGGGTACGGTTCCTGTCTGCGGAAAGACAATATGCAGTTTCTCTTTCCGGTCTGTTTTAGTCGGGGGTTCTCTATTGCTGTGATGAAACATGTTAGCCAAAAACAACTTGGGGAGGAAAGGGTTAATTTTAACTCACATTTTCATATCAGGGATCATCACTGGAGGTAACCAGGACAGGAACTCAAGGAGGGCAGGAACCTGGAGGCAGGAGCTGGTGCAGAGGCCATGGAGGTGTACTGCTTACTGGCTTGCTCCCCATCGCTTGCTCAGTCTGCTTTCTTACAGAACCCAGGACCACCAGCCCAGGGATGGTACCACCCACCATGGGCTGGGCCCTCCCCCATCAATCACTAATTAAGAAAATGCTCAACAAGTGTGACAGAGGCACATGCCTTTAGTCCCAGCACTTTGGAGGCAGAGGCAGGAACATCTTTGAATTCAAGGCCAGGCTGGTCTAGAGAGTGAGTTCCAGGAAGCCCAGGGCTACACAGAGAAACCCTGTCTCAGAGAGGAGAGAGAGAGAGAGAGAGAGAGAGAGAGAGAGAGAGAGAGAGAGAGAGAGAGAGAAGTCCGAGCCCACAGGCTTGCCTACAACTCAATTTTAAGGAGACATTTTCTTAAAATCCTGAGGTTCCCTCCTCTCAGACAATTTTAGCTTGGGTCAAGCTGACATAAAATGAGCTGCCACACTGTCTCCTGGGGAAACTGAGTCCGTGGTGGAGATTGTATCACAAGCTCTCAAACATTTATCACTGAATGGATCTAAACCATTAGAGGGTTCACCAAATTACTACATATTTATTATGTGTTGAGTTTGCCTTTAGATTTAGATTTTTTATATATACACATACATTTGTTTTACAACTCTATAAAGAGAATTGTTTTGGACCTAATGCCTCTGTCCCCTCCCTGCAAGTGCAGAGGCCATTGCCCTAAGCTCCAGAGGTGACAGGGTTAGGAGGGGCTGAGCCTGTGTGGTTGATTGGTACCTATAGGAAAGGGGCCCTAGTTCTCCTGGACTCACTCTGTCACACAAAGGCTGATGGCCACAGGCTAAAGACAATCCTCTTTAGAATCCAGCCATGCCAGGGCCTTGACCTTGGAGTCCAGAGTGATAAGTAAGTCCTGCTGCTTCCATGTTAACCGGTCTATGGTACTTGTTCTGTTAAAGCAAGTTAAGATAATTCACACTGTTACTATAGAAAGCCTGGGGAGTTGTTTGCAGGGAGACTAACCCTGTCCCTGACTCAGGCTGTGCTTTTAATGGTAGGCATTTCAGTTGTGCACAGACGTATCTTTTGAACCCAAGCAAGGCTCTATTGCAGAAATCCGACACTTGCTTTTACTTCCACCCGGCGAGTCCCAACCCTTTGCCCCTTCACAAGTTTTCGTCTTGTCTGATATCAAGACCGTATTCAAGTTACCTTGACCTTGACTCAAAGTGTCTCTCAGCCAGTTTGTACAAGCACAGAACAGCAGAGTGGTAGCTCAAGACCCTCAAAACCCAAGACTTCAAGCACCTTGGGACATAAGATAAAAGGCTAGCTATGAGTGTGTCTATCCACCACCCTTTCCATTTACCTCTCCATCCTTCCATTCCTTCATCCATCCTCCCATCCTCCCTCTCCATTCCTCCCTTATCCCTTCATCCATCCTCCCTCTAATCTCCCTCATCCCTCATCCATCCTCCCATCCTCCCTCTCCATCCCTCCCTCATCCCTTCATCCATCCTCCCCCTCCCCTCCATCTCTCCCTCATCCCTTCATCCATCCTCCCATCCTCCCTCTCCATCCCTCCCTCATCCCTTCATCCATCTTCCCATCCTCCCCCTCCCCCTCCATGCCTCCCTCCACCAATGTCAGTACCAGCTCTTGTGCTAAGTGTATAAAAACAAGATTCTGGCTCTGGTCCAAACCTACCTGCTGCAGTGGAGCTACATCAGACCCAGGTCAACCTTGTCCCCAGAGCACACCCATGCTAGGGAGTCTCAACCTGCTAGTCCTGCTGGGACCACTTCCTCCACCTCTGGATCCTCATCTAGACCTACACCAGACTGTCCCTGTGTGTTCTTCCAACTTATTTCACTAGGAGGGACACTGAGCACAAAAGCCAACATTTTTTTATTGCCAGCAAAGCAAGCAGGGCAAAGCACTGCCTCTTACAATAAAGAGTTCTGAGTCTCCGCAGAATCTGCATTAAAAAGAAAATCAGGTCAATTATTTTATTGCTCTGGTGTCTCTGTCTCGTCAGAGTAAGTCCTCGATCTAGAACGCTAAGGACAAGGACAGCAGATGTTCTCTGTGACCTTCCCCCTCCCCCGAGGAAAAGCTCTGTCCTAGATTTTAAACCTTCATGAAGGCAGAATGTGTCCGGAGCAAACAGCTCTCAAAAAAAAAAAAAAAAAAAAAGTGTGAAAGCAAGTTGGAGGTTCTTCCAGCAAGAAAATGGGATGGGACTTTTGTTCTTGAGGATGCAGATATATATGATACATATGTGTATACAGACACACACACACACACACACACACATGGTGCTGAAGTCAAGTACCAGGAACACCTAGCATGCATTTTTCTCCTTTAATTCTCTTTTAAGAGTTATTAATAAGGGACTAGAGAGACAGCTCAGTGGCTAAGAGCACTGACTGCTTCTCCAGAGGTCCTGAGTTCAGTTCCCAGCAACCACATGGTGACTCACAACCATCTATAGTGGGATCCAATGCGTGCTTCTGGTGTGTCTAAAGTCAGCTACAGCGTACTCATATACATAAAATAAGTAAATAATTCTTTTAAAGAACAAAAGTCATCAATAAAAAAAAAAATCAAAAAACTGATCCTCAGATTGCTTGCCTCAAATCCAAAGCATGCTTCGCTTACACACGTGTCTTAATTCACCCTTCTGGTGGCCTCCTGAGGTAGACTATGGGCCTATCACTTTATAGATGAGGAGCCAGCCCCAGAGAAGCAGAACTTGGCCCAGGTTGCAAAGGCTGAGATTAAAACCTGGACATAGAGTTCAGGTAGGATGGGTTCAGAGCACTTAATCTTCACAAGAGACCTGAACTATACCAAGGGAAACTGGCAGCTCATGTGGTGGCACACGCCTTTAGTCCCAGCGCTTGGGAGGCAGAGGCAGGTGGATCTCTGAGTTCGAGGCCAGCCTGGGATACACAGGGAAACCCTGTCTCCAAAAACAAAACAAAGCAAAAAAGTAGGGCGTGGAGAGATGGCTTCTAGAGGTCCTGAGTTCAATTCCCAGTACCCACATGATGGTTCACAAACATCTGTAATGGGATTCCATGCCCTCTTCTGTCATGCTGGCATACACGCAATAGAGAACTCATACGTATAAATAAATAAATCTTTAAAAACAAAACAAAACAAAAACCAAAAAAAAAAAAATCAAAAAAGATAGACAATTCTATAAGCCCTCAAAACTTCTCAAGTAATGAGGGAAAGGCGATGAGCTTCCTGTAGACAGGTGTTTAGCATATTCATTTTCTCCCAGGCCAAATTCGCAATGGAGATAATTGACTACTCTGCAAACAAGCTGTTCCGTGTTTTGAACACTGTAGCTGCCTCTCCGGGCAGGGCAGGTACTGCGTCTGCTCCAGAGTTGATGCCAACTGCAGATTAAATGAACATCTCGCAGCCAAGATTCCCAGCGCGGGATGATAAATACGTCCCCACAGCTTTACAAAGCAAAATACTTCTTGATGTGCTGTTCCGGGGGGTAGGAAAACTTGAACAGGCTTTGAGAAATGCCAAAACTAAACCCCACGGGAGTCTGAGTCTCTTGTCCCTGTGCACACTAGAAGGCGGCTCCTTACTGCCCACAGCGCTGGCCTCCCAGCCTGACAGTTCTCACTCCCTGCCACGTGGCACCCCCCCTGCCCCCCACCCTATCAAAACCATCACCTCCTACCACGAGCAGACTCCTCTCCTGGAGACTGATGTAGGGCCAAAATTTCCTGCCACCCTGTTATGGGCATCCCTGAAATCTCTAATTCATCCTTTGATGAGGCCAGGTGCTGCCTGGTAGTCTGTGTTCCACAACCCACTAAAGCCCAGAGCCACCCAGGGGACACTACCTGGTACAGATCCCAGCTGGGCTACTCTGGAATCCTCAGCCCATTGTGGCCTGGGAAAGGCACTTTGTATACAAGCTGCTGGAGAGGACAGCCATTTCAGGAAGGGAGCCTGCCTCTTTGTGCTCACCCCAAACCAGACGTTCTGCGTGGATGCTATTGGTTGGGCCTGCAGCCTCTGAGGACAGCCTTGAGAGTCTCAGTGGGTCCTGGGGAAAGGGGAGGTGTAGGGAGGGAACCTGCTTAGGAGCCTAAGGTCTGGCTAAACACCACCAACCCTTCTCTGAATACTGCCCGCCGGGTTCTGCCTTTTCTGGATCATACCATGATCCCAGCTGCCCATCAGAATCCCAGGGAAACCCCACAGGGCACTCCCCCTGAGTAGTCTCGGAACTCAGTCAAGTTACAGGAGTTCTCGAGGCAAGGCTCAAGAGCTGTTGCTCAGCCAGGGTTTGACCAAGAATCCTCCTGCCTTGGGGAGCCTTTCTCTCTCCATGTTGGAAAGCCACAAGTCCAGTGATAGCCCAGAATCCATCAGCATTGGTGTGCAGAGAGTCTGATGCACAGAGAGACAAGAAAACCTGCCTGAGGTCACTCGGCCATGGCGCAGCAGGCCTGGCTGCATAGGCAAAGCAGAACCTAAGTCTAACCCTGAAGGGGTTTGCTGGGCCATGCCACCAGAGGCTTCTCGATGGCCTGGAACTCCCCCAGGTAAGCCAGGCTGGGCTGGCCGGCAAGACCAGGAATCCCCCTGTCTCCGCCTCACCAGCACAGGGATAATGGACATGCTTTACCAGGCTTCTATGGGTTTTAAGGGCTCAGATTTAGATTGGCATGCCCGTGCAACAAGGGCTTCACTGACTGAGCCCTGATAGGGATTCTAGACCGGCCTTGGGACCTTGTATGTCCTGAGAGAGGTAGACGGACTCCGGAGAGGGTGGCTAACCTAAGAGACTCGTGCTGGCTATTCCATGTTGACTTGATACAATCTAGAGTCATCTAAAAGGAGGGAACTTCGTTTGAGAAAATGACTCTGTGAGGTTAAAGCCATCAGCATCCCCGTAGGGAATTTTCTTAATCAGTCACTGATGGCGGAGGGCCCAGCCCACAGGGGACAGAGATACACCCCTTCCCCCAAACTGGGGTGTGTCCTGGGTTCCACAGGAAAGTTCCAGGCTGAGCAAGTCACGAGGAACGAAGCAATAAACAGCACTCCTCCAAGGCCTTGGCACCGGTTCCTGCCTCCAGGTTCCCCCGCCTTGGCTTCCCTTGGTGTGTTGTGCCTCGGCCTATGGAAGCTGAATAAACCCTTCCCTTCCCAAGTTGCCTTTGGTCATGGTGCTTCATCACAGCCATAGAAACCCTGACTGAGGCAGAACTAAAGGAGATGGAGAACAGAGAGCCCTGTCCGGAGGGAGAGAGTTCTGGAGCCTGGCTTTACTGGAGCTAAGAGAACTGGAGGGTCAGAGTAAGGGCAGAGCCTCGGCACCCCTCACAAAGATGCCAGACCTCTCTCTGCCTTGGGCCTCAGAAGCAGTGACTGTGGTACAGGCAGCAGGGAGGGGCTGTGGGAAGGCAGAGAAAGTGGGCGGGCGGTGTCTCCAGTTCTTGGCATTTCTGCGGAACCCTGGGGTTCCCATTAATACCCTTTGAGAACCCCTGCCCCCCCCCACCAGTTTCTCCCTCTGCCTGCACTCTTCGCCCCCCCTTCGAGGCCACAGGTACTTTCTATTACTCCTTCCAGAGAGCTGAGGACAGCCAGGCTCTGATCCCCTTGCTCCTGGACCACCCCCCACCCACCCACCTCAGATCCTGTCAGCATTCAGTGACAGCCCTAACCTAGCTCCAGCTGCCAATTAGGACGATGACCTTGAACAGGCCTCTGGGGATGTCAGAGACAGAATGGAGTGGTGAAGGTCACTTGGCTGCAAAACCTTTTAAGGAAATGAAGGACCCTGGGACGGGCAGCCCTACATTAACAGGCTTTTGCAATTCCAGCCTTTATGGTTCCCACTGTCCTCATGTGACCAGAGAGAAAAATGAGGCCCAGAGAGGTGGAGTGACTCACCAAGCACACGCAGCAAGAAGGTGGCTTGTGGCATCTCCCTCTCCCCACCCACACCCAGGGCCAAGCTCCCAGGAGAAGCCCACAGCTTGGATTTCATATCCTGAAAGCCCGCTGCCACTCATAGACATTTTACAGATAGGGAGACCGAGTGTGTCGGCACAAAGCCACCTGTCTAAGGACATTCACTTGAACGCTGGGATCTGGTCCCAAACCTCCCTGTTCTCAGCCCCTTATGCCATCTCCCCAGTAACCCACCCTAGGCTCTGAGGCTGGGTCGGTCTGTCCCAGCCTGCAAACCTCCCCGCAGCCCTTACTGCGTGTACCATGAAGTTGCAATCCCCAGGTCCCCAGCTGCCCCAGCTCCTCCTGAGCTCAACTCCTCCTCAGAGAGGAGAGAGGACAGACACCCTCCTTGCCTTCCTGGTGGTTGGCAGAGCCTCTGCTCCCTGCCTGCTGCCTGGCTGATGGAGAGATTAATCCTAAGCCCTTCCCGGCAGCACCCCCACCCCCATCTCAGGCAGGACCATGCTGGCTGTCCCCGTGGGACTTGGAGCACCAAGTCCAATGCTGAGGCAGGACAGCTGGCCCAGCTCCCTGCAGCATCCGGACCTTCGGCTTCCAGGAGGAGGGAGGACTTCGGAGCCCTTCTAGAGAGCCACCTTGTGCCTCTGCTCTTCTGCGGAGTCAGACTGAATGAACTTCTGCTCTATAGAGGAAGTGGGAAAAGAATTGGACGCTGACCCTCTGCCAGGGCTGCTATGTTGGGAGCTGGTTTTGATTTGTGTTTTGTTTTTTATGGGGGGGGTCTTCTCATTTCCCCCTACCTCTCTGTCACAAACCTGTCTTTTCCTGGTCACTGAGACATGGGCTCCCCATGCCCGGCAGAGAACTGGCTGGGAACACACTTCCTAAAACAAGCGGTGAGTTGAACTTGGGAGGAAGTTGTTTGTTCTGGGGTGGGTTGTTCTGGAACAGTGACTGAGTGAAACAGCTTGGCAGAAGGAATATTTGGAGTGAATTACTTCCCCAGGCTCTAAGGGAGTTTTGCTGGCCAGCTATTAGGGGGGGAGCAAAGACCGCAAAATCAGATCTGTTCAGTGGAAGGAGAGAGAGGACAAGATTCCGGCTCTGGGTCCCCTAGCCAGGAAGCTGTGTCCTGGGTTGAGTTTGGATTTGCCAAGTGACCTTGGATGAGTCCCTTTCAGCACTCTGGGTCTTGGTTTTTTACACTGGAAATTGAGAAAGCTTGGCGAGAACTCCCTGGATTTCCTGTCTCTGCAGGCTGCGCTCCTCCTGCCACTGGCTGTGTGCTGTGAACCAAGTAACGCATGCAGAATAGCGGAGTGCTCTGCAGGGCGAGTGGGAAAACACAGCCGCCCCCACTCACTCCTTGCGGTCCGCAGAATCCTGCCGGCTGACCGGCTCTGGAGTAGAAAGGCACTTTCGTTTCCGTTGGCTCCTGACTGGAATGCCTCTCCCAATGTAAGGTTATAGGTGCCTGGAGACAGCTCTGGCCGGAACAGGTAGCATAAGATATGGTCACACCATACGTATGATGAGACAGGTCATAAATTTTTTTTAAAATGTATGTGAGCAAGCTAAAATAAAACCTGCTTATCCTAAGCGAAGCCCCTAAATAGGTCTGCAATACAGAGAACATTAGAAACCTCTTCATCCTGCAAATAGAAGAGTATACAGCTCAGGGTGGGGAGTGACCACTTCAAGGTCACACAGCAAGGGAAACAGGAGACCAGGTGAAGCTTTCTCAGGGAGCCCCTGGGAGTCAGGTGCCTTGCAAAGCTGTCACGATCCCCACCTCCTAAGCTCTTTGACAGTAGGGGACACTAGGTGTCAGTCAGTCCCCTCATCTGCAAAGGTGAACCGTGCCTGCCTGCCTCATGGGATGGTTGGCCTGGGTCCCTTAAAGGAACTGGGTGCCTTAGAACTTCTAGAAGTGACTGTTCTGGTGTTGTTCCCCAAACCGGCCTGTGCTCAACAGTATGGGAGCCCAAACTCCCCCACTGGCACAGACCAAGCAGAGGGTCCAGAGAGACTGAATCTGTCCTCTTCTGTCAAGGACACGGCCACGTAGGGCACCCTGCAGGGTTGACACAAGCCTTGCCCTTTGAGAAGAGGGGGGGGGGAAGCCTCATGCCCCCAAGACTACAGTGTTTGAAAGCACAGCACAGGGTCCGTTACTCACATCTCCATCCACAAAGTCTGCATCAGGGAAATTTAGCTCCCTGCAGAGCCTCCTTAGTGTAGTGGGCCGTACATCTGTATCATGGATGTATGTGCATCCATGGGGGTAGGGATGTGTCCAGTGACATGGCCCCGGCGTATAGTAGCTGCTCAGTAAACAAGAAGTGTAAGACCCCGAAAGGAGGGACTCCCTCTGGTCCGGTACTCTCTCGGGTCCCCAGTAATTCGAGATACACCTTTTACACACCTTGCTGTAAATCACATGAGGTACTTTATTTACGAGGCCTCGGGCCGACTCGTATCTCACGCAGGAGACAGAGGAGTCGACCCCGTCCCTCAGAAGTAAGGGGTTTTTGTAGGGTTAGGGTNGGGGGGGGCAGGGAGAGTTTGTGCAGCCACCAGTGATTGGCTCATTTGAACATACAATGCAACAAGATAGTACAGCCAGCCGGAGTGGCAGAATTTCAGAGGCCGGGGGCCTAGTCTGGGGCACCTCTGGTCAGTGTGTGACCCTGAGTGAACCGGGGTGAGATGCCTCCTTGGCAGAGTTTATGAGCTAACCTTGACAGCCCCAGCTGGCTCCGGCACTCCTTTCCCTTATCTTCATGGTCTTGTTAGTCTTAGCGGCCGGGTGGGCTCCGTAAAGTCTGGACTATGTCTTTTTGCAGTGTTCGGCCTTGAGCCTTTGAATTTTTTTTCAGTCTCAAACATAGGAAGATGGGTGCCTGGCTGGGGCAACTGAGATAATTGCCTAGCTAGCTGTCAGGTGGAGGAACAGAAGACCTTCAGCTGCCCTAAAAGAACAAAGGCTCTTTACTAGCCACATTCCTAATGATCTAGGGAACAGGTTTTGGGGAATTTTTTAAAATTTAGGGCTCTACAGAAGGAAATGGAAGGTTCAGAGATGGCTGGAGCAGCTGCAGTCACGATGGGACAGGTTTATACTTCCAGATCTGCTGAGACCCAACCTCCCTTTCTCCTTTTCTTCTTCCTTTGGAGGCAGACAGGTGAGCCCACTGCTCCCTGGCCTGACAGTCCGAAGCAATGCCCATGTCTTCCAGAGACGGGGACTTGCATCCTGGACACCATCATTTTGGCTCCTGCAGTCCCTTGAGTCAGCTCTGGCCGGGTCCCGAGCCTCAGTCAGTCAAGGGCCTTTACTACCGCAGGGCCCGGAAGGTGGGCAACCTGGACGCCTCTCCAGAGGCCAGCCTGAAGGAGATCCTGGTAAACGTGGGTGGCCAGCGGTACCTGCTGCCCTGGAGCACCCTGGATGCCTTCCCGCTTAGCCGCCTGAGCAGGCTCCGGCTGTGCCGCAGCTATGAGGAGATCACGCAGCTCTGTGATGACTACGACGAGAACAGCCAGGAGTTCTTCTTCGACAGGAACCCCAGCGCCTTCGGGGTGATCGTGAGCTTCCTGGCCGCGGGAAAGCTGGTGCTTCTGCGAGAGATGTGCGCCCTGTCCTTCCGGGAGGAGCTGAGCTACTGGGGCATCGAGGAAACCAACCTGGAGCGCTGCTGCCTGCGCAAGCTGCTGAAGAAGCTGGAGGAGGCGGCCGAGCTGCGCCGGGAGGAGGATGCCCAGCGCCAGCAGCAGCGCCAGGCCTGCCACTCCGAGGTGCACGCTTCGCGATGGGCCCGCAGCATGAACCAGCTGCGGGAGATGGTGGAGGACCCACAGTCCGGGCTGCCCGGGAAGGTCTTCGCCTGCCTCTCCGTGCTCTTCGTGGCAACCACGGCTGTCAGCCTGTGTGTGAGCACCATGCCCGACTTCAGGGCTGAGGAGGACAAGGTGAGGAAACCATGGAGGCTGGAGAGGTTGGCATGTGAAATCTCGCCCCAGGAGACAAGCTCCTCCTAGGGCTTAAGTCATTTCTTTCCTTAGTGTTACTGGCTGGGTTTGTTGGCTGCCCGAGCCCCGGCAGCCCTAAAGTGACCTTGCCCCGGGGAAAACATTCTACCTGTGCAATCCTACTCTTTGCAAAGAGATGGGAGACCCTCCCACGAAACCACAGGAACTGAAGGGTCTTTGTCCTAATTTGCTTTGTGTTGCCGGTAAAAACAAGTTGGGGTGGGAAGGACTTATTTGACTCACACTTCCAGATCACAGGCCATGGGAGTGGTGGGGTAGCGTCTGGGGAGGAACTCAAGCAGGAACCAGAACGGGGAAACTACAGAGAAGGGGGAAGGCTCCTTATTGGCTGGCTACTGTTCAGCCAGCTTTCTCACACAACCTGGGATTCCCTGTCTGGGGATGGTGCCGCCCACAGTGGGCTGGGCTCTCTTACATAAATTAGCGATCAAGAAAATCGCCTCATAGTGACGTCAATCGGCCAATTGGCCAATCCGATCAAGGCACATTCCTCAGTCGAGACTAAGACTCTCTTAGAGTCTCTGGGCTTTGTCGAGTTGACAGCTGAAGCTAAAGAGTCTCAAAAACCGAGATAGGAGCCATCTGTTAAGGAAGGTGGCTGAAGAGCTTGACTCTGGAACTAGACGGCTGCCTAAGGTAGAACTCTCCAACTCTGCACGCCTCCGCGGCTCCCTATCGCCTGACCCTCCATCACTTAGAGTATAACAAACAAGGGAGGCAGATTTCACACACACACACACACACACACACACACACACACACACACTCGTTGCTCCCTCCTTACAGATTGGATCAGCGAGAGCCAGCATGTGCCTCAAACACAATTAAGTTCTCCACCAATGGTTGCTGAACAAAATATGTCTCATCGGACTGACCAGTGTTTTCTCTGAAAGAAAAAGGTGTAATAGCACCCATCCCTCAGTCTTTCAAACAGCCGCTTTCCCCCCTGAGACTGTAGTTGCAATCAGGAACTCCCACGCCCTCTTAGACTTTAGCACAAAATGTGCAATGGAAAAGCTTGTTAGCCCATGGGAATATCTGCATGTAGGTTTATTTTATTTTTATTTTTTGCTTCCGAGGGTTAGGGCAGAGTAAGCAGTGTCCTTACCCCAGTCAAGGACACCAGGTCCCAGCTGCTGAAGAATCAAAGCCGACCTCCATACAGGTGGTTTTCTCCTTTGGGGAGAGAAACGAGTGTGAGGGAGCCAGGGGCTTTTCCTGGGCAGAGGCGGCAGGGCTTTGCAGGGCCCAGAGCTTTGAAGATTACAGAGTGCAAACCCAGGCTGGGCTTAACAGCACTGGGAAAATCAAATCAGAGGCAGGTCACCAGTCTGCAGGCCTGGACAGCCCAAAGCTGTCCCTGAGAAACTGGCAGTTGTGTCCCACGGGGTAAGAGGGATTCATGTCCAGAGACAGCCACAGTGTCCCTGCATTTATTCTCCAGAGTCACCTTTGTACCTGCTGCCCCATCCCAAGGGTTGCAGCAGAGTGTCTCTGCTTCTGTTGGGAATGATAATTCAGGGAGCCAGGGAGGCTGAGGATGGACAGGCAACCGTAGGATCTTACTTCTCTCAAGAAGTGCCCCTGACATTTACATAAAAAGCCAGTGTTCTTTCTTGTATACGATTAATATTTTCTCATTTGTCCTCAGGGGACAGCAGCCAGGCAGCTGTCCTGAGGAGAGCTATAGGGCATGGTAATTTAATGACACCCCAAGAGGCCCTGGGGATGTGACCTGTGGGAACCCAGACTCCTTTGCTTTGTCCCAGCTCGCATCTGGCTGTTCCACATTTGCTTATCCATCTGTAGGTTGGCTGGTGACCTCTGTGGCTTTTCCACCTTTTGTCTGCAGGCTGGGCCCATGCCTGAATAGGTTGTGTTCTGCTGTGTGTTTTCTCTTTCCTCCTGGGTGTGCACATAAGTGTGACCTTGCCGAATCTTGAGTGTGAGCTTAACCCCTGGAGGAGCTGCCAAGCTGTCACCTAAGTTCAAGTTCCCTGCTACCCAGCCCAGCAGGTTTTGTGTGTGTGTGTGTGTGTGTGTGTGTGTGTGTGTGTGTGTGTGTGTGTGTGTGTAGGTCAGAGGACAGCTTTCAGGAGCTGGTTTTCCCCTTCCACTGTGTGGGTCCCAGCAGGTTGTCAAGCCTGACTTGGTGGCAAGAGCTCTAACCCACTGAGCCATGTCACCAATCCTCCTTCTTCTAATTGTTCAGTTTTCAGGTATACACATAGAAACTTTTAAAAAAGGAAAAAAAAAATACACCCCTTCAACCCTACCCCTGCCTGTCAATCTAGGCTATTTCTCTCACCCCAAAAGTTCCCTTGGGGCCCTTCCCAGTCAACCCAGGGTGGCCTGAGCAGCTGTTTTGACTGTGGGAGTCCTGGAGGTAACCCTTACCCAGTTCCCAGTGTCTCCTGTCTGTGGCCTCCAGCTTGCTAGGCCCCGTGTGCCTGTGTGGTCTTCCATTTCTTCTGCAGCTTCCTGGGGGCTGGCTCACCATGACTGCAGGAAGGGGCAGGGCTTTCTCACCATTGCCAGGGACAAGGCACACAACAAGGCAACGGCTGACTCCCCACTTCAACTGAGATTGGGGGATCCCCAAACCAGATTTCCCCGTGCCCAAATCCAGAGCGACAGAGCGATGAGACCACATCGTGGACCAAACTGTCCCAGGCCCTATGGCCAGAGTCTTTCTTAGAGAGAAAGAAGTGCTTTGGGGTGTGTGTGTGTGTGTGTGTGTGTGTGTGTGTGTGTGTTTGTGTATGTGTGTGTGTGTAGTGTGTGTGTGTTTCTTTCTCCCCAAGCCCCTTTCCTTAGAATGAGGATGGATTGGGTACCACATCCCCTGCTAACGCCCTTCTACCTCTCTGTCCCGTGTGTCCCTGCATGCCTGCAGAGATGCCAGCTCTTGAAGGCAGGCCCCAGGCTGGTTAGGATGCAGGACAGAGCAGGATGCAGATAGAGTGACTAGGCAGAGCCAGTCTGCTGCAGTGCAGGGAGGCCGGCAGCATAGACCAGGGGAGGGAGGACAGGGTGTGCATGCCTTGAATAGCCAAATGCAGCACCAGAGGCAGAAGCATGGCCTGCTGGGCCTGCTGGGCCCTCCAGAGTCACCTTCCCGAGCTGCTGGTCATTGGGCACTATTTCCCCAAAGCTCCCAGATCTCAGCAAAGAAACAAAAGCAGCCCAGATTCTAGGACTTCTGAGGGCTCTAAAGTCAGGGGGAAAGATTCCCCCCCTCCCACCAGGTTCCCATGTCTGAGCTTGGGTCCAAGACTTTGAGTTTGTGATGGACCCCAGAATCTGTCTTTGTATCTAGCATCCTGGAGGATTCAGGTTGTGTTCCACCCTCTTCCTCAAACACTGGAGCCCAGAGACAGCTAGGGACCACTTCCGTATTGCAGAGCATTTTCGTAGAAAGCCTGGAGAACCCAGACCCAAAGCTCTGATGCCATCCAGATTCTGATGGTGAACCACCGAGGAAGCCCTCTCAGTGGGTTGGAAATGCGTCTACTTCCTGTAGAATGGTAGCCTTCTGCTGACCAAGTGGGCCAGCATCTGTGACAGCATGTCACATGCGTACATGCAGGACTCAGCATCCTCAGAGCTGCTGAATACATGATCCTGTCCATACAGCAGCCCTTTAGGGTAATCATGGCTGGACATCCAGGGAGGACCCGGAAGTTTCTGAGTTGAGACTTGACTGGGCTGGGACCCTAAGCTGTATACTCGGGGCTTCATCTGCTCCAGCCCTGGAAAGGACCAGACAGAAGCCAGGAGAAAGCTTCCCAGTCCTGGGCAGACCAACAGGGCTTGGGTTCTTCTGGCCATTTTCTTTTTGTTTTCTGATGAACAGATATAAAACCATTTCAATTTAGGACTCCTCTGGGCTTGAACCCTGGAAGCAATTTCTTTTCCCACTTTAGAACATTTGAATCCAAAAGTCCTATTGTTGTCTACATGTTCCTTCACTCACAGGCACATAGCTCGGTCATATTCTTGCTCTTGTCCCAGCGTGTGTGCATGTGTGTGCATGTATGTGGGAGGGAGAGTGTGTGCATATGTGTATGTGCATGTGTGAGTTCATGTTCGTGCATGTATGTGTGTGTGCTTGTGTGAGTTCATGTGCCCACGTATGTGTGTGAAAGAGTGTGAATACATGTGTATGTGCGTGCATGTGTATGCATGTGGGGGGAAGTGCATGTATATGTGTATGTGCATGTGTGAGTTCATGTGTGTGCATGTATGTGTGTGTGCATGAGAGTGTGTTCACCCATATATGTAGAATATTTAAAGCTGAGATCTCTTCTCAACATTAGACTTATCTTTGGAGCTTCTAGAAAGTTCTACTACTCCTCAAAGTACTACTATGTCAACTAAATTAAAGTCTTTAGGGACAGTCCTGAGCGTGAGCTCTGCAGCTGCCCAGGTGTCTGCAGGTCATCTGGCTAAGGCTAAGGAGTTCATCCAGCAGGATCTTGTTTAAATGCAGATTATGCACCTGGTGGTAGTGGGGGAGGGGCGGGGCTCTGTTTCTCCAGAGAGGTTGATGGGTTTGGTTAAGGACCTTGCTGAGGGGCAGGGGCCAGGAGTGGGTGACACATTGGTGACCCTTGTGGGTAGGAGACAGTGTCTGGGCAAAGGGTTGTGACCACACCTTTTAAAGGCTAGACTGTAACCTCAGGACCCTCTGTCCAGCAGCTTCCTGCCTCCAAGACTGGGCCAAGTGGGCCTTAGTCCATTTTGTTGAAGGAAGGAATTGTGGCTGTAGATAAACAGAAGACAAGGCAATAAATAGCGACTAAGAGACCTGGAGTGGGGGGACAGGACCAGCAATGATAGCCCTGATTGTTTCCTGGCCTTCACACATACACACACAGTACACCTAGGAAGGCTTTCAGAGGGAAGCCATCTATCTCCTCACACTTTAACATAGCCACTGTGGAGCTATCTTCTCCACCATGGCTGGCTGTCCCCCTTAAACTGTGAGCCCAGGTAAATCCTTCCTTCCTTCCTTCCTTCCTTCCTTCCTTCCTTCCTTCCTTCCTTCCTTCCTTCCTTCCTTCCTTCCTTCCTTAAGCCATTGTGCCTTTGTGTCAGGGTTTGCGAAGAGCTGGCTAACCCATTGCTTCTGTGGCTCTTACCCCAGGGAGAATGCACTAGAAAATGCTACTACATCTTCGTGGTGGAGTCCATCTGTGTGGCCTGGTTCTCGCTGGAGTTTTGCCTGCGTTTTGTCCAGGCCCCGAACAAATGTCAGTTCTTCCGCGGGCCCCTGAATGTCATCGACATTCTAGCCATCTCCCCATACTACGTGTCGCTCGCAGTGTCTGACGAGTCCCCGGAGGCAGGCGATAGGCCAAGCGGCAGCTCCTACCTGGAGAAAGTGGGGCTGGTCCTGCGTGTTCTGCGGGCTCTACGTATCCTCTACGTCATGCGCCTGGCTCGCCACTCGCTGGGGCTGCAGACGCTGGGCCTCACTGTGCGCCGCTGCGCCCGAGAGTTTGGCCTCCTGCTGCTCTTCCTAGGGGTGGCGGTTACCCTCTTCTCTCCTTTGGTCTACGTGGCTGAGAATGAATCTGGAAGGGTCCTGGAGTTCACTAGCATACCCGCATCCTATTGGTGGGCCATCATCTCCATGACTACCGTGGGCTATGGGGACATGGTCCCTCGCAGCGTGCCGGGACAGATGGTGGCTCTGAGCAGCATCCTTAGTGGGATCCTCATTATGGCTTTCCCGGCCACATCCATCTTCCACACGTTCTCTCACTCCTATCTGGAGCTGAAGAGGGAGCAGGAGCAGGTCCAGGCCCGCCTCCGGCGTCTTCAGAACACCAATTCGGCCAGCGAACGGGAGCTCCTGAGTGACGTAGATGATCTGGTCCCTGAGGGTCTGACCTCCCCAGGCCGCTACATGTAATACCACCTTAGGAATGTGCCATAGCTTCAACCCATCCCATGACTGAGACGGGCTCCCACATCTCTCTGATGGACCGCCTGAGCATGTGAGCTCAGAATACTTACTGACTTACTTCCAAAGCAGGAAAGGTGCCAGGTGACATCATTGGCATGATCCTGGGCCCATCCCTATTCCTTCCCCAGCTCCCTGCCAGTCACTGGGCACTGACCATCTTGCCATACTGGATGGTCAGTATGGTTCTTTTCCCTTCTTTGCAAACTCTATGCTATTCCACCCTGGACTCTGGATGCTCACAGAACTGACTTCCACTAAGAGCCAAATACAGAGTCTGCAGATTTCCACCTTCTCCCTCAGACCCCCTGTCCTGGGCCACACCACTCCTGAGAATCAGAGAGCTCTGTCACTGAGACCTGCTCAGAGCTCCACACAGCCTGAGAGTCTTCCAGACAGATCTTGTGTTCTCATACTGCCTTCCACCGCCAACCATATTGCCAAATGCCATGGAACACCTACTGTTCTAGAAGCTCTTAGCCAAGAAGGCAGCCCTGGCCACTTCAGCAAATCCTGTCAGGTTCTCATGGCTGCAAGCCTGCTGTCACCTGCAACACGCCTGGGGACCTACCTGGGCAGGAGGGCCACCTGCAAGTACCCAGTTGGCCACCTGGACTCTGGGTGGACATTCCTAGTTATCCAGCTCTTAGCCTTGACAAGGGGACTCTGAGAACTGTATAATGTTCCTTCAGGAGGAACCTCAGTCAGCTAAATGTGGCTGACAGCTCAGCAGGACAGCCTTAGGCATTCCTGGTTCTAGCTCCCTGCTCGCTCGTGACCCACACTGATGGAGGACAGGCACCCCTGCTGTCTCTGTGTCCACATATCCATGGGCTCATCTGTCCACACACTCAGCCCTGAGATCCATAGAGACGCAGATCGCTCTGCCTTACAGGGACAAATCTGAAATAAAGGGACCTCTGAGCAGCTGGTACCCTGAAGTTTCCCAAGACAATGGGGGCTATTGCTGAAGAGTCCCTTGCGGGGGGGGGGGGGGGGGCAGAGCAATAGGGCAGGCTAGGATCGGGAGCCGGTGGACCTCAGAGCATGGTGACTGTTCTACGGTTGAGGACAAGGTTGACAGTCCAAGGGGCCGTGAGACAGAGTGGAAGTAGGAGTGACCTGTGGGTTCAACTCCTCTACAACACTACCAGTCTGGCCCAGCACACTTGTGAGAGATCGCTGTGCCATTTTTCAGGAGTCACGCAGTCCTGCTGTCATTTGATATTGGCTGGGAGGCCACTGGGGAAGGTACAAGGGGTAACAGGGAAATAGACAGGACCCTGTGACTCTGACATGGTTCATGTGTGGATACAGTCAGTACTGCACCCCGCTAACACGTTGGTCTTTCCACTACTATTGAGCTGAGCTCTGCTGCGTGCCACACCCCCACTTTCCCGACTGTCGCCACATGGCCAAGAGCTCTGCCCAGAAAAGCCCCAGCATCTACCCTAAAGTGCATCTTGATGGGAATTCTCACATCCTCTGACTCCCCAAACAGATGTACACACATGCCCCCATCCCTCTAGACCTCAAGGTGCGGGGAGCACCCTGAGTCCTTCTCAAGCTCTCAGGTCTCAAGCAAGCCCTTTATGTCGCACTAGGAGAGCTGAGGCCCACGGTGTGATGCTTAGCTCCAGGAATTGGCTAGCAGAGTCCTGGGGGGACCTGAATGTATTCTGAGAACATATTAAAAATAGCTATGTTAACCTTTTGCTCCAGACTGTTTGCTTGTTTTTAGACAGGGTCCCACAGTGTAGTCCAGGCTATCATCTTTGAACATGTAATCCTCCTGCCTCAGCCTCTTAGTGCCCACGTTAACATTTTTACAGTTGCTATTAAGCAAAACACTAAACAGTCCATTTTTCCTTTACGTTCTTAAGGACAAATGGCATGGGTACCATCTGAGAGTTTCCCTCTGTCTGTGACTATGTCTATACAGGTCCATTTGCTTTCCTGTAAACCACAGGTTTGGGCCAGATTTGAGGCTCTGGCTGAGGTCCCACAGAATACTCTTGGGGGCTGCTGTTGTCAGGGGAAGTCGAGCCAAACAGGCAGAGGTGCCATTGGCTAACAACGACCACACAGTCACACAGTGTCTAGAAGAATACAGAAATGTCTAGACACCCCCTCCCTTCCAAGCCAGCACTATTCTCAGAGCATGATCCAAGGCTTTGAGCTCACTCTGGAACCACTGAAGAAGCCACTGGGGACCTGGCCCCTTGTCAGCTCAGCATCTCTCCCTCTCTTCTGACCTCATCTGCACCACATGCTTAAGGTGATGTCTTCTAGCTGTCAGCCCGGTGTTCACCAAGCATCTCCACAGTTGTCCGTGTCACTGAAATGTACCAGGGCCAAAAGAAACGTCAAGAGTTAGCCTTGACTGAACCCGTCAAAGACATCAAATGTCTCCCGTGTCAGCATCTCGAGTTTTGACTGTGTGTGTGTGTGTGTGTGTGTGTGTGTGTCCCAGTGTAGTCCAAGCTATCTCTGAGCATGTAATCCTCCTGCCTCAGCCTCCTAGTTCCTAAGCTAATGTTTTTACAGCTTTTATCCGACCAAATACTAAACAGTTTTTCCTTTATGTTAAACTCTCACTACACAAGACTTTAAGAATTGGAAGCCATGGCTTAATGCGACACTTTCGGGGGTTTTTCTCCAGGGAAATGGGTCTAAGGTGTCTGGGTCTGGACTTGCATCCCTTTGATGTGATCAGATGGGGCGGAGCAATAAGTATGCCGCTAGATAGTGTTTTCATCCCCATTGGTTGACAGGAGCTTAATTATCTCCAGCTGCTGTGGCTATAGCTAAAGGGGACCCTCAACCTTGAGCAACTTCCTGCTATGTCACAGACATTGCTCCCCAAGGGAGGACAGCTTTGAAGGAAGGTCTTTCTAACCAGGCAGAGTTGAGCCCAACAGTAAGTAGGAAAATGCCTATGACTATGTGTTAGTTCTTCAATACAGGAAAAGAGACTCCAAGAGGGGTCCTGACCACAGGGCTGCTTCCAGGGTTTCTAGGATGACGCCATGGCTGCCAGCGGTCCCATCAAGAGATGACCAGTGTGTGCCTGACAGGCATGCCCTTCAGAGGCGAGACACTCCACTGCTCCACTGATTTCATTTGTTTCTCAAATGGAAGACTCTCAAACAGGGTAAGCACTTCTTCTTCTTCTCCTTCTCCTTCTCCTTCTTCTCCTTCTTCTTCTTCTTCTTTTTAAATTTATTATATGTAAGTACACTGTAGCTGTCTTCAGACATGCCAGAAGAGGGCGTCAGATCTTGTTACGGATGGTTATGAGCCACCATGTGGTTGCTGGGATTTGAACTCCGGGCCTTCGGAAGAGCAGTCGGGTGCTCTTACCCACCGAGCCATCTCACCAGCCCCAGGGTAAGCACTTCTAACATCAGTTAATTCCCTCTTGGAAGATGGAGAGACCAAGGCTCAGAGAGGGAACGGCACCTGCCTTTGGCCACACAGCTGGCTCACTCATCTCAATACATTCAAGGATCTCGATGCCCCAGCCTTGCCCTTTCTTTCTGGGGCATTCTGCTGCCATCCTGGGTTCATGGGAAATGGGGCCTAGCCCTTGGGGAGGAAAAGAAAGTAGCAGTTTGTCACACTGTCCTAAGCTGGATGGCAGAGATACTGTAGTATGTGTGTGTGTGTGTGTGTGTGTGTGTGTGTGTGTGTGTGTGTGTGTCCTGGGCGTGTTGTACAACAGGAGACATGGGTGGTGATCGACTAGCTAGACCTGCTTTTCCTCACACATCTCACTGAAATCCTGTAGGCGGCCACCGTAGTTCTTCCCAGCACGGACAACCGGGCTTCTGTGAACTCAGTGCAGCAGGTTCTAACCTGGAGGTGACCTGTGAGGGCCACACAGAGAGGGCCGCAGCATTCAGTGTGTGGACCGTTCACCATCCATCAAACGCGGCGGCTCATTCCAGATTCAGCTGACCACAGAGGCCTTTTCCTGTCACCAGACTCCCGTCACTCAGGGACCACACCCCACCCTTCCCAGGATGCACTGCACGCCCTACTGTGGATGCTCTCCACATCTCCCACGCCTAGTGGAAACTTGTGACAGTGAGTGCTTTCTGGGTGGTCCCTGGTACGGACCTGTGGGTTTGTAACCATTAATCTGAAAAACATTTCAGAGGCCATTAGCCACCTGTAAAACTTTCCCCTTTAGAAGAAAGAGGAGAGGAGGGAGGAGGGAGGAGGGAGGAGGGAGGAAAAGTTATCATCAATGAGGAGCATTCCCTTTCTTTGGGAAGTGATCCCAGGACACACTATGGAGAACAGAAACCAAGAGAGGGGAGGAGGGGACCAGGAAGAGCTGGCCTGGTCTGACGTTGGAAATCAAACAGGAACATCAGCTTTGGTCTACTGCCTGCAACTGGCCAGGTGGAATGTTCCAGCGTGGTTGGCTGGACTGAAAGATCTCAAGCAGAGATCCTTCTTACAGTTCAGCTGAGTCCCCAAGACGCAACATTCTCAACCCCGGCCGGCTGCGCAGATTCTAAAGTGGACCTCCCCCGTCTCAGGAGCCACCTTTGCTTGTGCCGGTGTGGACTGGAAGAGCACACAGGAGGAGGTGTGAGGAGGAGGCGCTCCACCATGGCTGGCCCAGCCCTGGGTGGCCTGGTCTCTGCCCAACGCCTGTCTTTACCCAGCTCTGACATCCAGCCTAGGGGCACCTCCCGGAATACAATGTCAGTTAAAAATAAAACAAAAGGCACAAACCTCCTCTGCAGCAGCCTGAACCTGAGGACACAGAGAACTTGGGGCCACCACTTTGGGACTCGATGTAAGGAGGACACAGCCAATATGGCACGGGTGTCATTTGACATGACTTGGGACATTGTGAGCCGTGAACTAAGAATAGCCCATCTGTGGCGTTCTCATTATATTTGCAGTGACCTGCTTTAAGCAGATCCCTGGGGGGCTCAAGGTGCTACCCGCCCTTGCTGGCTGAGCTTCTGGAACCCTTCATACCTCTAAATTAACATCAAAGGACATTAAAAAGAGGTCCATGACTCCCCTGGTGTATCATGGCCTGCCCAGTCACTGGGTGTTGACCTTGGGGACATGGAAGGGTCCTCTGAGAGGAGAAAGGTAGAAGCCATCTGAAAGACTTAAGTCGGAAGTTAGGTGGGAGTCGGGTGTGGTGGCAAATTCCTGGCATTCCAGGACTCTAGAGGCAGAAGCAGGAGGATGGTCCGAAGTTCAAGACTAGACAGGGGCTCTATAGGGAGTCTGACTCCAGCCTAGGCTACACAGAGACTCTGAGGCTAGCCTGGGGAAAAACGGAGACTCCCAACTGCTCCTCCATGTCCAAAAAGAAAATCTGTGGAGAGCCCCCCGGTCGCCGCTGCGCAAGAGTGGAAGCAACCCCTGGCCTTTGCAGAGAGGCGGAGCCAGGATCCCTTCACAGTCGCCCAAACCCCAGGAAAAACTGCTGAGGGGAGGTGTGACCACAGGGCAAGCAGAGCCCATGTGGTAGTGTGATCCAGCCTGCTTGTCACTGGGCTGCTGGCACTTGAGACCTTGGGGGGGGGGAAGTGGGGGGGGTAGGGGAGGGTAGTGGGGGTTATCCTAGGAACAACTGTGGAGACACAGAAAAGCCAAGGGCTCCCTGGACAAAGCTGTATTTCTCTCTTCAGCCACTCTCCTGGCCCAGCCATCGATGGGTAACAGCACTGACCACTTCTGAGACCACATCAGAAGTCTGAGTCAGGGTGAGCTGATTCCAAGTTGAGGAAGCCCCATTCAGACGTCATTAAATGAATAAGCAAAAGGAGGATTGCCAGTTCCAGGAACTCAAAGTCCCGGTAGACTTCAGGAGCAGCTTCCTCCAGGAGTTCTGCAAACACCGTCAGTACCAAACAAACTAGTCTGCACTGCATCTTCCCCTCTGTCTCTCTGGGTAAATCACGTTCACCCTAAGGTTTTCCTCTTGGCCACAAGGTGGCTGCAGCAGCTCCGGATTTCACATACACAGTCCACCAGTTGCCCTGCTGATAGAAAGCTCCCTTTATCCCAGAACCCTGGGCATGTCTCACTGGCCCTGAGTGAGTCCCATACCTTTACATCCAATTGTCACCTAACCCCACCACAGCCTCTTCCCCCTTTGTGAGGAAACTGGGGTACAAGGAGTTGAGACAGATATCTCAAGGTCACTGGGTGATGGATTTAGGCATTAAGGCCAGCCCTCATGGCTCTGGCCTCTTGGCTTCTTACTGACCCCCAGATTTTCTACGTCCAGATGGTCCTCTCACCACAAACATAAAGTCAGCGTCTAATTTCTGCACGATGGACTGCGAAGCTAAGACTGCTCCTAGGTGTTCAGTGCCCCAGTGTAGGGGAATGCCAGGGGATTAAGATGGGAGTGGGTGGGTGGATGGGTGGATGGGTGGGGGAACACCCTCATAGAGGCAAGTGGCGGGTGGAATAGGGAGATTCCAAAGGGGAGACCTGGAAATGGGGGAAACAATTGAAATGTAAATAAAGAAAATATCCAATTAAAAAAAAAGATGTATAAAAGAAAGAAAGGAAGGAAGGAAGGAAGGAAGGAAGGAAGAAAGAAAGAAAGAAAGAAAGAAAGAAAGAAAGAAAGAAAGAAAGAAAGAAAGAAAGAAAGAAAGACTGCTCCCAAAAGTAGCCAGTGTCTAGGGGTGTAGCTCAAGCTTGCCTAGCATGCATAGAGCCTTGGGTGTGATTCCCAGTACCATGGGCAGAGGAAAGAGGATCACAAGTTTGAGATCAGCTGGGACAATAGAGTGAGACCCTGTCCTAAAATACAAAACACAAACAGTCTGCCTAGGGATGAAAATTTAAATCTCCACACTGCCCTGGCACGGGTACTTACAGCACTTTCTTCACAGTTGTTAAATGAGTAGCTGAGGTGTCCTTCAGGGGCAGAGCACACACTGGTCTGTGCTGGTGATGGGGGTTCTCCATTCAGTACTTTGAGATGGGGTGGGGGCGGGGCCTGACCTGTACCTCCCTAAGGAGACAGGGGCAGGGCAGGGGCTTCTGGGAAGTCCTCCTCGCCTAGTTTTATTGTGATTGGGGGGGTGGGGTGGCTAACGCTTGAACTGGCACTTACTGCTCTGACTAGGCAGGGATCTATTTCCCTGTCTCTGCCTCCTCATCACACTACAAGTGCTTTGTCTAGGGAGCTGTGTCCCTGGATCCACCGAGTCCTGTTTAGAGCAGGGCTCTGTTCTCAGCCAGACACATTTCTGCGAAGAGACCCTACACACACACACACACACACACACACACACACACACACACACATACACACTTCCACTCACAGCTTGTCTATGCAGGAGACCCAAGGGGAGGAGACCCAAGGGGAGGAACCGTCTCCCCTCCCCTCCGGGACTGATGACAGGCAGGACTGGAAGACCCGGGAGCCAGGAGCAGCCTCACCTGCTCTGGGCTGAACTTCATCATCAGCTTGCACCCTGGATGGCTGAGATTCACATTCCCTTGCCACCGGGGAAACGGAGAACTGGAGAGGCACAGTACAGCCTCAGTCCTGGGTCCGGGCTTATAGGGAGGTGCACACTCTGCCCCTGGAATAAAGATGGAACCCAGAGAGAGCACCATGCAGAGCCTGCTGAAGTCTAGAAAGTTCCCACAGCCTTGGGCTATAGGGATGTGGGGCTACAAGTGGGAGAAGATGACCAAGAAGCCTTTCAGGAGGGAGTCAGGCTAGGTTACATCAGCGCCTGACTCCCTACTGCCAGCAAAACGTCACCAGGGGAATCAGGCCAAGGAGACATTAACAGCCTCCATCACCCTGAGAAAACAGAGCCCAGCGAAGGGAGCTAGACAGATCCTGTGTCAAGAAAATGCTGGCTGGGGCAGGGGCGGGGAGTGGGGAGGATGCGCAGGCCCATGGGCACGTTGATGGGACAAAGAGGACTTCTTGGCAGATTGCAGCAGAGTTAATGTTGTTGTGAGTAACGTGTTTACTCAGTGATTCCGTGATTGGTGGGTACCGCAGGCTCTAGGCCTGGCTGCCATCACCACTGTGGTAGAAATAGCCAGTCGACTTAAGTTGTCTCCTGGGGTAAACTGTGTGCTGTGAGTGGGCTAATGATTAGGTGCAAAGCTTCCGGAGCCCCTGGGTCTGGAAAACTATGAACATGAGGAATGATCTCAAGAATGGCAAGGACGAGGTCACCAGGCTCCCTGTGGCCCCTTAGCAGGAGGCTAAGCACCGAGACCTTCACCTTCTGAGCACTAGGCTCATCTCTGTCGCAGCCCTTCCTAATCTCCTGCCTACCCTCTGGCCTTTTCTTACCCTGATGACTCTGGTCTCCCCAGACACGCAGATCTGCAGTCCTTCCTGATTGGCAGGGGACGCTGTGGAACAGCTGAGCCAGGAGGAAGTCCTAGCATCCTGGTCCTCTTTGTATAAGTCAGCCAAACAGGACTCAGAGATGTCAAGGTCATGGTAAAGCATCAGTCATTGCTGGCTACGCTGGGAGAGGACAGGCAGCAGGCAGCCTCACTGTGCAGGGATGACCATGTCTCTCCTGCAGAGTGCTGCACAGCATGGGAGCCCAAACCCAGGCCCTGCATCCAGGGCCAATGAGACGGCCCAGCTGGCAAGGTCACTGCCTTCAACCCTGAAAACCTAAGTTCAATTCCCCAGACCCACATGATAGGAGAACCAACTTCCTGGAAGTTGTTCTGACCTCCACTTGTAGGAGGTTATATACACACACATGTACACACACTCACCACACACACACAGAGAGACACACATCTTTTTTTTTTTTTTTAAATTAAAGCTCTGTGGTGGTGCATACCCCTGGGGAGTAGAGACAGAAGGATCCCAGGAGAAGAGTCCTGGGGCCTCAATGGCCAGCCCAGCCCAGTCACAGAGCCCAGGACTGCATGAAAGACCTTGTCTCAAAACATAAGGAGGTGATTGAGAATGACACCTAGTGTCAATATCTGGTCATGTCTGCACACACCTGCACATACATGCACACACAGGCACACACATACATACACATGCACACAAATGCATACACATGCACACACATGCATATACCTGCACACACATGCAAATACCTGCATAAACATGCATACACCTGCACATATATGCACACACCTGCATATACCTACACACACCTGCATATACCTGCATACATAAGCATGTACATGCATACACATGCATATACCTGCATACACATGCATATACCTGCATACACATGCACACACCTGCACATACATGCACACACATGCAAATACCTGCATAAACATGCACACACCTGCATACACCTACACACACCTGCATATACCTGCACACACATGCACACATTCACACACAGGCACAACCTTGCACACTCAGGCACACATACATACATATGCACACACTTGTACACACATGCATACACACACACAAAGCATGTGTTTGTCTTCTAGATCTGGGTGGAGACACTTCATCTAAAATCATTCCGTTCCACTCATTTTCCTGCAAATGCCACCTCACCGTTCTTCCGGCTACACACATACCCAGTTTATGGGCATCTGGACGGGCTGTTTCCTGACACTGTGCATAAAGCATCAGTGAGCCCTGACATGAGTACAGTTCCCTCTGTGGTGGGACTTGGACTCCAGGGGTATACAGCTGGGCTACATGGAAGTCGTTTTTAGAGACACCCACCATACTGATTTTCTTAGCTGTAGAACTTTTGGGTCTTAGAAGAATTAAAGGTCTCCTTAGGGAAGGGGGAAGGAAGGATTAAAAAGACAAGAAGGCAAATGAAATAGAAGCAACGGGAGGAGGAGGTGAGGCTGGGGCAGGGATCAACAAGTGGGGAAGGAGAGAACAGAGGGGAGGGGGAGGGGAGAGAAGCAGATCAACCAACCAATCAAATCAAAGCTTCTGTATTGCAACCTAAACTAAAAATATTACAGTACAAATTAAAGCATATCACGGCATCCCCAACAGGGGCCCTTGATCCACAAAACACGACAGCCAGTACAAGCCAAGCCTGATGAGATGATGGGACCCATGAGTTCCTAGATCCCCAAAGCCCAAGTCCTGGAAAGGAGGGGGATTCAGGCCTCATAGCCAATAAAATGCTCCCAGCCTGCCCTCTGCCCTACCTGGCTCTGCCTCAGCCGCCGGGCCCTTCTCAACCTGCTTGTAAGCTTCATGAGTACCCATTTGTGGTGGCATGAAAGGCTCCCCTCAATGACCTACCACCTCAATACACCCCAACACGCAGACCACTAGAGACAATTTCTTTATTAAAACTAGACATACAAGTCCCTCCACTCCGCATCGGTTAGGTGTTACAGGACTCCCCAGCCCCCAGTTCTAGCCCCACCCTCACCCAGTATGCTCTCCCCCCTATCCCACCCCTGCTCTGCTCCCAGTATGTTCTTCCACTGTTGAGGTTCAACTCCACTAGGGTCCTTGTCCCTCGAAGTCTGGATCAGTGCCTGAATTTACCCACCAGTGGCTTTGAGGGCCAGGCCCCCAGGCCCTGCTGGTCCAGGAGGAGAGAGAGCTGCTGGCGAGCTTCCCTGTAGGGGACAGCCTAGGGTGCAGGGGAGAGGACAGGGTGGGTGAGGTGTTCGCTCAGAGTGTCCTAAGTGGAAGAAATGGCAGGAGGGAAGTCTACCTTGGCAGCCTCATAGGTCTGCAGAGACAGGAGCTGGGGCTTCTCCAGAGCTCTGGCAGCCTGGCGGAATGCTGAGAGAAAGGCGGCTTTGCAGAGACGGGAGGGGGGCCCAACTCTGGAGCTGGGGAAAGACAACAGCGGCCACTGGAAGAGAACAGTCGGATCTCCCTGGACCCCCCCCCCCCGTACCCCTTCACACAGTCTCCTCCTACCCAGGGCCTGTGCTACCAGAGGCGCCAGAGGTGCCAGCCACTGCTCTGCTCTATCTTGTGAGCAGGGGCATGGGGTTTCCCGCCAGAGCTTCCCTGCTAAGGGACAGTCAGTCCCACAGGGCCCTCCTCACTCAGTCTTCACACGTCCGGTGGTCACATCAACAACTTCGATGTCAGGGTCCCCCAGGCTCCAGTTGAGGCTCAGGCGGTGGCAGGTGCTGGGCCCGGGGTCAGAGGGGGCGACCAGGGGTCCAGCAAACAGGTGCAAGGTGGTACGGACATAGGGACATGGAAGACATGATCCCAAGACACTGTCTAGCCTCGGCCTGGAATGAATGGCCCGGTTCAGAGTTGGGGGATCGTGGCAGGGGTCAGCTGTGGGCAGAAAGCACAGGACACGGCTTGAGTCACCACGTCCTCTACGTCACTCAGAGCCCACTCTCTGCCCTAGCCCTTCATCCCCTCACCTAGGACGAGGCTGGTGGCATAGAGTGGCGGCAGGAAGTGAGCCAGCAGCCCACCACCCAGCCCAAGGACAGTCCAACGGGCCAGTTTGTCGCTGGCTGAGAGGCAGCCCACATGGGTATCTCGGAGGGCAGGCGCCACGTAGGATACAGGCTTCAGCTGCCCACATACATGGGCCTGCAGGCGGAAGGCCGGGCTGTGCAGGACGCTGTCTTCTGAGGCCAGTGGGAGGCTGTGGAGGTGAGGGGCGGCAGGCAAAAGCCCAGAATCAGGGTATTCCTTACACCCTAGTTCCCCACAATGAGACCCGGGGGCTCCCAGGCCGGGCCACGTACTAGATGTCATGGGCTGCCCCCTTGGGGGTGTTGCTCACATACAGGTGCAGGAAGACCCCAGGCTTGAGCACGAAGGGGGGCCCGGGCCCAGGCTGGGGGGTCAGCACCGACCGCTCTTGGCCCTTGGGACCCCCCTGTGTGACCAGTAGAAGCTGCCGGAAGAAGAACCTGGGAGTGACAGGCAAAGGGTGCTGGGGCAGTGGTTCCCGGCAGGCTGAGGCAGAACCTCCCCCCACCACCCTAGCCTGCCCCTCACCTCAGCAGGGCCCTGCGGGCGATGACCAGACCGTGGCAGTCATGGAGCCGACGGCCCGAGAACTCCAGCCAGCCAGCACAGCTGCTGCTGCCTGTGCCTAGTGCCACCAACTCATAGGTCTCTTTGGAGTGACCAATGCAGCCTTGGACCTCTGTGCAGGAAGGGACGGAGAAAACTCAGGCCAGGAGCCCGAGCTAGCCCACGGAGCTGGCGTCGGGGCAGGGCAGGTCCTACCTCTCTCCAGGATGACTGCAGCCACTGTCCCCTTACAGGCCCGGTACGGTGAACTCTCACTCAGGAGTCGGTCCAAGCCAGCACTGACCACGGCTGCACAGCGCTGCTCATGGGTCAGGATAGTCTCTGTACAAGGACCAGAGGACAGTGAGGGACCCACAAGCCATGCTTCCTCTACCTCTCCCTCTTACCCAAGGGACGAGGGACGGGACGGGCAGACGCCAGGGGCTGAGCCGAGAGCCTACCTACCTAAGCTGAGGGAGGTGAGCAGAGGCTGGCGGGGAGTCACCAGGGGCTCTGCAATAGACAAGAGGAGATTGCGGCATGGCTGCTGGGCCCTCCCAGCCTTTGGGAAGCCAAGAAGAGGCGGCGACAGCTCCACCTTCCAGACAGAGTCCACCAGCAGCTGCCTCCCGTGTGGTCATTCCGAGCAGCAGTGGCACGCACTTCATGCTGATGTCTAGGAGGGGCTGTGGAGCTGCACACACAGCACACACATACACCACACATGCATACAACATACATTCACACATACAAACACACACTCACACATATACATACACACCACAACACACACCACACAAATATACTACACACATATACACACAATGCACACATATACAACATACACACCACCATAACACATACATACATACACACACCAAACATACACACACATTAAACAGATACATATACAACATACACTTATATACACAACACACAAATATACCACACACATATACAACCTACACTTACACATAAACATTGCACAAACACACCACACACATACATACATACTGCGCCATACATATAATACACACTCACAGCCACACACACACATAACACATACAACACACACACACCACACATACACACACACCACATATCCCACATACACAACATATACCCCCCCACACACACATAACATATACTCCATATACACACACACACACACAACACATACCCCAATACACACACACAACACATACCCCAATACACACACACAACACATACCCCACATACACACACCACACATACCCCACATACATACACCATACATACTCCACATACATACATACACCATACACACCCCACATACATA
>NC_034609.1:42782603-42801246 GCF_900095145.1 Mus pahari | reverse complement strand
CATACATACGCCATACATACCCCACATACATACGCCATACATACCCCACATACATACGCCATACATACCCCACATACATACGCCATACATACCCCGCATACATACGCCATACATACCCCGCATACATACGCCATACATACCCCGCATACATACACCATACATACCCCGCATACATACACCATACACACCCCACATACATACACCATACATACCCCACATACATACACCATACATACCCCACATATATACATCATACATACCCCACATACATACACCATACATACCCCACATACATACACCATTCATACATATACACCATACTCATGCCTTGCCTACCTGGTCTCTCCAGCTGCTTCTGGATGTACTGAAGGGCAGAGATCGCTGCCTGCTGTTTGGCTTCCAGCTTGCTGCTCCCTGTCCCCGCAGGACAGACCAACCCATCCAGTTCTGCACACACAGAGAAGGAGGAGCCAGGACCTGGGGAAGAGAACTCGAGGAAGGGGAAGTCTCCTGGCCCTCAGCCCTGGCTGGATGTCCCACCTCTAGTCGAGGTTCTCAACCCTAGCCTCCCCCCTCCACTAAAGCCTCCACTTGACACCTGTGCCAAGCCAGATCAACAAAGAGGCTCTTGCACACTAAGTCAGGACTCTGCAGACAGCAAGTGGCCTGTGTTTTGCCATGCTTGCCCATTGCTGATTGAACCTGGCTTCCACAGAGCCTCTGGGACAAGCATGAATGACAGGAAAGACAGGCTTCAGGGGAGATGGGGTAGCACCTAGACGAAGTTCTCTCGACCCATATGGACAGCTTTCTACTGCCACCAAACACAGCCTTTTCTTTTTCTTCTCCAGGGACCCTCCTTTTAAAGGATCTTTCTGTTCAATGCTGTTGTCTCTGGTGTAACAGCCCAGGAGCAGGTTAAAAAAAAAAAAAAATCCCAGAACTGGGTCACCGGATCCAAGGCTAAGAACACACTTAAGTTCCCTGCAGGTGTGTGCAGCTCTTTGGGAAGGGAGCCCATCGGGCACCCACCACGAGCTCAGATGAACACGCGATCAATCTTGACAGAGGCACCTGTGATTGAATGGACAGGCCCTTTTCACCTGGGGCAGCCACTAGACGCGGTTGCTTAGCTACAGCCTTGTAGGCACATGACAGGTCACCTTGCTCCTTGGCGGGTGGGGTCTACTGGGGGAACCCAGGCTTGTCAAGGCCAGCTCTACAGGCCAACGGGGAAATCTGACCTTACAGCATTAATTAGTGACTCCCTCATCCTCCAATACACAGAGACAGACAGACAGACAGCACACTCATACACATGCTCAGACACAGAGACACAGGCACAGACAGACAGATGGACACACAATACACACAGCACAGACACCTACCCCAGGCCTCACCTGCAGTCTGGTCCTCCAAAAAGGTGAGAGAGACGCCCAGGTTAGCCATGCACTGAGTGAGCAGGGCCACGGCTTGGACCGGGGTTGGATCCTTGGGCAGCATGCTGAGTCCTCGGAGGGCCACGGGGAAGTCGCCCGCGGGCCCCAGGCTCAAAACTGAGCCCCCCAGGTCCTTGCAGGCCTCCCTGTGGGCCTCTTGTGCCCCAGCCACCCCAGGCTCAGCGGTCCCAGGAGCCGCGTCCCCAGCCTCCGTGGGCTCCTGCCCTCCTGAGGGCTTCCAAGGCCCGGGGCTGATCTGCAGCGACGCTGCCAGTCGAGGTCTCCTGCGCCCACCCTCGTCCACACTCGCCATGGCTGCGCCAGGTCTCGTCCCGCACTCTTTTTCACGCGGAGCACATGGGTGGACGGAGCTAACGATGCACTCCGCCTCTTCCTGGAGATGGCCAATGACAGATTGTGGTGCTGTGATGGACGCTGCGACCAGCCAATGAGGAAGCCCGTCTCCCCCCCCACCTGCCACCCGCCAACTGTACAGCGCGAGGGCAGGTCTCGTGAGGGCTCGTGGCATCAGCCTCAGCTCTAACCTTGGTTCCTGGGAGCGGAAGGCTGAGGGTTTGGAGGGTTTCCACCCAGACCACAGCCCATCTTTACCTGAACAGGGATCCTTGTCCCTTGCTCGGCTTCAGACCTCCTTTGGAAGTTCTGTACAAGCTATCCCTAGATTAGGTCTTATCTATTTCCCTTCCCACAAGGGACTTTCATTTGGATTTAAACAGGTAGGGCTGGCAAGATGGCACAGCAGGCATTTCCCTCTAAGCCCGGAGCCCTGAGTTCAATTCCTGAGCCCCAAATGTTAAATACAGAGACTAAATTGCTAGAGGTTTTACTGCGATCTCCACATAGCTGCTGTGACATGCTCACTCACACATGTACACACGAATGTAATTTTAAATGAGAGGACTAGAGTGAAAGGAAAATAGAGGAATAAAAAAAGATCAAGGCACGGATGCAGTCAATTTACATACTATCAGTTATGGAAGGTGATGCCAAGGGCTTATAACTATATAAATATTTGCTGACACTTCAGCCCTGCACATTTTATTGAGTGTGGAGAATATATCACTACATCACACTACAGCTAATATTCAGAGCAAGTCGGGAGGACCTGGAATTTACCTTGCAGTGCAGAAATAAATGTCTCATAAGGGTGATGTAAGGTACTGGCATGATAAAATGATGGTCTCCCCCAAAATGTCCACGGACCCTAGACCCCACAGCGGAGGAATATGTGGTGGTATCTAACAAGGGGAATCAAAACTTCTAACCAGCTGGTTTTATTTCTATTTTTATTTTTATTTCTATTCAAGTAGCTGTTGTTAGCTTAAAGATGAAGAAATACATGTGCCATAGGGTGCAAGAAGCTTCCAGAAGCTGGAAAAGGCAAAACACGGTTGTTTCTCCCTCTCCAGAAGACCCTGCTTATACCGTGATTTTGGCCCAGTGGGTCTATGTTGGACCTCTGACTGTAAAAAAAGGGTATTGTGTAAGATTTTCACTAACTAGTCTCAATGGGGTGGGGGTGATGGGACAGGAGAGGGGAGGGACTGACTCCCTTGAAGATCCTCTGAGTACTGGGATCAGTAGGAGATTTGAGAGTTTGAGGCCCTGTCTCAAAATGAAGACTCCAGTGGTTTTTGCATCTGTGCACCCTGAAGCTAATTTTAAAAAGATATGTAGCCCCGATTCTTAATCCCAAAGTTATTGGTGAGATCTCCTTTTTAAAATTATGTTATAAGCATCCTTTAAATTGCTTTCACCTCAACTATAGGGATGTTATGTTAGGTCATTGCATTTATGAAGAATGCGCCCTCAGATGACCTCATTGGCAGAGCTGGTCCTCAGAGGCGAGCCAGTCTGCTAAGCCAGACTCCTGTCCCAGGAGGGGCAGCCTGACTTCATTTTTCAATTTGAGTAAGTGTGCTGACAGGGTCCGGAGAGGAGCGCCTCATCTCATTCTTCCCTTCGCTGACTCGATGTTTAAGGAGCGATGTTTAAGACACTTGGAGGTCATGCCAGGCAGAAGCTCTGCCCTCGTCCTTCAGATGCTGTATCTAAGCTTGAGAGCTAAGTAAGCTGTGACCTAACCAATCAGTCAACGTGTCCATGACATGGGACAACAGAGCTGGCGCTTCTCTTCTCTTCTCTTCTCTTCTCTTCTCTTCTCTTCTCTTCTCTTCTCTTCTCTTCTCTTCTCTTCTCTTCTCTTCTCTTCCCTTCCCTTCTCTTCTCTTCTCTTCTCTTCCCTTCTTTCCTTCTGTTTCCTTTTTCTTTCTTCTTTTTCTCTTCCTTTATTTCTTTCTCTCTGTTTTGGGAGAAGGCTTTTGTAAAACTCTAACCGTTTGGGGTCTTGGGTTTGCCACACAAACCATACACACACCAACCACAGTTAAGCAAGAGTAGTTTATTATAATAATGGGCATCCAGGACCACAAGAAGGAAAAACCTAATTATGGCACCAGTCTGTCCTCAGGGCAGGCTTTTTATGTGAGAAATCAGGTTTAAAAATTTAAAGGGGGCCAGGTGGTGGTGGCGCACACCTTTAATCCTAGCACTCGGGAGGCAGAGGCAGGNGGATTTCTGAGTTCGAGGCCAGCCTGGTCTTCAGAGTGAGTTCCAGGACAGCTAGGGCTACACAGAGAAACCCTGCCTCGAAAAATAAACAAAAAAAAAAGTTTAAAGGGCAAGAAGGGGAGCAGTTGGCTTACTACTAGGCAAAGTATTTTCAGCAAATCTTTAAGCTGACTGGTCCTGAGTAAGGTAAGGTAAGGGTGGTGGTTGATGGTGGTGAACAGGGGAATTTCAGAACATTGACATAACAGAGCATGAGTATTATAATAATGTTTTTTTTTTTTTTTGGCTTACTAGTAGCATTCTTCGGTGTTGGCCACAAAACCACAGTAAGCTCATAAGTAAGTGCAGGAAGAGCTGTCCAGTAGTCAGCGCTACTCGAGACATAATAGTTCATGTAAAGCTTTGTGGAATTCCTTAAGATCAGCAAACCTCATACAGAACATTCAGAACATACAGAACAAAAACAGAGTATGTGGTCAGCATTTCCTGGAGCCAAATCACTTCTCTGTGTCAGTGACTTGTTACAGCAACAGTAGGTAATAACTGGCAGGCGGGGCTGGAAGGATGGCTCAGCGGTTAAGAGCAAATGACTGCACTTCTGAAGGTCCTGAGTTCAAATCCCAGCAACCACATGGTGGCTCACAACCATCCGTGATGAGATCTGATACCCTCTTCTGGTGTGTCTGAAGACAGCGACAGTGTGCTTACATATAATAAATAAATGAACCTTAAAAAAAAAAAAAAAGGAAGGAAGAAAGAACTAGCTGGCAGACATGGAACAAAATGGGGATGAGGGAGGTCCCACAGAAACCCACAGAAAACTGCCTGGACTCTTCATGCTGAACATGCCCTTGGGTTGTGGGATAGGAGTTCTCTGGCCATGGCATGGCCATTGCCATCCTGAAGAGAGGCAGACTGCGATTTGGCTTCCTAGATCAAGTCTGTGAAAGTGCACCGATGGAAGGAAGGCGAAGGGTCCTCAGGCCCTCATAAAATTATAGCTGCTCCCTCCTTCCCTTACCCCACAGCACACAACCCCACCTCCTTCCCTTACCCCATAGCACACAGCCCCGACCGGCTTCGGATGGTTTGTCTCAGCAGATGCTGGAGTGTGTTGCAGACAGAGAGGTAACTTAAGGGTGGTGGAACATGTATCTATGCTCCCATGCTGCAATGGGGTTTTGGGGGTGGTGTCGATGTTTGGAGGATCACACCCACCCTTCCATAAGAAACTCCAATGAAGCCGGGCAGTGGTGGTGCATGCCTTTAATCCCAGCACTTGGGAGGCAGAGGCAGGCACATTTCTGAGTTCGAGGCCAGCCTGGTCTACAGAGTGAGTTCCGGGACATCCAGGGCTATACAGAGAAACCCTGTCTCAAAAAACCAATAAAATAAAATAAAATAAAATAAAATAAATAAAGAATGAATGAATGAAAGGAAGGAAGGAACTCCAATGAACTCCTCTGTTCACCAAGCCAGACTTGAACAGGATCCTTTCTTGAGTTTGCACTGCCTCCTTTACTGAGGCAAATAGGTACAAATACTTGGGGGATGGGACACAATACCACGTGAGCAGCACTCAATGAGGAAGCAGACCTGTCATCCACAAAACCCCTCCTCTCCTCTGTCTCCTATCCGTTCTTAATGAAACTTGCTTTCTTTCGGGAGGCCTCAAGTGGGGCATCTTCTGTCTCCTGGCATCCTCCTGTTTGGCACCTGTAGGGCAGCACTCCATGAGAGAAAATGCTAAGAAAGGGAAGGTGGAAGAGGCCATCTGACTCCCGGCACCTTCCAAACACAAACTGTATAGCTGGAAACTGACAACCTGCAAATTGATATATATATATATATATATATATATATATATATATATATATATATATTTTTTTTTTTTTTTTATTTTTATTTTTTTTTTTTGTGGTATGGCCTCGAACTCAGAAATCTGCCTGCCTCTGCCTCCCAAGTGCTGGGATTAAAGGCATGTGCCACCACTGCCCAGTTTGCAAATTGATTTTAAAAAATAAATAAAATAAATAAACAAACAAACAAACAAACAAAAACCAGGGCCCAATTTATTCCAATCTTGCCTCCAACTTGCTATGAATCCAAAAAGAACCTTGAACCCCTGGTTCTTCTGTCTCTTCTGCAGAGAGGAGAGCTGGGATTACAGATGTGAGCCACCACTGGCTTGTGTGGTGCTGGGAGTGGGACCCAGGGCTTTGTGTGCATGCTCAGCCAACAGACACCCTACCGCTGAGCTACCTCCGCTGGCTCCTTGCAAACAGGTCCTTTGTTCGTTTGTTTTTGATTAGATACTAGGTTTCCTTGTGTAGCTCTGGCTGTCCCGGAACTCATTCTGTAGACCGGACTGGTCTCAAACTGAGAGATGCGGCTGCCTCTGTCTCCCAAGTATTGGGACTAAAGGCTTGTACCACCATAGCCCACACAAAACGATCCTTTAGAGCAGTGTTTCTCATTTATGTGGGCCATGGGTCAGCAGTGTTACCCCAGACCCACTAAATTAGACACTCAGACCAGCAAACTGTTTTGTGTTCGTTTTGTTTTTGTGTTTGGAGATGGGGTTTCTCTGTGTAACAGCCCTGGCTATCCTGGAACTTGCTCTGTAGACTAGCCTGGCCTCAAACTCAGAGATCTGCCTGCTTATGTGTCTCTTGAAGGTGGGACTAAAGATGTGTGTCACCACGCCCAGCTGCTCAGCAAACTGTTTTAACATACTTCTAGGTGGCCCCTGATGTACCCTGATATCAAGATACAGGGATAATGGTGCCATTTCTGGCTGGACAGTGGTGCTAAAGCCACAAGCAGGGAATTCCTGTATTACCCGGCAATGGGAAAGAGGTTGACTCCAACAACAGCCCTCATCTCACAGAGAAGGCAGCTGACAGTCAGGTGTGGGGGCGCACACCTTTAATCCCATTATCAGGAAGCAGAGGCAGGTAGATCTCTGAGTTCAAAACCAACTTGCTCTACAGAGCAAACTCCAGGACAACCAGGGCTACACAGAGAAACCCTGTCTCAAAAAATCAATAATAATAATAATAATAATAATAATAATAATAAGCTTACTCTTGAGCCAAACAGACACCAATGAGCATGCCCCATACGATGGCTAGTTTTGGTGGTCAACTGAATATTTGAAATTAACTGGGACCCAAACTGCTGGGCACACCTGTGAGGGATTTAAAAAAAAAAAAAAAAAGATTTATTTATGTAAGTACACTGTAGCTGTCTTCAGAGGCACCAGGAGAGGGCATCAGATCGCATTACAGATGGTTGTGAGCCACTATGCTGTTGTTTGGATTTGAACTCAGGACCTTGGGAAGAGCAGTCAGTGCTCCTAACCGCTGAGCCATCTCTCCAGCCCTGCGAGGGGTTTTCTTAATCGGATTATTTGAAGGAGGAAGGGCCACCCTAAAGCACCTTCTGGTGGCAGCCCAGATTAAAAGAAGTGGAAAAAGAAGCCATGATTTGTGCCTGCTTGACCTCACCCTCACCCTCACTGGCAAAATCATTTATTTTATGGCATTACTGAAGTCTTCCTTTCAGCAGTCAAATCAGTATTTTTTAGGATTCCAACATAGACCGAGGTCAGCGGCTCTCCAGGAATGGTCCAGGACTACAGCACCAGATCAGAACTGCTGAGACAGCCGGCCTCATGGACGGAACAGTACCAAATTCTTCTTGCCATTTCTGTCGTAAGACAGCTATTAATGGACTATTCAGATCACAGCCTGTAAGCCAGTTTAATAAAATCGCCTCTATTCTATACTCATTCAATCAGTTCTGTTCCTTTAGAGATCCCTTATTAATAAACTCAGGAACATAGATTCGAGTCTCCCTGAATAACTTGCTCCACCATGAAGACCTATTTATGAAGTTTTGATAATTACAGGACAAAGGAAAGACATAACCCAAAGATGTCTTCAAACACATTGGCGGGAATGTCATGTAGGTAGGTTGCAGTGACGCCGGAGAATCTGTTCCTTGTCTCAGGAGTCTATCTGAAGACATTCTTAGCCTCCAGGTGAGGGAAAGCAAGTGGTCAGCAGAGCTACACATCCTAAGTTTCACGCGACAGTGGCAGGACCAAGGCAACTTACAGGCAGCGCCCAGGACTCGCTGCATGCGAGTTTGAACAGATTCCCCAAAACTCGCAGGTGCTCACACAAGGATTATTAGCTTGAGGACCACAAGCTAATATTCCTTCCTGGCCCCTGTTAAAGTCACGCACGCACCCAGGGGTGTCTATGAAGCGGATTCTAGGTAATAAATACAGTGCGTGGCTCATCGGAGCTGCTCAGTTGTTGAGAGGATCAATTCAAGCTTCACAACACTTTAGTGAGATAGAACGATGGGAATTTCACATCTTAGGCGCCACGACCATGCTTATTGACCCTCGGCTCTGTAGGTGGCACTGGAGGACCCAGTTAGACGATCTGGGGGCGGGACTTCCTGTTTCTCGGGAGAACTTCCGGCCTGATCCGGAAAACAGGCTGCGTGTAGGTGGTCCAGCAGTTGGAGGTTCTGCACTACGGCTCGTTCGCGGCCCCGGGATCAGGTGAGGCTGTTACCGGGCGGCAGGGCCCGCGTGCGGGATGCTGAGAGCACGTGGCAGGCCACGTGGCTATAGAGCCAGGCGGATTCCAGCGCAGAGGCTTGTCCTAGATGCTTGCCACGAGGGAGGGCGGTCCCGGAACACTTGTGAGCCGGTTACCACACACCGGTCTTCAGTTCAGACTCTAAATTCAGCGCCTTCACGCCGTGTCCAGCGGGTGCTAGTGCTCAGTCGGTGCTCTTAGTGCGGATGTTAGATTTAATTTTTACTAAAAATGAGGGCGAACTGACAGTTACTGCCTCTAGAGAGTTCCAGCTTTTATTCAGCCCACGGGCATTTTAGGAGAAGCCTGTGTTTGGCAGTGGGGAGGCAGGAATAGTACGCAGCCCTTGTCCACAGAGGTGGAAGAAAGTCTGCCTGCCACTCTCGCGCGCAGCGTGTTGATGAACGCTCAGCCCTCATCAGCATCACTTGGTCCTCCACACTCTCCCCTTTGTATATACTGTGGTTACTTATCTCTTTGGCACTTTACCTGCCTCGGGGCCTTTTGCGCTCAGGGGTCATTCTCCCCAGTCCCTCTTCCAAGGTGTGGGCAGAGCTATCTCTGGCTGCCCTCAAGAGAGCCCTCCCCTGTGGTTGGGAGTGCGCAGTTCTTGGGCAGCCCTGCTGACGCTCTGGGATTAGGCATAGTCTGGTCTTTATCTGCTGCCTTGTAGTGGTCTTCCCTACTGTGTGCTGAGAACCCTGGTGCACTGTTGAGACTCCTAATGAAGACCAGTGTAATGACAGAGACATTCTCTCCAGGATGGACTTCCCCGGCACCCTGCGCCCTTCATTGTTTATGACCGGCCCTCTTGGCATGACTGATGGCCCTGACCTGTCCTTCATGTGCAGCTGGAGAGATGCACTGACTCTGCCAGGGGCCCAGCCACAGAACTGCAAGGTGAGGATGGAAATGGGGCCCTTAACTTGGTCTTCTCCTCCTCCTTCCTCACTTACCGGGAAAAGAGGTCCAGGCAGCTGCTACTTGAGCTGCGCACCGGCTACCCTGCTGTCCAGAGTCTCTCATTGAAGGCTGTGGCTCCTCTTTCCTCAATCCCTCTCCCTGGGTTCAGCACGTGTTTATTAGCCAGTGTCTCTGTATCGGGTTCTTACAGACCCAGGAACCCAGCATGAAGGAAGTCAGGCAACTTAGTCAAGCTAAGGGACTTCCAGTTATGGTGGGAGACTGGATGCCAATGGGCAGACCTCACTTGGATCAATGGAATGGCAGGGGAAGGGGGCAGGATTTCTGCTCTTGGGAGAGCCATCTCCAGCTGCCTTGTATTGAATACATAGAGGAGAGCAGGTCAAAGAGAAGGTGTTGGGGGAGGGGAGTTCTTGGTCCTTGGGACAAGGGCGCCCACTGAATGGCAGGACTCAGAGGAGGTAGCTGAGGAAGTTGGAGCTCATTGGGTTCTGGGTGGGACAGTCATGACGTAGGTGCTTCCTTTGAAAGCTTCTGTGAATAGAGCTTAGAATTCAGACACTGGAGTCGGTTGCCTGGGTTTAAGTCCATACCTATTCCTTTTTGATTGTCGCCTAGGGCAGCCTCATGCTTCGGGGTTCCTCGTTAGCGAAGTGACCAGCTTTTCACTTTTGTCACGAGGACTGAGCTAATTGGCAGGGAGTGCACACCTGTCATGTTCTTTTTTTTGTTTTTGTTTTTGTTTTGTTTTGTTTTTTGAGACAGGGTTTCTCTGTATAACTATAACCCTGGCTGTCCTGGACCTTACTTTGTAGACCAGGCTGGCCTTGAACTCAGAAATCCGCTTGCCTCTGCCTCCTGAGTGCTGGGATTAAAGACGTGCGCCACCATTCACGGCCACCTGTCATGTTCTTGCTGCCCTGTTTCCCTAGAATCCGACCTTGTCCTTTGCCAAGAACCTATTGTGGGAGCCATCAACACCAGGACCCCTCCCCCTAGTGCCTTCTGATCCTGGTAAGGGTCTCTCTCCTTTTGGGCCCCCTCCAAGGACCTCAGCCATCACTCGCACGAGGGGATTTCAAACCTCCAGGGGTACCCTGTCCCCATTCCTTCTCAGGTTCTTCTCTGATTCCCTTCTCCCCTTAGATCCCTGGGACCCTGGTGTGACAGCTCAGGACTTCCTTTTCCGGGGAGGTCACTGCTACCAGTACCAATCTCAAGCTGTGCTAGATGTCACTGAGCAGGTAAATGGTCCCTTGGGTGAGACTGTTTCTTACAGCCTGTGCTATGCGGACTCACACAGCTATTTCCCACAGCTCAGCCGCTTCCTGTGGGACCATGGCGATATAGCCTTCGCACCCCTAGGCAAACTCATGCTGGAGAACTTCCGATTGGAGGGGAACCGGGTAAGGAGCCGCCACCGGCTGGGTGGATGGTCAGCCGCCTCCCTGCTGAGACCGGAGGGTACGAACCTGATAGGCCTTCCCTGCAGGGCTACTCGAAAAAGATGACCATAGTCAGCGCGAAGAGGCTGCTTCAGGACCTCGGCGGACACCAGCCCTGGGGGCAAGTAGCCAATGAGAAAGCAGTCATGGCCTGGCCTGCGGTGGGATGTGGAAGAACCTGGGACACTGACCAGGTTTTCATCATAGTGGCTTTTTGAGCCCTACACAGTCCTGAGCCATGAGTTCACAAAATCCCCACCTCCAAGCAGCGTTAAGGGAAAAGCGGATTGGTCATTGGTAAACCTTAGGCATGGCTACATCCAGGTGTTCGGAATGTTGACAGGACTCTCTCGTCTCGTCCACTTCCACCCCTCTGTCTGACTTAAGCAGCAACAGGATGGCTACTTGTTCCAAGGGAAGAGTCAGTATCCGAACTACCACACATCCTACAAAAGACTATGGTTGCTCTGACTGGGAACATCTGTGAGCCACTTGCTAGGAGGCACCGAAATATTCAGGTTTGGGGTCCAGGAACAGGGTAGGGTATATTCTAGGCAGCTAAGGAAGAGCGTGTTCTGCGTGTCTTTCACTGTACCAGGGTTATCCTCTGCTGCTCTGTCCCTAGGTGTCCCTGGGCTTCCCTCAGCCGCCGGCTGCGTCGCTTCTCCATCGTCGGGGGTCCTGTCCTGAGCAGGTCAGTGTCATTACTCATGGGGAAGCTACTGCATGAAGAGCTGGCCATGCGCTGGGAGCAGCTGCTGATGGATGAGGCCTTCACCGGGGGCGCGTTGGCCTGGCTGCCCGGAAGGACGGCGCGGGCCGGACAGCTGGTCTACCCTAGTGGAGGTGCCTTGGACGAGCTGTGTATCCTTTCTCACTTGGTGGGGATGCCGACGCCATCCACAGGGTGGGCCAGGGGAAGAGTGAGCTGGGCGACCAGAGTCTACCCCAATCCTTAACCAGGGGCTCAGATTTCCAGGAGGTCAGTGTGACTTCAAGTGGCAACCCCCGGATCCTTGAGAACCCTGGGCATGTCCAGCTGCGGGGACCTGTACGGCAGGTGGTGACCAGCACCGTCCAGGGAGAAAGTAAGATTTCTTTCCTCCCTCCCTCCCGTCCAACTAGCTACCATCACCCTCCTACACACACACCACAAGCCTGACCTCCCTGTCTTCCCCAGCGCTTCTGGCCGTCCGCTCTGACTACCACTGTGCCATGTGGAAGATTGATAAGCAGGAGCCACCAGCACCCCTGAAGGTCCTGCAGGTGGAGAAGGGGGCCACTGGTATTAGCCTCAGGTAAAGGGTGTGGGCTTCCCGGTGCGGACAAGGGTCTGGGAGAAGGGCCGAGTTGCTGGATGATAACGCAGCACCCTGTGCCCTGTAGCCCTCACCTGTCAGGAGAGCTGGCCATCTGCAGCCGTTCTGGAGCTGTGTGTCTGTGGACCCCGCAAGATGGGTAATTCCACTTTCCCCCAAAACCTTCCTCTCCATGGCCCTAGTCTCCCTTCCCTCTAGCCCAGCCCCTCAATACCCTTGCACCCCCAACCCCCACCAGGCCCACACTCATGGCCTGCCTTCTTTCTCAAGGCTGCAGATGGTCTACAAGGACCCTGAGACGCTTGCCTTCTGTGATCCGTCTCCCTGGCGCTGGGCAGACTTCACTGCCCACCCCCGGGTGCTGACTGTGGGGGACCGCACGGGTGTGAAAATGGTTGACATTCAGGTATTGGTTGAGAGGGTGAGGAGAAGCGTGAGGCAGGAGGCCGGTCTCCAGCCTGAAGACTCAGGCTGAGCATGCTGTCCTTTGTCTAGGGCCCGCCGGGCTGTGGGTTGCTGCTGTTCCGCGCTGGAGCAGAGGCTGCCTGCCAGAAAGGAGAGCGGGTGTTGCTTGCCCAGTACCTAGGGCAGCCGGGTCACACCTCTACGTCTCTGCATCTCATCTGCACCCAGGTGAGCGGCATCCTTTCTCCTTGGGCTCTGCTCCAGGCTTCACCAGAGCTTCGGCCAGCAGGCCTGAGGCACAGCCACAGGAACCCAGGAATGATGGGTCCCCGCGCATGTGATCTCACCAGTCAGTCGGACTGGGTCATCTGCAAACCTAGATCAGGACCTAGGAGGAGGCAGAGGTTGACTCTGCCTCAGGACCCCGGTTGGAACAAGTGTCTACTGTTGGGAGTGTAGGGGTGGGTGTCAGGGACTTCTGAGAACCCTGCTGCCTGCCCAGAAAATTCATGGTTTAGGTTGAGTAGGCCAAGTTGAGCGGGACTTGAAGGCTGGTGGGGGTGCCGTCCGTCCTCTGGGTGTTGGTCACCTCCTGCAGGCTGTGTGGCCTGGAGAGGGTTATTGGAAGGCTGGTACCAGGCATCCACTATTCTCAACTCTCCCTTCTTCCTCAGTTTTCGATCTACCTGATGGATGAGCGCCTCCCCCTGGTGCCCATGCTTAAGTGGGACCATGGCCTGCCATCTGCTCCCCTGCTTGCCCGCCTGCTACCCCCAGCTAGCCCTGGCCATCCACGGCCCCTGCTACTGGGAGGCCAGGGTGGGCAGCTGCAGCTGCTTCATATAACAGGTCAGCCAGGCAGGTGGGGGTAAGGAGGCCAGGTGGGGGCTCGTGGGGACATGCTAGTGCTGGGACTGGTGTGCCTAGCTCTCTGTCCTTTCTCCAGGAGAGGGGACTTCCATGCCACAGCTGGCAGGGCCTCCTCAATCTCTGCCCTCCATCACCGACTCCCTCTCTGCCTTTCCCCTGCTGGAACCTAAGAGGCAGCAGCAGCTGCAGGAACGTCTGGAGGCACCAGTCATAGGTACGCTGGGCAGAAGGGGCTTAGAGCTGCTGTGGGAGGTGCTCCCAGGCTCTGCAGTTCTCCTCCTTCCCTGTCTAGGTCTGGCAGCTGTCCCGCTCTGTGCCTCTACCCCGGGGCTGTTGCTCTTCCAGCTCTCAGCAGCTGGGGATGTCTTCCACCAGCACTTACGCCTCCTGCAAGCCTCCAGTCCTAGAGAGCCACCACCTGCACCCGGGGCGACAGCACCCTCAGTGGACCAGGTGCCCACGCCCTCTTGGACCTCTCAGGCCAGTGCCCGTTGCAGCCGCTGGCTGGAGGCCCTGATGGAGTTGCCCCCCACTCGTCCTCTGTGGGCCGCCCCGACCTTCTCCCACCGCCGTTTTCTGGGCCACATGGAGCGGCAGAAGAGCCAAGAGACCTTGGCACAGAAGCTCCGAGCAGCCATGGCCAAGGGCCAGCTCCTGCGGCATGGGGACCTGAGTACACTCCCCAGGGCGGAGCCACCCCCTGCACCTCAGTGCAGCCAGCAGGATGAGCTCACTGAGCGCTTGGCAGAAGCCTGGGAAGGCCGGGCAGCTGCCTGGTGGAGGAAACATCGAGGTCAGCCCTCTGAGCCCCAGACCCAGTCCAAGCGGCCCAAGCGACGGACTCAGCTGTCTAGCACCTTCTCCTCATTCACAAGCTACTGGGACACCCCAGATGCCAGCAGTGCCCCTCGTAGCCAAGACCTCTCTACCTCAGAGGCCCGTTCTCAGCCACCCGGGATTCCACCCTCCCAGGAGTTGACACAGGAGCTGTGGGCCCAAGGTGTGAAGCGTGAACGCCAAAGGACCCTCCGGGACTACATGGCCAAGCTGCCACTTCAGATGGACACTCCAGAACCTGTGGCTATACCACCCTCCCAGGCCTCTAGTCTTCAGACCATGTCTCTCATGCAGCAAACGCCTGTCCTCTCTGGCTCCCAGCCTCCCCGGAAGAAGCCACGAATGGGCTTCTGAGTGGGGAAAGCCATGTCTGAGAACCTAGCCTTCATCCTGGAGTGCTGCGCCGAGCTCTGCCACTCCTCGCAGAGAGCAGTGTGCCCATGGAAACGTGAGCAGCATAGAACCAGGCTGAAACCATGGGGAACCAGGCTGAAACCATGGGAACCAGGCTGCTTCGTGTATTTGATGGTAGGATACTCCTGAGAACCGGCTGCAGAGGCTGCATCAGGATGGCTAATGCTGAGTCCCTGCAGTCCTGAGTCCCCCCTAGTCTCCTACCTTCTCCCACTGCCATTCTCTGGGCCACATGGAGCTTCAGAAAGAGCCAGGAGACCATGCCACAGAAGCTCCGAGCAGCCATGACCAGGGGCCAGCTCCTGTAGCTTAGGGATCTGGCTATGTCTCCAGGGTAGAGCCACCCCCTGCACCTTAATGCAGCAGGGTTGCTAGAAGGTAGCCTTAGCCTCCTGTCCTCGAAGACACCTCAGCCCGCGTGCCTCCTGAGGTGGCCCAGTGTGGGTCAGCTGTTGTAGGCTGATTGTGCCACAATCCACATAGGCATTGACGCTTTGACTCTGGGACTGAATAAACCTGTCCACTGGCCATGAGCCAGATGGTTATGTGGGCAGAGCAGATGGTGTCTGGTGTGTAAAGCCCACTCCTTCTACCTTGGGGACACACACACAGTACAGTGCGGTGGGGTTTCTGACCTCAAGACAGCCTGACTGGCAGCCCAATAATGTGCTGACTGTGTATGTCTTAAAGTGTTTATGTTCTTGTGGGATCTGTAACCAGGGGAGACCAACGTGATGGGTACAAGGCACACTGGTGTAGCTTCACAGCACCTGCCTTGCAGGCCGCCAGAGCACAGTGATGCACGGGAGAGGGTGCCCTGCATCCGCTGCGCCACCGCTAGCCCAACAGTGTAGACTGCCTCGGGGCTCAGTCCAAGCCAAATTCAATATCTTCCAGGCCTCTCCGGGTGCTGGGCTCCTTCGGGTGCACTGGACACTGTGCTGCTTTCTCCGTTCCATCCCCTGAGGAGTCAGGAGAGAACACGTCAGTGCTCGGGGGAAGCTGCCCTTCCTGCTGGGCCAGCACAGAAGCCCCACATGGCTGCCAGTCAGATTCTCCTCTGATGAGATCAGAAACCCCACCTTACTATACTGTGTGTGTGTGTGTGTGTGTGTGTGTGTGTGTGTGTGTCCCTTTGTGCAAGGGGAGTACAGGGAACATAAGCCAGCCCCGGGATACTCTTCTGTTAGTGCTAACTGCCCAGACAGCTTGTGCCTGCACACAGCACCAGGCATGTGCCTTAAAGCTGCCACGCCTCCACTGCCTAGCACCAGTGCTTTAGTCACTCAGCCCTAGTGTCTGTGGTCCCCTCTGACCTGGAACCATGGGGCCAGGTGACACACCATGGCCAGACCTAGGAATGGGCAGCAGTGTCCACCCCCCACCCCCACTCCCTGAGGTTCAGCCAGCTGCACAGCCTAGTCCCCCTAGGAGCCTCTTACAGGGCGTTACCTAGCAGAGTGGCTATGGGCAGCTGGCTGTCGCTGTCTCCATCTTCACTAGGGTGGGCAAGTGCGGGGTCACTTGCACAGGTTTGGGGCGGCAGTGACTGGTTTGACACTTCCTCTGCCAGCTCCTCATGGAGCTCCTGGATGAGGGGGCGTGAGGATGGTGTTGCACTGCAGTCTTGACCTTGGCGCTCTAAGTCCGTTGTTGCTGTTGGCTTACATATGTCTGCGAAAGGCACCGTGGTTGCCATTGAGGGGCCCTTGGAGATGGCAAATATGTGTGAGAGGGCGCCTGTGGTGCCTGTGAGAGTGCCCTCAGACATGGAGAGGGACAGCTCATCCAGCTCCAGGTCACTGTCGTCACTCAAGCTGGAAATGGCCTGGATTTTCGGGATTCCTGTCTCCTGGTGAGAAAACATGAACTATGTCTGTATTCCTGTGGTCACAGTGCAGGAAAGCATAGGCAGGGTAGGGAGGCAGCCGGCTGGTACAGGGCCTTGGGATAAACACCTCGGCCAGCAGGTTCTTTGTGCTTCACTCACCACATGCCACACCCCACCAATGCTGGGTCCTAGCCTCTGCCACTTCCTAGAGCCCAGCAGCTCTTCAGATTTTGTTCCTAGACGACCTTGGTCCCTACAGAGCCATGGCCAGTGTGCTTATTTGGAATATGAAGCCCTCACTCATGAAAAGGTCCGCTCCAGAGCCTCTGGGGACAAGTCTGACAGTTGCTTGCTGGCTCCTGGCTGTGCCCAGGGAGCAGTCAGGTGCCTTGCCCGTGTGCTCCCTCCCTTACGTCTAGCTTTAGATGAGTTTAGGCCGCGTACGTGGGAGCACAGTGTAAGGCAGGATGCGCCCAGTTCGTTTCACGCAGCCAGCAGTCAAGCTTGCAGCAGAGAGCCCAAGTCTCTGAAATGAGCCCTTGGAGGGACCAGAGAGCAGTGTCCTCAGAGGGCAGTTCTTCTAGGGAAAGGCACGGTGGTGCGCTCCTGTAAGCCCAGTACTTGGGAGGTGGAGGCCGGTGAGGGCTGTCACAGCTGAGGCCGTTCTGGGTTTTAGGGAAGGGGTGCTGACCTTGATCTGGTCTTCCGCAGACACATCCGTACCATCAACATCTTCCAAATCAGGAAGGTCCTGAAAGAATCAGTGACCACATTGACATCCAGAGACACAGTGGAAGGAAGTATCAATAGGAGACAAGGGAACTGTCACCAAGGCCCCTCAGCAGCTCCCACCCATGGCCACCAGACCATGCTCAAAGCCACACTGGCACTTCAAGTGTGGGTAGTGGAAGAGGGTTTGCAGGCTAGGTACAGTAAGATTGGGACAGCTTCTTCACTCTGTTCTATCACAGGGAACTCAAAAGTACCTGTTACACATTAGTCTGGGCCTCATGTACCTCCTGAAGAATCAGAAAACCACACCACTATTTCCTAGACGTGTGGTCTTGGACAAATTGCTTAACCTCTCTGTTTCTCCGGTTCCTACTCGGTAATATTGGAATGATAATACCACCTATCTCAGAACACTGTCCATACCATGCCTCCAGCAAGGCAGTCTGACTCCACTACATCTTCACTGTGCCCTGGACAGCCAGTTCTCAATTCAAAGCCGAGGTTTTGGGCAGGCAATGTGAGCCTCAGTTCACACGTGTTTGTTCCTGAATTGCAGCTCTCGGGACAATGTGACAGTGTGTGCTTTCTCATGCTTTACATGCAGGAAATACGTTGTATTGTCATTAAATGGGAGGAGCTTTGGGGAGGGATAACATAGCTCTAACCCAACATTTGCTGGAGGGACCCTGGACAATCACACCATGGTGAACCTACAGGAAGCAGTAGAGACCAGCCAATGAGGTGGCCAGAGCTGCCCACCAGACTCCAGGGATACAGTGTAACCCTAGGGCTGGCCACAGAGCTGCTCTGCACTGTAATGTCCCTGGAGCCTTCAGTGTGACTTGCACAGCCCAGGTGAGGTAAATGGACCCCCAAGGCTGAGTCTCAGAAGGGTGGTTGCGGTTATGCTTTGTTGGCTATGATAGGCCTGCTCCCTGGGGGACTCCTGATACAGCGAGGACCACAAAGGCATCACCCCACCCTCAGCTGGAAGCCCCCTGCTCACATCGATGAAAAGCCTCTCCTTGATCTCCACGGCAATGGCCTCCGTGTCTTCAGCTCTGGCCCCATCAGTGGCTGCCACTGGAGATGTGGACTCTGATGAAGAGTGGTGAGAAGTTACTGGCACAGCACTGGTTTCAGACACAAAGGTTGGGGTGACAAGCTAATGGTTATGGTGGAAGGATTGACCTTAGGAAAGGAAAGGAAAGGAAAG
>NC_034609.1:42770324-42781963 GCF_900095145.1 Mus pahari | reverse complement strand
ATCTTGTGACATTTCTATCGGAGGTGGTCTATCCACTCACACTGCCACCTCAGCTGGACACACAGGAGTAGCTGAGCCAGGAAGTCCATCCTGTGACATTTCTATCGGAGGTGGTAGGCGGAGCCCTGTACCTTTAAATACCAGCCAGAGAACAGCCATGTATGGAAAGCCACAGGACAAGCAAGACCCTTGCTGAAGAGAAACATGTTCCCAGAAGCTCAAGACAGGCGGGCTAAGGGCCTGACAGTTCACCTTCCATGTGCTCTGACCTACAGACAGCAAGCCTTCCCTAGTTGCATAAACAACCAAAGCAAGGCATGCACCCAGACAGACATTCTGGCCCAGAACCCTGTCAAACCCAGAAGCACCACAGCATACCTGATGAGCATGCAGGGCAGGGCACCAAAACAGGTTTCTCTTGGCTGTGGCTCTCCAGTGCCCACCCCCACGCCCTCTCGATCCAGTTTTGATTCGTCTTGTTTTGAGACAGGGCTTCCTCTGTGTTGCCCTGGCTGACCTGAAACTCACTCTGTTGACCAGACTGGCCTTGAACTCAGAGATCTGCCTGCCTCTGCCTCCCTATTTAAGGCATGTGCCATCGCCATCACTACCGCCACTCCTACCTGGCTCCTGCCTCTCTTGCCGCACACACAGCCTGGGACCCCTGAGCTCCCTGCCTCACTCTCTGCTACAGACCGCCCTTGCATGCCTCCCCGCTGCACTCTGTCCTGTATTTCCTGGCTCTCTTAAGCCTGGGATACCTGAGTCCCCACACTGGAACCACTAACCCTAAGGTCCCGGGGACAGCCAGAGGCGCTCCTGCCCCGAGTCCACGCATCCTGTGGAGGGCTTGGATATCTGGGGGTTGGTTTTGTTTTTTGTTTTTGTTTGGTTTTTTTTTTTTTTTTTGGAAGATGTTGCAGAACAAAGACAGGTGGCTATTCTTAGTTCAAATCTTTGGCGTTTAGCAGTGTGGACTTGAGACTGAACTAAGGTCCAGCCGTGTGGGTTGCTGAGGCTCTGCCCTGCCCAGCCCCCTTTACTTGCATGTCAATTCCTGCAACCCTGGCACCTAGTCCTTTACAGATCCCTTAGTGAGAACACAGCACTTCAGACTTGTAGCAGCGGGGCCTACTTTCTGGGCCAGACCTCACACCGTTAGGTTGGGGCTCTGAATGTTGTGTCCATGGCCCTGTGTACACACAAGCCATCCCAAGCCAGCTCCTGTGTCATCCTGGGGAAGTCCTGGGTTACCTATCAGTAACTATAGCCTAGAGTCATCTGAGAGAGAAGCCTACAGTGACTGTCTAGATCAGACAAGCCTGGGGGCATGTCTCCGAGTGGCTGTCTTGATTCCTAATTGGTATAGGAGAATCCGGTTTACACTGCAAAGCACCATTCCCTAGGCAAGTGGCCCTGAGCTGTATAAGAGAGCCAGCTGAGCATGGGCCAGAGATTGGGCCAGCGAGCTCAGGCTGTATTTCCTGCTTGGGTTCCTGCCCTGACATCCTCAGGGATGACTATGATTTAGAAGTGTAAGCTGGGTAAACCCTTTCCCTCCATATTTGATTTTGGTAAGAGTCTTTTATCACAGCAACAGAAAGCAAACTAGAACAGGGTCTCCTCCTGGGGCCTGGGGCTCAGGGATAAAGCCAGGTTGGCTAGCCAGACAGTTCCAGAGATCTACCTGTCTCTGTCTTTCCAGCTCTACATTTTTAATGAGTCTACCATTTATAATGAAAGTGGCGGCCTCCCTGGGCTGTGAGCAGTTCCTGAGTGCTTGTGAAAACATCACCACTCCTTCTATTGATTCAAAATGACCCACTGGCTTAAGTCAAATAGTCTGCCAATAGCTTTCCCTGGCACTTATATATAATTTCATCTTGTTTTAATGTGACGTGTTTCCAAAGGAGCACTCTTCTCCCTTGGAAATAAGATTTCCCAAGGACCTTATCTTCTAGAAAGAGAACCACGGCAGTGGAGTCAGAGTCTGAGCCATAGCTGTGTGCAGGGTCAGGGGCCATAGCTGTGTGCAAAGTCAGGGGCCATAGCTGTGTGCAAAGTCAGGGGCCATAGCTGTGCAGGGTCAGGGGGTCATAACTGTGCAGGGTCAGGGGGCCATAGCTGTGCAGGGTCAGGGGGTCATAGCTGTGCAGGGTCAGGGGGCCAGTGCAGGGTCAGGGGCCATAGCTGTGCAGGGTCAGGGGCCATAGCTTTGCAGGGTCAGGGGGTCATAGCTGTGCAGGGTCAGGGGCCATAGCTGTGCAGGGTCAGGGAGTCATAACTGTGCAGGGTCAGGGGGTCATAACTGTGCAGGGTCAGGGGCCATAGCTGTGCAGGGTCAGGGGCTGCCCTCTTTGGCCCCAGCTGTCTTACCTTCAGGGGTGACCACCACAGGTACCCGGGTGTGAGCCAGGCTCCCACACAGGTCTGGATCTTCCACTGCCCCATTCACCACCACCACAGGCAGGCCCTCTCCTCCTGGCGTCTCTGGAAACAGTTCATCTTTGGCTTCAAAGCTTTCCTCCACAAACAACTCCATCTTCTTCTGGGTTTCCCCCATGGGTGGCTTTTCCTCAGCCTCCGGGCTGGTGGGGATACTCTCCTCACTGTCTGGCAGGGGTGTCTCCCCTAGAGAAGTAAAGTCCAGACTTGAAGTTGGAGCTCTGCCTAAGGCTGGGCTGGTACAAGGATGTGGGTCAGGTTGGAGTCTTGAAGATAAAGGTCATTTTGAATATGCCCCCAGGGTCACACAGGCTGACAGCTGCTGACAAGCCCTGGTCCCAGGAAAGATTCAGGAATTTTGTGAAAGGCTCCAACCCTGCTCACTACACACACACACTCACACACACACACACACACACACACACACACACACACATACATTGTGATCATAAAATTAAAAATTAAAAACTCATGCCATTCCGGGCGATGGTGGTGCACGCTTTTAATTCCAGCACTTGGGAGGCAGAGGCAGGCGGATTTCTGAGTTCGAGGCCAGCCTGGTCTACAAAGTGAGTTCCAGGACAGCCAGGGCTATGCAGAGAAACCCTGTCTCGAAAAAACAACAACAACAAAAAAACCTCATCCCATGAATTTCAGCTTGGGGTTAAGACAGAATTTTCAATAAGTTTTTTTTTTCTTTCGAGGCAGGATTTCTCTGTGTAGCCCTGGCTATCCTGGAACTCACTCTGTAGACCAGGCTGGCCTCACACTCAGAAATCCGCCTGCCTCTGACTCCCGAGTGCTGGGATTAAAGGCGTGTGCCACCACGCCCAGCTTCAATAAGTTTGGAAGGAGTCCTGGGCACCTCTGCCTTTCATGCAATGTCTTCCTGTCAGTCAGAGCCCTCAGCCCTGCAACTGTGAGTCTACAGGAAACCCGGACTGTAACGCCTTTCATGGGAGTCAGGAGAGGGTGTCGGATTCCCTAGGACTGGGTCACTGATGCTTAGGAGCCACCATGTGAGTGCTGGGAATCAAACCCAGGTCCTCTGGAAGACCAACCAGTGCACTTAACTGCTGGGCCATCTCTGCAGCGCCCGGGGTCTTAATTCTTTATGTAAAACCTGCTTATATCCATTCCATTAGCATGGATATCAGCGTCCCTCATTAATGAGAGAACTGTATGTCCCCAAAGAACCATTCTGACATTAATTTCTCTCTGCTCCATCTGCAGTGTCTGACCTTTGTGTGTTTCCTAGACCACACAGCAGGGTCATGTGAAAGGGGTCAGGTCACACAGCAGCTTGCGCAGCTGCGGTCCGGGACGCACCTCTGTCTCTTGCCTTCTTCCGCTCCTCAGCCCGCCGCTTGATCATGGCCAAGGCTTCCAGGCTGTCTGTTATCTTCTTGTGTTCCCTGCTCTCCCACTGGCGACGCTCTTCCTTCTCGGCAGCATACCCACCTCGGGCCCATGCCTCTGCACACGCCCTAGGGGAGGAAGGACAAAGGTCAGACTGGGGGCTGGGTGTGGGCACAGCTGTCCACAACTGAGCAGAAACAGTGCCACGAGTTCGAGGCCAGCCGAGGCTAGATGAGTTCTGGGAAGTGTGAGACCCTGGGAGGCAGGGAAGTAGGTGAGGAAGGGATAGAGGAGGATGATATAGGGCTCAATTAACTCTTTTACGTAAAGATGTATTTATATTTCATTTTATATGTATGTATGCATACCATAAGAATGCAGGTGACTGCAGGCATGGTGGCGCACATCTTTAATCCCAGCAACTTGGGAGGCAGAGGCAGGCAGATTTCTGAGTTCGAGGCCAGCGTAGTCTACAAAGTGAGTTCCAGGACAGCCAGGGCNANACAGAGAAACCCTGCCTTGAAAAACCAAAAAAAAAAAAAAAAGAATGCAGGTGACATCAGAATTCAGAAGAGCTGGAGTTAGAGGTAGTTAGTTATAAGCTGTGTTGGGATGGTTTGCAAGAACAGCAAATATTCTTTCCCAAGCTCTGAACCATCTATCAGGCTCCCTATAACTTGTAAAGGTTAAAAGAAAATTATAAACATATGCTGTCTGACCAAACATGTTTGTTCCTTAGTCTTGTGGCTGTCTGTACATGTATGTGCATGTACATGTATGAATGTGTGCATGGAGGCCAGGGCATGACCTTGAGTGTCTTTCCTCTTCACGCACCATCCACCTTGTCTTTGAGGCAGGGTCTCTTCCTGGGACGTGAAGCCCCCCGAGTGGGCTAGGCTGGTTGGCCATCGCATTCCAGGAAAACTGTCTCTACCTCTCCAGAGCTGCAATGGCAGGTGCCTGCCACAGGGCCCAGCTTCTCATGTAGATTCTGGGGCCAAGTTTAAGTTCTCAAGGTTGTGAGGGAAGTACTTTACTGACTGAGCCATCTCCTCAGCCCCTGAACTCACTCATTTCTTCAAAATTAAGAAGCTGGAGATGGTTCAGTGATTCAGTGGTTAAGAGTGCTTGCTGCTCCTGTAGAGGGTAAGAATTCAGATCCCAGCGCCCACAATGGGTGCCTCCCAACTGCCTGTAACTCCAGCTCCATGGAATCTCATGCCCTCTTCTGGTCTCACCAGGCAGCTGTATATACATGGTGTACACACACACACAAACACACACACACAGCCACACACACACATATCAAATAAATCTTTTAAAAAATGTTGGAGTTCACTTACTAATTTTATGTCAACTTTGGTCCATCAGTTTTACCAAGTGTCCCCAAGGATGCAAGGTGTTCACACTGGGAAACTGCTTTTTCTTCAGCTCAAACTGCTTTTTTTCTAAAGTACACTGTTGTTTTAAATGAGCAGAGGTACAAGACCAGCATTTCCCAAAGAACGTGTGACAATGACCAGTGCAGAAGGAAAACCTGCCTTACAGGAGCCCCCAGGGAGGTGCGGATCACAAGCATGACAAGGCTGCACTTTGCCTCCCACAGCAGGAGTAAAGATGTGACTTTGGCAAGGATGCAGAAAACTCAGATCATCTCACAGTGCTGAAGAGAAAGCAAGACAGTGGGGCGACTTTGGAAAAGCATTTGATGGCTCCTCAGAGGCCCAGCATGAACTGTCATCTAGTCCCTCACTTCTAGTCCTGTCCATCTAACCAAGGGGAGCAAGCCAGGAATTCGCATGCAAATGCCTCCAAAAGCTTTATTCACAGGATTAAAAAAAAAAAAAAAAAAAACAAAGCCGAGCCAGAGCCAGCAAGATGTCTCAGCAGGGAAAGGAGTTTGCTCCTGAGCCTGATGACCTGAGTTCAGTGTTCAGTCCCCAGGACCAAAAAAATAGTGCAAGCTCACCTCTTGTGCGAGCAGGTGTGCCACGATACACACAAACACACACACACACACACAGAGTAATTGTAAAAAAAAAAAAAAAGGGGGGGGGAGCGGGAGAGACGGCTCAGTGGTCAAGAGCACTGTCTGCTCTTCCCGAGGTCCTGAGTTCAATTCCTAGCAACCACAACACCATCTGTAATGGAATCTAGTGACCTCTTCTGGTGTGTCTGAAGACAACGACAGTGTACTTATATGCAGAAAGGAAGGAAGGAAGGAAGGAAGGAAGGAAGGAAGGAAGGAAGGAAGGAAGGAAGGAAGGAAGGAAATCTTTTTAAAAAATTGTAATGGGATCTGATGCCCTCTTCTGGTATGTCTGAGGACAGCTACAGTGTACTGGTGTAAAAGGAAAGATTCTGTGGGCAAGCACCCCTGCTCTTGTGGCGGGCAGTGATGGGGCCATTAATGGGGTACAGAGGGTATTTACTGATGTGTGAAAATGCTCAAAAAATCAGAAAACTTGAAAGTCTAACAAGTGTGCTTGACTACAGCATTCAAATGCACATGACCCAGGTCCTTCCTTACCTGTCCTTGGGGAAAACCGGCCTGTCATCCAGATAAGTCAAATGCTTCAGACGAACAGTGACCGTCCTGCGGTAGTTAGGGATGTGTTTGGTCACTGGGTTTCCCATCAAGTTCAGCACACGCTGCAAAGCAACATGCAGGGCCACACTGATGATCAAAGCCAGGCGGTCAGGGCCTGTGGGTAAAGGCACTGCTGCCAAGGCTGACGACCTGAGTTCAGTCCCCAAACTGACATGGTGGAAGTCTCACCTCTACATACATTCCCTGCCCAACACACACATAAACACTACATGTACTACACATTCATACATGCACATGCACACACACACCCGCGCACCCCCACAGTGTTAGTAATAATAAAACTTAAGATAATTGCATCATTATATCCCAGACCCTCAGAATAACAACACAATTACTTTTTCTTGAGCAAAACAAAGTGCCAGTGTGGTGTCCTGGTGCGGAGACGGGACCTTGAGGAGGTCTCCTGTGCCGAGCCTCTGGAGTTGCACAACTCCTCAGCTGCCCTCTTTTCTATCCTGGAAGGTTCTTCCGGAGCTATCCTGGAGAGCATTCCCCAAAGCCCTTCCCAGCTCAGTGGTTCTCTTAACATCATTTCTCAACATCTCTTACTGAAGCACACTTTGGTCTAATTGCTTCTGGTTCTTCCTACCTGGTACACATTTCAAGAAAATATTTGCAGGGCAACAGATAAGATTATCAATGGCTGATGGAGGCCAGGCTTAGTTAGCCACATGAGACCTTGTCTCAAAACAAACAAACAATAACCAAACAAAGAGGCACCGACTGGGTTGGATGTATGGGTAGCCTTTCCCACTGGGTGCCAGGTCCCCTGGGGGTCAGTAAGGAAAGTTGACAGCCATGGAAGCGCCCCTCTCCCTAGGCCAGATGTGCACCATCTAGCCTCTGCCTGAGGAAGCTTAGAGGGCTAATAAGAATTGTTTTGCAGTCTGCTTGCCTGATCACATCAGATACTTTTCATATCTAAACTGGCTCATGTTGCTGGGGAAATATATCCATATTAGATGCAAATGAATTAGCTTTGAACTTACCATGTGTCTTGGTGTTTTTGTTTTGGTTTTTTGTTTTTTGATTTTTTTTTTGTTTGTTTGTTTTTTTCGAGACAGGGTTTCTCTGTGTAGCCCTGGCTGCCCTGGAACTCACTTTGTAGACCAGGCTGGCCTCGAACTCAGAAATCCACCTGCCTCTGCCTCCCAAGTGCTGGGATTAAAGGCGTGCGCCACCACCACCCGGCGTGTCTTAGTGTTCTATTGCTGTGAGGAGACACCATGCAACTCTTACAAAGAAAAGCATGTAATTGGGGCTTGCTTGAGATTGCAGAGGTTTGGGTTGGAGAGATGGCTCAGTGGTTAAGAGTACTGACTGCTTTTCTAAAGGTCCTGAGTTCAAATCCCAGCAACCACATGGTGGCTCACAACCATCCATAATGAGATCTGACACCCTCTTCTGGTGCATCTGAAGACAGCTACAGTGTACTTAGATATAATAAAAAATAGATATTTAAAAAAAAAAGATTTCAGAGGTTTGGTCCATTATCATTATGACAGGAGGCATGGCAACATGCAGGCAGGTACAATGCTGGACCCCCAGGCATCAAGAACAGACACACTGGGCCTGGCATGAGCATTTGAAAGCCCAAAGTACACCAAGGAGACCACAGCTACACCTAGAAGGCCACGCCTTCTAATGCCCGTCACGTGGTGGTACTCCCTAGTGAGCAAGCATTCAAATGGGACTGTTCCTATTCAAACCACCATGCCGTGCTCAGCTGTCATGGCTCCTTCACTGCCCTTGCTGTATTTTCAGGGTTCACAGCAGGAAGCGGAAAGTATTCCAGATGTAGGTGGTAAGGGCTGCATTGTACTGGGGAGGTAAGGGTGGGGGGAGGTAGACGCAGCACAAAAAGTGGTCAAGTGACCAGTTTTAACTGTGTAGAGGTACCCAGATGTTCCCAGAACTTGAGATGCAAAGTCAGGAGAAGTCAAGGTCACTCTCCCCAACACGGCAAGCTAGTTCAAGACCAGTCTGGGCTACACAACCCAAAACAGCAGCCTCCACTGCTAGCCGAGGGATCAATACGAAGGTGAGACTCGCATTCACTTATGCCAGCGTTTGCTGGCACCCAGGGTGTGAGGGGTTTCATCCAGAACAGTTGTATGGAGCCGAAGAAGGCGCACCCTGGCCTGCCCACTCTAATCCGAGAATGCTCAGAGATGCAGCCCAAGCTTCGGGCCCACTACACTTTTGACCATGGGAAGACTGTGTCTCTGAACAGTCTGAGTGCTGATGAGGTAACCAGAGCCCTGGAGGATGTGCTAAGTGGCAAAGCCTGAAGTGTCCTCCCAAGGACTGTGGGCAAGAGCCCAGAGCCTGGCCGTACCAGACTGAAGACAGTGGGGAGTGTGCTCTCCTGGCCCTCAGAAAGCTTCCGCTGGAAAGTGTGGCTTCAGAAAATCAACAGCGAGAGCTGACCACTTCTGCAGTGTCCTGTGTTGTCACTTTCCCCTCCGCCAGCCCCCAGTTTTCCCCCTCGGTACCTCAGAATGTCATTACATTTGCAGACATGATCATTGACAAGGGAACAGAGTGAGGTGGTGAGGCCCCAACTGGCCTGACTGGCATCCTTGTAAGAGGAGATGGTGTGTGAAGAACGACACCTGAGGTTGACCTCTGACCTCCACAAACATGCACATTTATGCATTTATGAGTGGAGAGAGAGAGAGAGAGAGCGAGCGAGCAAAGATTGGCTTAGATCTGACACTACACAGACTACAGTGATACAAACAGAGCAAAGCCTCAGGGGTTCTGGCAGAAGTGGTGAGGACTTCAACCCTTTTTTTTTTTGTTTTGTTTTGTTTTTTTTTTTTTTTTTCGAGACAGGGTTTCTCTATATAGCCCTGGCTGTCCTGGAACTCACTTTGTAGACCAGGCTGGTCTCGAAGATAGAGCCGATTTTGATAGCCAGAAGAAGGGCGCCAACACCGCGTCAAGGTGGGTTTTTGTTTTTTTTAAATACACAAAGAAGGAATAGAAGAGTTAAAGAGATCACCACGTGTGCTTCCACCAAGACACAGATGATGGGAACTATCTGGAGGCCAGGCGAGCACACAGCAGAGAGCGAGGCTGCAGGCCTAGGGTGATGCAGCCTAGGGGAAGGTCTGAGCAGCTCGCCAGCTACCCTCAGATCAGAGGAAACAGAGTCAACAGAGCTCACAAAGTGGCAAAGTTCTCCAGGTCCAGACCCAGGATGTGCCACCCTGGACACAGCTTCCCTGTCATATGAACACAACAAGGTAACAGCAGAGATGGATGCTCAGATCAAAGGGGATCCACTGAACAGTAATCCTGGGGACGCCTGGGTCAGCTCTGGCTAGAACACTTCTGAGACCGATGCGGGGAACAGAACAGCTTAGTCAGGGTTGAAAAAACAAAACAAAAAAAACCTAGGACTGACAAAACAGGTGTGTGTGTGTGTGTGTGTGTGTGTGTGTGTGTGTGTGTGTGTGTGTCTGTCTGTGTAAAGGGTTTTAGTAGAATAGTTCATAGGGACTATTACATATAGCCACTGCAATGTTTTAAATAGAAGGAAACTACCCCCCAGGTGACATCTGCCATTTAAGAAACTAAGTTGAAACCACCATTCTGGAAGCTATTTCTTCCAGCTTGAAATATCTCCTCGTAGGTGATACAGGCGGGGCACAAAAGACAGAAGGAAACACACAAGGCACAAGAAGTAAACAAAACTAAAACGTCTAAATCTCAGAACGCTGAAACTTAACATGCACAGGTCTTGGCTGTCTGCCGAGGTTATGTGGAAGATACTCCTCAGGCACAGCAGAGAGCGGCCTGCCAGTCATCGAGATGCAGCTCTCAGGAGAGCCACCATGCTGCCCACAACACAGGCTGAGTCCCCCATGCTCCTGTAAGCAACCACAATCAGCTCATAGGTCCACTAGGATTTAGGTGGAATCTGTTCTCTGATCTCTTGACAGTGCCCCATTAAGGACATCCAGATAGTTGTTCACGTCTCCCCAGGAAAAGTCACACAACTACAAAGAAGGACAGAAGGAAGGGAGGGAGGGAAGGAAAGGAAGGAAGGCAAGAGGAAAGAGAGGAAGGAGAAAAGGGAGGGAGGAGAGGGGGGGAGGAAGGGAAGGAGGGAGGGAAGAGGAGAAGGGAGGGAGGGAGGGAGGTGGATGCCTCTGAAGCACACCCTGAAGCATGCTGTGACAGGTACTTACCAGACAGGGCATGCTCTCAAGCACACTCAGGATCTCAGGGTCACTCAGCGCGTTGTGGGACAGGTCAAGGACACAGAGTCGCAGACACTCCCTGAGGTGCTCAATGTCGGCCACTGTCTCCAGGCGATTGTGGGCCATTTGCAGTGTGTTCAGGACAGGGAGGCAGGCTGGAGGGGAGGCGGCACAAGTGAGCATGTATGCCACACTCTGTGCCACACGCACTCCCAGCCCGGCCCAGCCCGGCCCAGCCCCCACTCTAGACTCTGAGCTGGGATGTGGTGCGGTCCAGGCTGCCAGGCTTACAGAGGTTCTCGATGGTCTTGATGTAGTTGTTGCTCAGGTTGAGGGCATCCAGCTTCTGGAGGGGCTCCAGGTTCTCGATCTTGTGCAATAGGTTCACTTGCAGGAAGAGGCAGCGCAGCTCGCTCTGAGCCTGCAGATTCTCGATCCTCTGGATGCCATTGCACTCCAGCCAGAGGCAGCGCAGGCCTGTGTACTCCTCCAGGTTCTCAATGCGGTCAAAGCCTGGTGGGGAGGGGCTGGTGAGGCTCCAGTGTGCTCAGAGGAGACTGGACACTGCCGGCTTTGCCTGTTGGCTCTCTGCAAATTCTGATGTGGAGAGACAGTCCCTCCAGGGTGTTAAGAGAAGGAGCCTTGTGTGTGCGTGGGTGTCTGTGTGAGGAGTTTATGAGGGTGGGGCCTGCACAATGAGATTAGTGCCCTTTTAGAGAGATTCTGCCTGACATTGTGGCACTCAAGAGTGATCTCAGCTCCCTAGAGGCTATGTCAAGAAGATCATAAGTTCAAGACCATCTTGGGCTATAGACTGAGGTCACAGACAGAAGTCTCCATCTGTGAACTTAGAAGCAGCCCTCAGTAGACACTTAATGTGCTGGCACCTCAGTCTTGGAGTTGAGAGATTAAGAAACCCATATTCCCACATCTCTTTCCTGTCTGTCTGTCGGTTTCTCTCTCTCTCTCTCTCTCTCTCTCTCTCTCTCTCTCTCTCTCTCTCTCTCTCTCTC
>NC_034609.1:42735740-42770312 GCF_900095145.1 Mus pahari | reverse complement strand
CCTCCCTCCCTCCCTTCCTTCCTTCCTTCCTTCCTTCCTTCCTTCCTTCCTTCCTTCCTTTTTGTTTTTCTAAGGTGCTTTTTGTTTTAGTTTTTTGAGTCTGGGTCTCTCTATGTCAGTGGTTCTAAAGTGTCCTAATGCTGAGTCCCTCTAACACAGTTCCTCATGTTGTGAGGATCTCCCAACCATATATATATATGTTTTTCAAGACAGGGTTTCTCTGTATAGCCCTGGCTATTCTGGAACTCACTTTGTAGACCAGTCTGGCCTTGAACTCAGAAATGTCTGCCTCTGCCTCTGCCTCCCGAGTGCTGGGATTAAAGGCATGCGCCACCATGCCCGGCCATAAAATCATTTTCATTTCTACTCCGTAAGTATAATTTTGCTACTGTTATGAATTGTAATATGAATACCTGTGTTTTTCCAATGGTCATAGTCTACCTCTGTGAAAGGGTCGCGTGATACTTCCAAAAGGATTGAGAACCATTGCTGTATGTAGCCCTGACTATTCTGGAACTTGCTTTGTAGACTAGACTGGCCTAGAACTCGGAAAGATCTGACTGCCTCTGGCTCCCAAGTGCTGGGATTAAAGGTGTGTGCCAGCACGCCTAGCTAGTAACAGCTTTTCTTTGCAACGCCACCTACTCGTTTTTTTACTTCTAGCATGGGGGATTGAACCCAAGGCCCCACACCTGGTGTGAACCACATCCAAGCCCTCTCGGGTCACTGCTGAGCTGGTCTTTATGTCTCTGTGTCTTTTTCCTGTCCTCTGACACCTCTCTCTCTCTCTCTCTCTCTCTCTCTCTCTCTCTCTCTCTCTCCCTCTCTCTCTCTCTGGCCCACCTTCCAGTTCTTGACCCATTTCCTCACTAGGAAAGGCCCCTTTACTCCAGCAATTTCTCAAGCAGCTGTCTCAAGCCAGCCTCTCTCATTCCTGCCATCTACAAGCAGAAGCTGGGGTCCTGTGACATCCTTATCGCTAAGTCCCATTGTTAATCTTTTCTCTCCATGACCTCTCAAAGGCCTCCCACCCATTTTTTTCATTCTGACCTTGCTCCAACCTCCCAACCTTATCACAGGCCCTTTTGTTGCTACAACAAGAGGGTAGCCCTGAAACAACAGATAAGGCAGAAGCCTGGCATGTGTCACTTCTGGTGCTGGGACCCCTATTCCCATCTTGTTCTTTCTCTTGGTAGCTTGCACTATGTAGAGCCAGCAGCCAGTGAGAGGTTTACATGGTGGGGAACTGAGGCTGTGATCCACAGCCACTTTCCAGCCTCTGCCCAGGGCTCAGGTAATTGAGGGCACTAGGAAATTCCACCATACCTCAAGAGGGACCCCGAGCCAGAACTACCCCAGCTAATGACACACAGATTGCCATTGTTCTTCAGAACCTATGTGAGACAATGTATTGGAAGTTGCTGAGTTTCGGGGTGATTTATTAACTAGTGACTTGTAACTGAGGTAGGCACCTCTCCTCCCAGTCCCCTTCTCCGTCTAAATCCACTTCAGCCTGACATGCTGGCTCCTTCCCCCCGCTCTCCCCCCCCCCAGGATCTGATGCTATAACCAGTGCCATGCCCTGACGCCAGGTGGGCAGCTCAGATGCCAGGTGGAGAGTTTCAGAGGGGGCAGAGGTGAGGAGACAGGCCTGTGTACTCTGAGCCTGGTGTGTCTCCCCACACAGTATCCTCCTCCCTACAGCTGCCCTCTTGTGCCTGTGCCACCTTACAGGACCCTTAAACCATCCCTGTCACCTCCACCTCTGGATTCCCAGCACCCAGAAAGTCCCATACATGGAGGGCTCTCAGGAAAGATTTCCTAAATAAATACACAGATAAATGGATGCTAAGAGCTGGTCAGCCACTTCACTGTGGGCCCCAACAGAGGGCTGGAGATCCAAGTCATCATTGGTCTGGATGGTCCTGGCCATGAATCTGAGCTCAGATGCAGATGGGGGCTGGACATCAAGCCCAAGTCCCCAGGATGCCATTCTCAGGACCTCAGTATCTCAGGATGCATCTGGAGAGGACCAAAGCCCCTCGCCCCGTCTTCTACCCTAATTTTCTGTCCTTCCCAACACACCTATCGCAAGCCCATGGTTCCCAACTGCCCCTACTGCTATAAAAGGAATGCCTAGTCCTGAGGCAGCTGTGCTGACTGGAGCCTGAACTGCCAGTGCTCAGGAGACTGAGGCGGGAAGGCCACAAGTTCAAGGCTAGCACAGCCTGTATAACAAGCTCCTACTTGCAGCGGGGTGGGGCAGGGTGAGGAATTGAGAAATACTGTGATTAAATCAATTAGTTATGTGTCTGGTGGAACCGGCCTGCAATCCCTGCTACTTGGTTGAGTGAGGCAGGAGGATAGAAAGGTCAAGATTCCTCTGGGCTACAAAGTGAGTTCAAGGCCAGCCAGAGAAATCTGGTGAGCCTTGTTTCAAAATAAAATGGCGGCTAAAATAAAAAGGCTGGCTAACTGGGGTTGTATCTCGGTGGCAGTGTTCTTGCTTAGCATGTTTGAGGTTCTGGGTTCCATTTTGCAAGGAAAAGAAAAATCAAGCAACCAAAAAAGGCAGGGCGGCTCCTTCGTACTCAGAAGGCCCTTTAGGAACTCAGTGAAGACCGAGCTCCACTTGCATAGCGTCTGAGCACAAAGATGACCTCTGCAAGCCACATTGTCCCTTTTCTGCAGGATGCTGGCTACAGACTTGCCTGGGACTCACCCTTAAAGTGCAAATACAGGGTGTCGTTCAGGGCGGGGGTGACATACAGCCTGTTCTGCTTGCAGAGCTTTTGAAGGAACTGTTTCGTCATCCTGTTGAAAAGCAAAACACAAGACGCTCATTTCTGCTTTCGTCTGTGAAAAAACAGTTAAGGGGTTGCAGTTGGGTCGGTTTAGTCTGGAGACAGGGTCTCACTCAGTAGCCCAGGTCAGCTAGGAACTCAGTAGGCAACCCAGGCTGGCCTCAAGCTTCTGGCTCTCCTGCCTGTGCCACCGCTGGGATTGCTGTCGTGAGCCATGTCACCCGCTTGGGCTCTTTTCTCCATCTATTCTGTCTAAAGTTCTCAATCTGAAGCCTCACATCGGGTCTTCCTCCTCTTCCCTTCTCCTTTGATCTGTTTGTGTGTGTGTTCATGTGTATGCAAGGTCACACAGAGGCCAGAGGTGTGACACCAGCTGTCTTCTCTATCATAGCTGCCATAGCTTTTGAACTATGAACTCTCTCTCTCATTGAACTTGGAGACTACTGATTCAGGTAGACTGGCTGCCAAGTGAGGCCCAGGCCTCCCACCTGCTCGGCTTCTCTCTTACAGATGTAGAGAGGTGCCTGGGTGTTTGCATGGGCCCTGGGGTCCTGATTTAAGTCCTCATCCACACCATCTCGGCACCATCTCCTCCCTTAGTTTTTATAGCTCTTAGGACTTTACCTGATATTGTTGCTTTCAGCATTTAAAAAAAACCCCTGCACTGTCTGGCCTAATAAAAACACTTTGAGCATTGTCATCAACAGGATGGGTACCTGCACCTTTGTTCATTCCTTTGCTTATCTGTCTGTTTTTAATCTGCACTGGTGCTTTGTTTGCATGCACATTTGTGGAGTGTGTTGGATCCACTGGAACTGGAGTACAAACCGTTGTGAGCTGCCATGTGGGTGCTGGGAATTGAACCAGGATCCTCTGGAAGAGCAGGCAGGACTCTCAATCACTGAGCCATGTCTTCAGCCCCCTTAACACACAATTGTAACGCCAACACCCAGGAGACTGAGGCAGGAGGTTCACGAGGTTGAAGTCCAGCCTGGGCTACAGAGTGAGAACCCTGTCTCAGTGCAGGGGCAGGGGAGATGACAAGATGGTTCAGCGGTTCAAATCAAAGCCTGAAGAGCTGAGCTTGATCCCTGGACCCTGCAGACTGCCTCTTGACTTCATATGTGTGCCATGGTGCGTGTCTGCACACACTCGTTTTCATAGTCTCCCCTGACACTAATGATGAAGTCATCTTTTTCCCCAAAAAAGAACTGGGGTCTGTCTGGAGATATGATAAGATGGTTCAGTGATTCATAGTGTTTGCTGCTCTTGCAGAGGACATGAGACAAGTTCCCAGGGCCCACTTGAGGCAGCTCATAGCCACTTGTAATTCTAGCTCTAGGGACCCCAGCACTTTCTTTTGACCTCCATGGCTACCTGCACACACATGCACCCACATAAGTAAATGCTAATGACACCTTCTCCTTCTCTTCCTGCTGTTTCTCTCCTCCTCTGGAAGTAACTGGGCAGGCTCCTCAGACGCTGTCTGTACAAGGGGCCAAGTGGCTATTACTGTGTGCCTTCCTTGGCAGCTTGCTCGATGTCCTGTACAACACATACCTGGGGCCTCGATCGTCTCTGTCATCTCTCGAGTGGGTGCAGAGGCCCTCTGACCCATTGTCGCCACTTGGTTGCTGCTGACTTGGGCAGGATGTTGTGCAAGGAGCCACACATGTTTCCTTGATCTCACTAATTTCTGTAAAAAAAAAAAAGTGTCAATTGTAAAGATCAAAAAGTTCAAGGACAGGTGTGGTAACCCCAGCACCCAGGAGGCTGGGGAAGGAGAATCTGCTCCCTGTTGGGTTTTGGGTTTGAGGTCAGCCTGAGCTACATCATGAGACACCAAAACAAAGCAAAAAACCAAACTCGGGATGTCATGCTTTTGATTTTTGTAAATGGGAACCTGTGCTTCTTGTGGGACTAGTCTTTACATGCACGTATGTTCCTGAAAGTGATCCCTACTGATGGATGAAGCTGCCGGTGCATTATTTACAAGGCAGAAGAATTCTTTGTGCTCTGCAAACAATCCCTTAAAGACCATCAGTCGCATTACTAACAGATTCTGCCTGTTACAAACAACACAGAGTGAATATATCTCTGTCCACATTTTTATGTTCTCCTGTGCAGTTTTTATAGAGGATCAGTCTAAAGCTGACATTTACAAAGTCACTAAGAATGTTGTAAAATTGCTATACAGGGTGATGGGGAGATGGCTTAATCATTAACAGTGCTTGTTACTCTCCCAGAGAACAGAGAATTTAGTTCTCAGCACCTACAAGGCAGCTCACGACTGCCTGTAACTCCACTACCAGGTGATCTGATGCTCTATTCCTGTCTCCGTGGGCACCCACACACGTCAGAAACCAGACCCTCAGAAAACAGGAAGATAAGTAGAGTTGTACTTAAACCCAATTCTAGTTTAGATGCTTCTGTTAAAATCGGCTCAACAGAACAGGAGTTCATCAATCCTATTTTTCTCTCTTTTTAAAAAGATTTATTTATTTATATGAATACACTGTAGCTGTCTTCAGACACACCAGAAGAGGGCATCGGATCCTATTATAGATGGTTGTGAGCCACCATGTGGTTGCTGGGAATTGAACTCAGGACCTTTGGAAGAGCCATCAGTGCTCTTAACTGCTGAGCCATCTCTCCAGCCCCCAAGCCCATTTCTCTTACCAGGGACAGCAGAAGGGCAGCTCTGGGACAGGACAGGATCTCTGTCTTTCCCCACTTTGTGATGCAGTTAGCTGTGTAAATCCCTGCCCCCCTGGCCAGGTGTGAGCACCTACAGTTTCCACTTCTGTAAACGTGTTTAATTGCTCAAAGTGTAACTTAGGGGTGGCAACATGAAAACAACTCACTGATAAAAAGCACACACAAGAACGCGGTGTGATCAGTGTGACTGCTCAAACCTGGGTAAAAGAAGCAAGCTTTGTTCAGGGCTGGTCTCTCCTTGGATGTTAGAACCCTATGCACACTATTATGAAAGACATTTTCCAGGGGCTGGAGAGATGGCTCAGCACTGACTGCTCTACAGAAGGTTCCGAGTTCAAGTCCCAGCCACCACATGGTTGATCTTAACCTCTGTGTTTATGTACTTCTGGGATTTAAACTCAGGTCTGGAGGATTGTGTTGCCAGCACTTTCACCCTGCAAGGCGCCTCTAGAAGCCTTAGATAAATGTAACGTCAAGAACGGATGAACTCTCTGTACTTGTGGTTTGTTGGATGACGCTGAACACTGGGGACTGTGTCTTACACTCATTGCAAACCATTCCCAGCCACAGGAGGGTACCTGATAAATTGTCATGGGATAAATAACGGGTGTTCTATATGTACTGGATTGATCATGTCAATAAAGGTGCTGTTCTATAAAGGTGCTGTTCTTGTAGCTGTATGGATGGGTATGTGAGGGGTGCTGGTTGTCCCCAGATGAGTGAATGGGCATGTGTGAGGGACACGAGCCCTCGCCCCCTTGGCTCCCCGGCGCTAAGGCACCTTCTTTGCGGATCCCTGGGCCCGCGTCGCCGTGATCGCCTGCCGACTCCTCCAGACTGGGCTCCGCCGCGCTGTCCACCGGCGACTCTGAGACCTCGGGGTGCATGGTCGCTCCTGGCCCGGCCACTCAGCCCTAGCACTCTACAGTCCGCGTCGTTGGCTGTCCAACGCTTTCCCGGTCGCCGCGGCAACCAGTGCGCACGCGCAGTCGGTTACGCTGCCGAGGGCGGGCCTAGCGGCGGGGAGGGAGGGCTCCACCCCGGGCGCGTGCGCGGATCACGTGGGTAGCGGACCTGCGGCGGTGTCCCGGGCGGCGGCCGCGCGGGCAGCGGGCGGGACGGGCTTCGGAGACCGCGCCTCTCGCTGCAGGTATCGCGCCCGCGCCCCTCACGCCCCTCACGCCCCCTCGCGCTCCGCTTCCGACCCTGGCCACGCCCCCTGGACCCCGACCCTCGGGAACGCCCTCCTCCCGCCGCGCCCCGTAGCCGCGAACTCTTGGTTCCGCGCTCCAGGCAGCCCCTGCGCTCCCTAAGCAGGTGTCCCGGGCCTGGTCCTTCACCGGAGGCTCGCACAGGCGACACGCCCCGGGACCGCCCTTTTGTCGGTGTCTCTTTCTCCTCCTTTATTCCCCGTCGCTAGGTCTGAGTGGGTTCTAATACTGATGCAGAATGGCCGCGCTGCTGAAGAAAGCGCGCAGCTTCTGCAGAGCCGGGTGGGTTCTGCAGAGTCGCTGGGCCGTGCCCGGCGCCACTGGGGACCGATGAGACACTGGCAGGGAGTCCCTGTTCCGCCACCAGGACTCAACCGCACCCCTGGGCGGTGATCGCAGCGGGTTCAGGTTCCCACAGGGAGTCTCAGCGACCACTTGCCGGGGCTCTGGGCCGAGCCTTCGCTGAGATCCTGGGATGTCGCTGCGTCCGTCCGTTTCCTTCCTCGTGTGTGCGATTGAGGGAGGGAATCCCTGGTGCGATTGAGGGAGGGAATGAAGTGAAGCCGCGGGGGCAGCGCTCTTAGCTTCTTCATAAACTCGGGTCAGTACGAATAGCGGTCGCTAGCATCGAACCCTGAGCGATGATCCTGGCTAGTGGCTCCAGTTTATTGAGGGGTGGCGGGAAGGCACTGTTGCAAGTGCTTCTTATGCGTCACCTCATCGAATTCTCGTTGTAGGGGAGAAACGTTAGCCGCTTTTTACAGGTGGTGGTGTTGTAACTTCATTCCCAAGGGTGGGATGGCTTTTTCCGAGTGACCCTAGTCATTGCGGAAATATTACAGACGCGCAAAGTCCAACGTCACTTTATCAGTGGAGAGTGTGTGTGTGTGTTAGGGGGGAGGGAGTGTTGCTTATTTATGTGTGGGTGTGGAGGCTACGGGTCAGTGTCTGTCACTTGCCACCTTATTTTTTTGAGAAAACGTCTCTCACCGAACTCAAGAGTTTTCTTTAGGTTTGACTGACTGGCTGGCCCCACGATCCTCTTGTCTGCTCCTTTCTTCCCAATACTGAAATTACAAATTGGTTCTGCAGTTACCCTTTCTTACATACAGCTGGGGACCTCAGCTCAGGTCCTCAAGCTTGCACAGCAAAAACAATCTGCTGAGCCATCTTCCCAGTCCCCAGCGCATATTTTTTTCGTTTTGTTTTGTTTTGTTTTGTTTTGTTTTTTTCGAGACAGGGTTTCTCTGTGTAGCCCTGACTGTCCTGGAACTCACTCTGTAGACCAGGCTGGCCTCGAACTCAGAAATCCNCCTGCCTCTGCCTCCCGAGTGCTGGGATTAAAGGCGTGCGCCACCACCGCCCAGAGCATATTTTTTTTAATTGAGGCAAAATTCACTTAATGAAATCTATCATTTTAGCCATTTTGAAATGGACAATTCAGAACTTTGTAGTATATTCACAGCGTTAGGAAGGTGTCACCGCCCTAATTCCAGATAATTTCCACAACTACAAAAAGGGATTCCAACTCATGGGCTGCTGCAGGCTGGGCCCATCTTCCCCCTTGTGTTTTCTGTGTCTCCGGATTTCCTTATTGCAAACACGCTTTCTACACGTGACCATATGCTGAATGGCCTTTTGTGTCACCTAGCCTCATGTGCTCATGCCCCATTCCCTTTCAGGGCTCAGTAGTATTCCACAGTGTTGTGCATGGGCTACGTTTTGTTCATTGGGCAGTTTTCATCTTTTGGCTAGTGTGAGTTAGGCTGACAGGAGCCCACTTTGTAAAATTTTAATGCAAGCAAAAACTTTCAGTTATTTTGGATGAGAGCCTAGGTGTGGCCTGCACTTTCCTTAACTCCCCGTGCCTAAGTGGAGACCTGGGGCTCAGGGGTATTGGATCTTGGGTAAGTGTCCTGGGTTCCGGTTCCTCTGTTGCTGTTCATTTTTTCCATCTCATTGTTGGTTCAATCAGTGATTAAAAATAGATAGAGAAGGGTAAGGAACCCCTGGAATGTCAGGGTTTGCAATGGCAAGGCTTGCCAAAGTGCTGATACAAAGTTTTTTTTTTTTCCCTTCAAGAGTGAAACTGGAGCTCTGGCACCAACAGTATCTAATGGGATTTACTAAGGCAATATTGTATTTACTGAGGGGATAGATATTGTATACACAGCATTTTGGGGCTGTGCTGCCAGTGCGGAAGATACATGAAAGCTAGTCTCCAGCATTACAAAATCTAGGTCTACAGACTTCCATCAGGAGAACTTCTAGAAGATACTGTGAGGAGGTTCCCTGTCAGGGTTTGCAGTATAAAGTAAAATGTGGCGAGCACCGCCCATACAGGAAGGGATTTGGGAACAAAGATGTCCAGCTCCAGCAGTGCTAGGGAGAGATAGCAGAGAGAGCCTGTGTCCTGGAGTCCTGTTATTCTGAGAGGGAGGGAAGACATACGACAGGAGCAGCGGCCATGGGAACAGGCATTTCAGAGATTCAGAAACAGCAGCACTTGTGGTTCAAAGGAACCTTGGCCCCGTTACTGTTACTAACCACTCCTATACCCTGTTGTTTGAGGGTGAACTGTTGGGTGTTCCTGTGGGTGGCGTAGAGGCGGCAGTGGGGCACACCCATCTGTGAGACAGGTGAGGCAGGCCTGTCACTGTGGAAAGGATTGGCAAGGTAGAGTGGCAGCCCTGAGTGCCTCTGGCCCAGCACATCCCTTCCTGAATGCCTACACCAGTCCCCAAGGCATCATTAAGAATTTGAGTGGTGGCCCTGTACAGAAGGGACACAAAGCCACCCTGGGCTGCTGGTAGCATGGACAGGAGTTATACGTGGGGATGTTGCATTGTACGTGGAAGCTCAGACCTCAGCTGGTAGAGAAGTCTCCAAAAAGGAGGGTGCGGGTCAGCTCAGGACACTGGGGATTCCTCATGAGACGCTCAGACAGGCAGTACTCAGCAGTCTTGTGAAGTGGAGTGGGCTGGGGATATAGGTTGTGATGCCAGCATTCAGGATGCTGAGGTAAGGTCACGAGTTCAAGGCCAGCATGGGTCTCAAACAAACAAACAAACAAACAAAGAACAACAGCAAAAGCAAACCAAGCTTTTGGGAGCGTGTTCCCTTCAGTATAGAAGAGGAGACAAGGAAATAAAATGTTTTCCAGCTGTGAAAAAAAAAAAAAAAAAGAAGAGGAGACAAGGATGAAGCCTGGGGGTCCTGCAGTTCACCAGATGCTGCTTTTGTTGGGCTGGTCACTGAGTAGGTGCTTTGTTTTCCTTTGAACTGTGCATAGTAGGTTTTATATGTTTTGAATGTGTTTTCTAGTTTCTTTTTATTTATTTATTTTTTTTTTGAGACAAGCTGTTCTTGAACTCACAGAGACCTGCTTGCTTTTGCTTGCTGAGTCCTGAGGTTAAAGGCGTGCCACCACGCCCGGCCCCTCCCCCCCTTTTAATTATGGAGAAATTAGTTTTGGACACAGCTCCTGACCTCTGGAAGCCTAAGTTCCGGTCGCAGAGTCAGAAGTGAAATGTTGTGTTAGAGCAGTAGAGGGTAGGGCTGGGTGCATTGAGGTGAAGCTTAGAGGGAGGAGGCTGGTCCTCGAGGCTGGCTGGGGCTTTGAACCAAGAAGGAGCTGGCTTAGAAGGCTAAATGGGGACTTGGGGCTCTTTGTTCAGTGTGGACTCAGTGGGAACAGCAGAGCCAGAAGACAAGTATGGGGTGCCTGCGTGCCCTACGGTAACTTGGGCGAAGAGGCCTTACTCCTTCCTAGTCTTAGGCTCACCCTTCAGTCCAAGAGCAAAGGGCTTGCTTCCCTATGAACTCTATGTTGTGGCCGAGGGCCTGGTGCAGTGTCTTCCAGACTGGCAGTGTGTTATCTGTCTGTCCATCCCTTCCTCCTGGCATCTGCCCCCGTGTCTGCCATACTTCTTCTGTAACAAGTCACAGAAGTGACTTCAGTGATCATTCCTTCATAGTTCAGCAGTTTAGAGACCAAAGTCCATCTCACCACCCAGAAGTCGCAGCCCCAGCAGGGCCCTTTTGGAGGTCCCAGCGAAGGTTGTCCTCACCTTGCTGCCTCCCAGAGTCATTCACAACCCTTGACTGTGACCCTGTGGAGACTGTGGTCATGTCACTCGCTCTGCCACTGACCTTCCTGTCCCCATCGAAGGACACGTGGGAATGTCCAGCCATGCCTCAAGACTGTTCCTGGGATGGGGGCTGGCTGGCTCCACTCCCTCCTTGTCCTAGGGTTCTTACTGGCCTCTTAGAAGTGCCCCATGCAGGTCCTGGTTTTGCCCCCTCCCTCAACAGCCCTGCAGATGCCCTACCTCACAGATGGCCAGTTACCTTTTTGTGGGTCCCCAGGCATACGGGCCAGGGTGCTCCTGATTGATTTCTCGAGTTGCCTTGGGTTGGACAGCCTTAGTTGCCCTGTTTGAGTGGTTTGGGTTTTCACTTTGCTGTGTGAGGCCAGTGACTGTCAGTTTACTTTGCGCTTTATTAACAAACAATCTGGCGCTGGACTACATTAGGCTTCTGTGAGTTCAGAGGGTGCGAGTCAGGTCTTGCCTTGACCTGGCTGGGAGAAATGACGGGTGGCATTCATGTCAAGGCTCCAGAGCCTCAGGGCTGCCAGTGCCTCTTTCTAAGTCAATACACCCTAGGTGGGGGGAACCACTGTCTGAACAGCTCATGAGAATGTGGGGGAGGGTCTCTGGGGTAGGGTGGAGAATCCTGCCAACCTCCGGCAACCTCCCCAGCCCCTTAAGTCCCTCTCCTTCCTGCCATATCTGCCAGGTCAGGAGAAAATGTTGGGCAGCCGGGGTCAGGCAGGCCAGCCAGACTTGATCAGGCACTGGGCCTGGAGTACACAGGCTGGCTGCTGTGGTGTGGAAGTTGGGTGCTGCAGGGGACCAGAGGAAGGCAGTGTACAGAGAGAGGGTGACCCTTCCACAGACAGAGCGAGCAGTCGATGTTGGCGGCCGGTGGCGCTCAGGCCCTGGCACAGTTGGGTCAGTAGAGATTGCCATGGATCCCCTGGGTCTCCTGGACAGATTTTCATCCCATTTGATGATGTGTCCCTAAGAAGAAGAGTCAGGACAAGGAAGGCATGCCCTCTCCACGGTGCCTCCAAGCCAGGGGACTGCCCCCAGGCACCCGCTCCTTGCTTTGCTGCCCACTCATGAGTGAAGAGTTAGCTTGTTTTGAAAGCCTTGCTCTCAGTTTTTCATCCTAGTCTCTCCAGCTGAGCTCGGGTTTGTTTGTGGTGGGCTTTCCTTCACAGCTCAGCGTTAAGGGGAGGAGCTCTGTAGCAGCAGGCTCAGCGCTGGCATCAAGGGGGTAAGAAGACTGGGGTAGACAAGGACTAGAGCAGGCAGAACCCCACCCCCTACCCCCCAGGTCAGGCACCTTCAGCAGTCTGACCCTTCACTCCCCCCTCCACCCCTCCTCTTCACCTCCTCTCCCTCCCTCACTTCCCTCTTTTCTCCCTCTGCCCCTCTGTAGCCAGGACCTCATGTTGGACAAGCCACTGAACCACACTTCCACCTCCAGCCCCCTTAGATGTTTTTCATTAAGTTCCAGGCTGACTTTAAACCTCCATCTTCCTGCTTTGGCCTCTCCAGTAGCTGGGATGATGACAAACCTGTGTCATGGGGCCTGATTTTGTTTTGCTTTTTTATTTTTTATTTTTGGTTGGGGGATGGGGGAGACAGGGTTCATCACTATGCAGCCTTGGCTGGTCTGGAACTTACTGTGTAGGCCAGGCTATCATTGACCTGGAAGAGATCTACCTGCCTCTTCCTCCCAGTGCTTGGATTAAGGGTGTGTATCACTGAGTTCAACTGGGACCCGATATATTTATTTTTAATTTATATATTTATTTTTTGAAGACAAGGTATTACTGTGTGTACAGCCCAGCTTTTTGGCCTCAACCTTGGCCTCCTCCTTGGTCAGCCTCCCAGATTCTGAGAGGATGTATTCCCATCACAGCTCCAGGTTGAGAAGACCTTTCACAGCTTACTGTAGAAATCTGGAGCTTACTGGGGCCGCGCCCCTGTGGTGGGGCTTCACAGTTTGCTGCTGTGTCTCTGCTGTCTGCCGCTATATAATCCCACTGCCCTGGGCTGGCAGTCAGTTCTCACAGTTCCCTGGGCCTCCCACTGGTCAGGCTTAGTGGTTAGTTTGTTTCATTTTTCCTCCTGGGAAGTTAATGTCACATAGACGCAGAAGGTGCCCTAGTCGCAGAGGACACCTGCTCCTTCCCCAAAGCTCCTGCCATTTTGCCTCCCTGTTATTTTTCTGGGCTCCCTTCCTCTCACTTTAGCGGAATTTCCTTCCAGAAGTCACCCCCACAACATTCCTGTTTTCTTTCTGGGAGGGGTTTTGAAATCCAGTTTCCCGTGTGTCATCTCACCTACCTCACTATGAGTGTGCGAGCCTTCAGGCTCATCTGACTGCCGCGGTTCATCTGCTATGGTCCAGGATGGAGCACAGCCCTTGTTGATGCTTGTCGGGACCATGCCTGGCCGCTGCCCACCTCTCCAGGGTCACCCCTGCTCATAGACTAAGGTACCCAGGCAGGGTTGCTTTTTAGTTGTTAAATGCCTGTCTGTTTCTTGGATGTGTGACACCTGTTCACTATACACGTGACACGTCCGCCCTTTAGTGCCTGTTTGCTGTGTTACACACTTAGAAGACATGTGTGGGACTTTCTCGAGCCTAGAGGCTGGGAAGGAAAATACCAAACAAACCAAACTAGTAAGGGAGGGTGCAGGCTGCGCTGTCCTGGAAGATTACCAGCTCCTCACTGGCGGTGGGAGTGGGGGTGGGGGTGCCCATTTTATTTAATATGCATGTTTCTTGGGGCCAAGGCCACGTGCTGTGACTGTGTTTATTCTGTTAGTCACTGTTGAGGTTTAGGTCCGCTGTACTTGTTGACTGAATAATGCCAGGAGCTGAGCACATACACCCCAGGCTGCTACCCAGTGAAATTGTGGCTCTTACAGCTCTGAAGTAGGCACCCGAGTTTCTCTTTGTTTAGGCTGCTGGTAGCACAGAATCAAGAGTCTTGGTGGAGTCCAGTTGCTCAGTAGTTCTCTGGCTTCATCTCCTTAGAAGGCAAGAACTTCCTGAGCCACGGGTGTTACACAGTGGGGTCCTGCCTTGCCAGGCTCAGGCCAGCTGCTCTCAGGAATTGGTTATGTGAATGCAGAGCCCTGAAGGCCAGGCTTCTCTGTCCTGCTGAGGATGTCTGCTCCTTCTGGTTTTGCTCCGTCCACAAAGAGCGGCTCTCTCTCTCTTCCTGTCCCCGCAGGTTGCCATGGCTGCTGTTGACAGCTTCTACCTCTTGTACAGGGAAATCGCCAGGTCTTGCAATTGCTACATGGAAGCCCTGGCCTTGGTGGGAGCCTGGTACACAGCCCGAAAGAGCGTCACAGTCATCTGTGACTTCTACAGTCTGGTCAGGCTGCACTTCATCCCTCGCCTGGGGAGCAGGCCCGACCTGATCAAGCAATATGGAAGATGGGCGGTCATCAGTGGTAACTGCAGCTCCGGTGGCCTTTCTGTTTGGGTTGTGTTTTAAGTCAGTGCATCCAACAGGGAGCTACAGAACTTAACCAGGAGTCTTTTGCCTCCTGCTGAGGCCTCATTCTGTGCTCTCTCACCTCACTTTAGGGAGCCCTGCCCTCAGACCAGCATCCTCCTCATTTCTCCAGCTTGGTCCCCAGCCCCACCTTCCCGCCGCCCCCGCATGTCTTTCCTGCTCTGTGTTTTGAAATTATCCTTTGAGACAGTGTTCTCAGTTTTGAATTGCATTGTGATATATCTCTGTGACCCAGAAAACCCACCCCGACACCTGAGCAAGCCAGCTGCAAGTTTGGAAACAGATTCCTATAGCGACTCCCCCCAGGCCTCTGAGCGTGGGCATACGTAAGGTCTCTGTGTGCCACTGCACACATGGAATGGTCTGGGAACAGCATCTGGGAGTCCTCCCTTCCACCATGTGGGACCTAGGATTGGAACTCAGGTTGTCTGGCAGCAAGCACCTCTACCCGCTGAGCCATCTCACTAGTCCCTGCCTGACGGTCTGCAGGGTTAGAATTCACCATTGTCCTTGACTGACAGGTGTTAATCCTTTTTCTTCTCTGATGAGACCAACAGCAAGTGGGTTGGATCTCTTCAAGGATACCATGTTTCAATGTGTTCATGGCTCCGGGCTTGCCTTGCAGGGGCCACAGATGGCATCGGGAAGGCCTATGCGGAGGAGTTAGCGAGCCAGGGACTCAACGTCATCCTGATCAGCCAGGAAGAAGAGAAGCTGCAGGCCGTGGCTAGGCACATAGCTGACACCTACAGGGTGGAGACGCATGTCCTGGTGGCAGACTTCAGCAGAGGCCGAGAGATTTACGCCCCCATCCGAGAAGCCCTGAGAGACAGAGACATTGGCATCCTGGTGAATGACGTGGGTACGTTCTACCCCTACCCGCAGTATTTCAGCCAAGTGCCCGAGGACACGCTCTGGGACATTGTGAACGTGAACATTGCGGCCGCCAGCCTGATGGTGCACATCGTGCTTCCGGGGATGGTGGAGAGAAAGAAGGGCGCCATTGTCACCGTGTCTTCTGGCTCCTGCTGCAAGCCCACCCCACAGCTGGCTGCCTTTTCTGCGTCCAAGGTAAGGCTCTTGTCCCCATGGGCTGGTCGGGAAGTAGGCAGGTCCCAGTTGCTTACGTTGGCACTGTCCCCCCATGTGGGGACAGGCAAGCCTCTCTTCTAGGGTTGCTTTCAAGTTCCTTCCGGGTTATAAGTCCTCCTCCTCCGCCCCCAGGCCTATCTGGACCACTTCAGCCGAGCCCTGCAGTACGAGTATGCCTCTAAGGGGATCTTTGTGCAGAGTCTGATCCCCTTCTACGTGACCAACAATGGGACTGCGCCTGGCAGCTTCCTGCACAGATGCCCGTGGCTAGCGCCGTCGCCAAGAGTGTATGCACATCATGCAGTGTCGACCCTGGGCATTTCAAAAAGGACCACAGGCTACTGGTCCCATTCCATTCAGGTAGCACCACACCGTCAGCCCAAAGCCCCGTGAGCTGCGCCAGGGCGGGAGGGTTGCGAATCCTCACACCCACGCCCCACATTCGCAGTGATTTTGGTTACAGGGTGAGGTGCTCATGTGGGGTGATTAATGCAAAACGTCTCAAATTTCCTTTGTCACCCTTAAAACACGAAACAGGCTGCTTTGGAGTGTGTGGGGGTGTGAAGAACTGGGTGCTCCGTGGGGATTTCAGGGTAGAGGTCCTGGTGAGGCCTGAAGGGGAAGTTCTCCATGCACAGCCCGTCCAGAAAGCCGTCAGGGCCATGGGCTCTTAGCCATGGTGTCTAATCAGTCTCCACACATCTCATTCTCAGACTCATTCCTCAGGAAACCTAGAACTGAACCTAAGATTTTTGTTGTGACTGTTGTTCAGACAGAACAAAGATCTTAAGAGTACTTGAGGGCCAGCCGCATGGCTCAGCAGGTCAGGGTGCTTGCCACCAAGCCTGATGATTCGAGTTTGTTCTCCAAGACCCACGTGGTAGGAGAGACCTGTGCCTCCCACAAGTTATCCTTGGATCTCTACGCACACTATGCTGGGCACCCCCCCCCATGCACACACATCTGAAAAGATTTGAGATTTATGAAATATTTTACATTGTGATTTTGATCAGTAGGCCAGTAGCTAAATGATTTATAGTAATTTTTTTTTTATTATCTATAATAGAAATAGATGTGCCCAAATTTAGAATTTCACTGGGCAATTTCTGATTACCAGGTAAATACTTTGGGGGCTGTTATGCATAAAGATAATTCAGTTTTCCACCACAAGATAAATGTGTGAGTCAGTCAGCAGTGACTTCTCACACTCTTTGCGGCTCAGAGCCGCAGCTGGCCTAAGAAGCTGTCTGGGGAGCTGTTTCCGAGTCTGTAATACCTACAGTAGTGAGCAGAGAGGCTTGGCCTTGGTTGTCTTGGCCTGGATTTGATAGCCAGCCATCTCTTCAGTCGTCAAGAGACTGAGGTAGGAGAACCTCTACTTAGGGCCAGCCTGGCCTATAGAGTGAGACCTTTTCTTTCTTACAAACAGAACAGAGAAGCGGTTCCAGGGCCTTGCCATCCGTCCTCTTAGGGATGCAGCTGCGAGGTCGATGGGTGGCGAGACACTTTGACCATATCTGTGAAAGCAGTGTCTTAGCTGCAGCGCATGCGTGTGCATCAGTGAGCTCACCAGACTGGTTTTCACCTAGGCCCTGGGATGCAGGCTGGTAAACTCAGCTATCGTGAGGCGGCGGCAGGAGGATTTCAGAGCCTGCTTGAGCCTGTGAGCACAAGGCTAACCTGGGCAACTTAGCAAGAAACTTGCCTCAAAATAGAAAATGTTTGAGAGAGAGAGACAGAGACAGAGAGAAAGAAAAAGAACAATCTGGAGATGTTGCTCTGTGCTTACGTGCTTTCTTGCCAGGCACAGGGCCTTGGATTCTAGCTCCTGTACCATTGTGGGCAACAGATGTGCGGTGGGTTTAATGAGAACTGAATTCTGCATTTGTTGATTGCCGGGAGGAGGAAGTTGATAGTGTGTGCGCACTGTGGGATTTCTGCTCCAGCAGTGCATTAGATGCACCCTCTCCATGGAGTTGTGTAACACAGTAATGGATGGGCCAGGAAGGGCAGGAGGCTCAGTGACTGATGCTACACTGATTCTGATGGGTTGTCATCCTGCGTGGAGGTTATCAGGTGTGGTAAAAGCCCACTGCGGGGCTCTCGGGGACATCTGCAGAGAAGCTGAGGGGCAAGTGCACACGCGGTTATCAAGTGAGAGGTTTGTGCTGGAGACAAGTTTGTAGGGTTCGTCTGCAGCACTCGTGACACCACAGAGAGAACTAGGTGAGAGTCTCAGCACCGCAGGGCAGAATGGAGGAAGGAGGTCCAGCTGAGGTGGGGATGGGGTGAGGGCAGCCAGGTGGATACTGAGAAGAGGCGTCCCTTCCTCAGCTGGGATGGGTTGGTGCCAGCGCACTCAGCTCCCAGCAGCTCAGTTCGGCCTGAGAGGACCTCAGTGTGAGGGCAGAGCCTGACCTGAGCACACTTCTGCGGCCCTGCTTCCCTACAAATCTTGTCTATCACCTGCCTGGCCCAGTCTGGGAAGGAAGGGTACCTGAGTCTTCTCTGCTGAGGTGGCATGTCAGCACCAGTGTGTGCTCGGTCACTCTCAGTGCCTTCTGACATCCCCTTGAACTGCATCCCTTTGGGGGTTGCAGTTGCCCTAGGAACACTGCTTTCTAAAACTGGAAGGGTCACCACCCACAATGGGGCGACTCAAGCTCTAAAGAGCTTAAGGAGCGGAAACCCTTTCCTGCCCGCCTCTACTCCCCTCTCGACTTAGTTGTGGGCTCTTCCCTCCCCAGCTCAGCGGGGGACCCCTGAAAGGCTCCTTTCATCTCTTCGGGGTTTCAATGACATCCTGTCTGGGTTTTGTCTTTCCAACTCTGTAGGTGGTTTTCGTTCCTAGGCTGGGGCACATATTACAGGTGGTCTTTTGATTTCTAAGGTAACTGTTGTGGCTAAGTGGTGGTTCCTCAGTGTGTCTGTGTTCTAACTGACCCCCTTCAGACCCAGCAGACAGCTACTGACCACACTAGATGATAAGAAACCCGAGCCCCTTCCATACTGAGACCTGCTCTGCACAGGGCACTCAGCTCCATTCATTAGAGATGGGGCAAGAACACCATGCCCCAGCACGGTGCCCACCACCAGTGCCTGCTGCCTTTCTGCATGCTCCTGGGAACATGTGTCCTTAGTAAACCACCCTAAACCCAAGGAGAGGTTACACTGTACCACCCCGAACAGGGTGTCATCGAAACCTGAGGAGATGAAAGGAGTCTTGCAGGGGTCCCCAGGGAGGACCTGGTCATACAAAACTATGACCTGAGGGGCGACCCTGGGAGCCCCTTGGGTGACACTTGTTATGTGTGTTCCCGAGTTTGCTTAGTGGGAAGGGACTACTAGAGAACAGTTGGAACAGTTGTCCAGCGTGACAGCAGAGCACTGGCAGCTGTCTGGGGCAGCTAAGGGAAGAGGAGTGAAGAGGTTTGTCCTCGGAGTACAGACATGAGGTACTGGGGCTTCAAAGGCACACTCCTGAGTGAGGATACCTTCAATGCATCCTGTCCTTCAGATTTGGCTGCTCTTCCTGATGAGGGCTAAGCGTGCCCAGAGCACCCTACGCTGATCCACACCCATCTTTGGCTCTCATTGCTCCAGACTCTAACCACATCTCCTTTGTCTCTCATTTGTAGTTCCTCTTCGCACAGTATATGCCCGAGTGGCTCTGGGTGTGGGGTGCAAACCTCCTCAACCGCTCCTTACGGAAAGAGGCCTTATCCTGCCAAGCCTGAGCCGGGAGGCTGGGGAGAAGCTTGGCCAAGCCACGGTCACCTACGGTTTCTGGCGTTTGGAAGAACACATTCACTCCGCCTGTGTATCATCTCATACCGAGTCCCTAGTGCATCACCACCCTTCATGAGGCCGACTGTTACGTCTGTGAGCAAACCTCAGGGACCACATGGGTGGCCTAGGGCGCATGGCCACAAACCTGAGGACAGAACGGGCTGCTTTCCCGACACTTGGAGCGTGACTGGCTCGCTCCTGTGACGCCTTGTGGTGGTCCTTTTTCTTTTCTTTTCTTTTTTGAGAAGTCACCTGTTTTCCTTTTACAGGTGATTGATTATAGTATTGGCTTTCAAAGTGTTCCTCATGCTGGGCATGGTGGCTCATGCCTTCAATGCCAGCACTTGGGAGCTTGAGACAGACCTGGCTACATAGTGAGTTCCAGGCCAGCCAGGGACATGCAGTTAAACCTGTCTGAAAAAAAATCAGCGTTCATCAGGAAGACAACAGAAAAGTGTTCTTTTCCAACTGTGAGCTGGGAGTGCAGGTGTTAGCAGTGTATGTGTATCACACCACATAGCTCCATGGGGGGGTCTGTGTGTACACACTGTTTTTCCCAAAGGGTCCCCTAGAACCATGTGTGTGCTGCCTGTCTGAAGTTATCGATAAGACTTTACTGTAGACTCTGTCAGGACAAGGTAATTAGGGAGCCCTTCCCAGAGTGAACCCCTGGGTTACTCCCTTTCATGTGCTAAAAGCCTTTCCGGCTCTGCACTGTGGGTTTGCCACGTCCTACACTGCTTCTTTGAGTGGTTTTGTCTTTACAGCTCTGTAGGTGGGTTTTGTTCCTAGGCTGGGACACATAACAGGTTGTCTTTTGATTTCTAAGGTAACTATCATGGCTAAGTGGTGGTTCCTCAGTGTGTCTGTGTTCTAACTGACCCCCTTCAGAGCTTGTTAGAGCTGGCTTTCATACACTTTTCTATGTAACCCAATTTCTCCCCAATTGAGTGTTGTTGATAAAATCATCACGTGTTTGTGGAATAGTGGTTAAAATATGGGCAGCTTTTGTGTGTGGTATAAGGTAGTTATTGAAGTGATGTTAGAAGCTCATTTTTAGCCTGTGTAATGAATGTGTACATTGTAGGGAATGCTTCTATTAGTGTGAGGGTCCTTTATGTAAATCCCACAGTATGGCGGCACACTGAAACTTAGTGTCTTTAGTTGGGTCTTATAAAACCAACCTCTTGGGAGGGTCTCATTCCTGGCCCGTGGGAGCCCGGAAGTCATGGCAGCTTGTGCAGAGTGGAGGATGTGGCGTTGACCCTTGTGGTGCTGTGCCGTGCCCGGGAAGTGAAAATGAACGGCACGCTGGGACTTGTATGGAGTTGCTTTAGTGACATCCCGTCACCTGGAGGCCCAGGTGCACTTTGCCAGGACATCAGATGTACCATTTTCGGCTGTGACTCAGATCTAGATCAATGTCTTCACGTCCTCAGATCATGGGCAGACTGCCACGCTTGGAGACAGAGGAGGAGGAGCCTGGGGGGGGGGGGACGTCTGCCTTACTGCTGAGAACCTGTGTGGATGCGATAGGCGGCAGCACCTCTACACCTTCACGTGAGGGAGGGGAGACTCGGGGGTTCAAGGCCAGCATGAGCTATATAGTGAAACTCCGGTTCAGGAAACAAGAACAGCAGCAGAGACACACCGTCCGCTCTGTGTAAGGTCCTATGGCCTGGCATTCAGACTTGTTGGTCAAGTGCAGAGTCCTTGTTCCGTGATGAGGAGTCAGCGTTGTCGGTGATGTTCTCTCAGCGGGACTCGGCTAGAACTCGGAGCACAGTGATCCGTGGCTGCAGCAGAAGACCAGGCACCTTTAGGCTTCCTAGCTCTCATAGGCAGACCCTCTCTGCTGAGTTAGTCCGCCTGCCCACTGTGGACATGGTTTTCACCAAGGAAGGAGGAACTCTGAACCTTTGTAACTCATCCTGTGAATAGGAACGCAACAATAAAAGCATCACTGTTTCCTTCAGGTGTCACTGCCACCAGAGCTTCTTTTTTTTTTTTTTTCCTTACAGATATTATGAGCAGAAGTTGACCAGTCAATACCCATAGTTGTCATTGGTTAAACAACAGGGTGCACACCGTTGTGCCTACTGCCTACTGAGCATCCGAGGGACCTTGCTGTCCCTAGTCCTCTGGCTGAGTAGCTGAGGATAGGCTGTGCACTTGGTGTTGTGGAGATGGTGGGATGGCTCAGTATGAACTGTTTCAATTGTATTATAGCAGGTACAAAGGCCAACTGTGGTAGGCTTTAGAGAGTAGGAGAACAGAGTTCTTAGCAGGCTTTTTCCTTCTGAGATGTGTTTCTTAGGCTAATTGTATGTATGCATGCATGCGTGCATATTTGGCTGTGGGAGCTTGTATGCACCACATGCATGCAGGTGCTGTTGGAGGGCATTAGATTTCCTGGAACTAGACTTAAAGATGGTTATGAGGTACCATGTGGGCAGTGGGGATCAAATCTGGTCCTCTATGAGAATAACCTGTGCTCTTCACTACTGAGTCGTCATCTCTCCAGACCCCTTTTTATTGATTTAATTTTTGTATTTATGCATCGATGTGAGTGTCTGCCACGCGTGCAGGGGGTCCACAGAGGCCAGAGAAGAGAGAGATCCCTGCAGTTCCAGGAGGTCATGAGCTACCTGAGGGAGTCCTGGGAACTGAATTTATTAGGTCCTCTGGAAGAGCAGTAAGTGCCTTTAACCACTGAACTATATCTCTCCAGCCCCCGATCGGCCATTTTTATTTTGCTTGCTTCCATGATGTAAAACCTCTCCCTGTTTGGGAACCGGAGGATTGGGGGTGGTCCCTCAGTCTTGATGATCTCTGCCCTCAGTCTCTGCTCCTCTCTACCCACAGTGAGCTTGGCATGGTCCCTGACTCAGGACTGACAATGCCGCCTATGTGCTTTGGGTTTTGATGTGTTTGTGGACAGTGACAGCAAGCTTCCCTCTGGCAGCCCCGTGGTCACATGGTCACTATGGAGTTATCCCTTGGTGTCTGAGGGGAGCAGTCCTGGGGGCCCCATGATCACCAAAATCTGCAGATGCTAAAGTCCCCTGGATCAAACAAAATAGCATTTGTATGTGACTGCACGGGTCCTCTGTACACTGAGGTCCTCCCTGTAATACACATCACTATATAACCACAGTGACTCAGTTTGGCTGTTTGAACAAGTGGGGGATTTACAACGTAAAGTGATTGCTCTAGTTATTCTGAGACAGCCCCTCGGCAGCTGTTAGCCAGGGTCAGCATGCCTGCTTGGCAGAATATTGCTCTTCCTGATAAGAGAACCTGGACTTAATGAGGACTGGGATTCAGTGGTGTTGTGACCCAGTACCCCCTTAGAACCTTCTAACAGAGGCATGGTCTTTGATGCGGGAATGTTCCTGATGGCCAGGGGTGTCTCCATTTGTTATGTCCCTAATCAGTGGTGATCTTAGGGAACAGATCTTAACAGAAACACTCAGAAAACCAAAACTTGAATTACGTCCGTGGTACAGTAGTCTCTTTCCTACAGTCTGGTTGGTACACTACTCAGCCTTGAGCACTCCTCTAGCTAAAGTCTACTGGATGCAGATTAATGGGTCCTTTATGACATCAGCTTATTGTTCCCAGTTTCTCCTGAGCCAGCAAGGGTCTTCTAATTACTGGGCTCCAGGCAGCTGAAGGACAGAAGCCCTTGGGAGAGTGTGGTGAATTAGCAGGGAGACCTGAGGCCAAGAGCAAGTTTGAAGTCTCAGAGTAGAGAGTGGGCAGGCAGTGGGGTCACCACACAGTGTCTCCCGAATGATGGGCTATCCATAGGGTTCTGGAACCAGGGAACAAACGCGGTCTATCCTTTTCAATGTGTGGGGCTACTGCCACATACCATACATCTGTCTCAAAATTGCCCTTTTAAAATCTCGTGTGTATGTCTGTGTAGGCTTATGCATAGGAGTGCAGGTGCCCACAGAGGCCAAAAAACTGATCCCTCTGGAGCTGAAGTTACAGTGAGCTGCCCAATATGGGTTCTGGGATCGAAACTTGGCTCCTATACAAGAGTACTGTCCCCTCTTACATGCACTCTAATGACTGAACACCCGAGGAACAACACAACAATAGTGCTGCACGAGGTCCCCTCCACACCCTGACCCAAATCCCGGTTCCAGATCCCCTTTTCTTGAGTTTGCTCAGCTGGAGGTCCCAGTGCAAAACCCAGTTTCTGTATCAGGCTTGGTAGCGAAGGCGAGCTTGTGAGCCTAGGACTCTAGGTTCCTCTCCTCCGTCCTGTTTGGTTCGGTTACATTCCCCAAGCAGCTTGCCGCCCACACTCAGGTTGTGCCAGGGCCAAGTGTGATCAGTCCAGCTCAGTACTAAGGATGAGAATGGACCCGTTCTACAGGTGCCTAAAGTGCTCAAAGTGCGTTTTACCGGACGAAATTCACCTTGATCCTGTTTGTTCCAAATGGTAAATAGTTGGTGTTACAAACGCCCTTCCTGTTTCTCAAAATGCAGATGCACCCTCCTGGCAGCAATAATAAACTGGGGCCATGGGAATAGTTCAGGAGAACGCCTAGATTGGACAGCGCCGTCCCCTTCCCGAGTTTCCAGGACAGGAAGCCTGGAGAAGCCCAAAGCGCCCGTGTTCCCTATATATACCCAGAGAGCGCGATTTGGCCCCGCCTTCGGCCCCGCCCCTTACCGCCCCCAAGGCTGCAGATGTCGCGAGATCTCCGCACAGCCTCTCGCCTCGGGTCCCGGCCTTCAGGAGCGCGCACGCAGGTCGGGGGCGCGCGGAGCACGCCGGGCCGTCGCTCCCGTCCCCCCCCTCAGCGGCGTGGTCTCGCGAGACTTGCGAGTAAACATTCCCCCCGAATGGAGACCCGAGGCGTGTTTGCGGCGGAGCCGCCGTTCCCCCGGGTCCGCCGACCCCGAGCCTGAGGCGGACGCAGGTACGTCAGCCGCCGGCGGCCGAGAGCCGGCCGCGCCCTAGGCCCAGCCGCCCGCTGCCCGCGCGGGGGCCGCCGGCGACCGCAGCTGCTTCCCGAGAAATTGGCCCGGAGCGGCGGCGGCGACGGCCTGGCCTGCGCCTGCGCGCCGCGCTGCGCACGCGCCGTTCGCCTCCGCAGGGCCCTGCGGTCGGGAGCCCCGGAGAACCGGGCTGCGGCTCCGTGCACGGCGCGGCTCGGACTCGCGTTTGCTGTAGGTGTTCTCCAGTGGCGCTTGGAAGGGACGGGAGGAGCACTTGAAGATCTGATTCTGGGGCCAGCCTCGCTAACAACCCCTAGGTTTGGAAGCGAAGGAAAAAGCCTGACCGAGAAAAAAGCATTAAAATCTACAAAACTAGTGGGGGGAAAAAAGTTAATATTTGAGACAAGGTCTGAGTAGCTCAAGCTGGCTTTGAACTCCTGATCCTCCTGTGTTTTTCTGGCGCTGGGATTAAAGACGTACAGCACCACACCACTTACCGTTATTTTTTAAACGTAAGAACGTGATTTCTATAAAGCGTCACTTGTTTTAAGTGGTCCCGCCCTGTGACATTGTGTCAGCTGGCCGTGCATCAGTGGGCACCACAGCCCGCTTTGTGAACTACTCCTCAGACTCCCGGTACCCCGCTGTGGTTAGAACCGATTTTTAGTCTGCTATTTTAGTCCCCGATGGACCCATATCCTTAGGTTTGCCTTTTGGGAATAGTGGGTCAGGAGTCGCATGTGGTCTTTGGTGCCGTGTTTTCAGAATTCCATCTGTGTTGTCGCATAAATCAGTACCTTTTATGGTTGTAGCGTAAATCAGTATTTCATCTTTTATGGCTGAATGATATCCCGTTGTTTAATAGGCCACAGTTACCCCGATTCATGTGGATTTTGCCAAGGTCTTATCTTGCAGTATGTGACACACTTGGCCACAGCTGATTTTTTTGGACTTTTTGGGTTTTATTTTATTTTATTTTTGGTGAAGTGGCTACTTGAACCTGCACTTTTGCCCATTAGGACTCTCCTGCAGTCTCCAAACACCCCTATAACCAACAGTTTGCTGTTACTATCTACAAAGTGAGACGGTGTTGGCAGGCCTCCCCCATCTCCCCTCAGGGGAATGAAGGAGCGTGTTTTCTGGTCAGATCTTGTTCATCCTTGGTGCTGTCATATGCTTTAATCTCTGATTCTGTTCACTGTCTGGTGGTCGGCAGTCTTTGGACTAGGAGGACCAAAGGGAAGTCTGTGTGTGTGTGTGTGTGTGTAGGCCAGAGCTCTGCAGATGTCTTCCTTGATCACACTCCACCTGATTTTTTTGAGACAGGGACTCAGTGATTCTGGAATGTACTGATTGAGCTAGACTAAGGGGCCACTGTGCCCCAGGGGCAGTCTACCTCAGCTTTCTGTGTGAATTTTGGGGACTTAATTCAAGTCCTCATGCCCCATGGACCATCTTCCCAGCTCCTCCCAGGAATCTCTTTAGTGATTTCTTTTGAGGAGAAAGTTGTATATTATTAGCAACTTCTTTTTTTTCTAAAGTGATTTATTTATGTTCATTTCAATGTTCATTGGTACTTTGCCTGTATGTGAGGGTGTTGGGTCCCCTAGAACTGGAGTTATAGACAGTTCTAAGCTGCCACATGGGTGGAAGGGATCAAACCTGGAAGAGCAGCCAGTGTTCTTAACTACTGAGCCATGTCTCCAGTCCCTTATTAACACCTATTGATTGCTTTGGGGGTGGTATAGATGGGATCGGAACTCACCCAGTGATCTGAAATGCTCAGGAATCCAGACTTTCCAGTGGTATTTTAGGATGTGACCGATGAATGGATTTTTTTTCCTAGTGGTGCAGTCTGGTTTGATGTGTTTTGTAATTGCACGTATGTATGATGTATATAGATGCACACGTGTGGAGGTCAGAGGACAACTGCAGAGTCAGTTCTCTTTTCTTAACTTTATGAGGGTTCAAGGGGTCAAACTCAGATCATCAGGCCAGCACAGCAAGTGCCTTTACCCATAGAGCCATCTGATTGGTCCTATTGATCGTTTGATTTATTTCTCTTATGTATATAAAGGGCAGGCCTGCATGTGTCTGCACATCTCTTGGCTGAGGAGACCAGAGCTTTGGGTACTGGGAATAGAACCCTGGTCCTCTGGAATACCAGTAAGTGCTCTTAACCACTGAGTCAATGTTCCTATTAATCTTGACAGTATTTTCCTCTCATAAGGAAATGAATTTCAGCTAAAATGAGGAAAGTAAGAAGTTTGGTGACCCAGTCTGTGGTTGGCTGGTACCTGTTAGATGTGCAGAGACTAGGAACCAAGAGCAGACTCTGCAGGGACAGGCAGTAAATACCTCAGCTTCTCTGGTCACACAACACTGAACAGCGTTGGCTCATTGAGGCCTCCATATGCACCTTTATTTTAAGAGAGTACCTTCTGGCACTGCTTAATTGTTAGCCTGTTAAACAGTGGGAATACAGCCAAGTGTGCAGTTGAGTTTCAAAAGAGATCGTTTTCCAGCCAACTTTTAATTAAATTGAATAGTCCCCTTTCATGGTTTAACACCCTTCACTGGAGTTATTTCAGTAAACTCGGTTATGAAGAGGTGGGGCATGGTAGCATAATTAGATGGCTGCGATATGGGTCATTTCCTCTCACCTGAATTAGATTTTAAAATTATATCCAAGCAAATAACTTTAGATATATTTAAATTATGCTCAGAAGTGTAATCTTGGTAGTGTTCTCTTACAATGTGCATATTGTAAAAAGAATTTCAGAGTTGAAAGGGATATTATTCGCCCCTTGTCGCTCACTCCTCTCTGTCACACTGCACCTGTTGCATCTGTCCCTGTGGTGCAGTTGTCTTTCCCATGCAGTATTTGATATCAGGCTCATCTTGAGACCACCCATACGAGCAGTGCAGTCACTCTCAGGGAAGCCACGGGTGGAAAGGCCTTCTTTAGTAGGTATGCTTTTTATAGAAGACAACCAGGTCTTCTGCAAGGATGCCTGGGAATTAAGTCTAATCACTACTTGGTGGATCCAGGGGCAACCTCAAGAGGTCCTGCAAGTAGAGTGGCGTCCCTGTGGAGTTTCTGGAAGGGGCCATGAGGTGCTGCAGGTTCTCCTGTAGCTAGGAAGGTCACTGTAGACAGATGTGTGGGAACAACTCAGAGAGGAATAGTTTAAGATCACTGTATACCAAAATCAGTAAGTCTGGCATGCTGGTTTTTGTTGTTACTTTGTTTTTGAGACAGGGTCTCACTATGTAGCTCTGATGTCCTAGAACTCACCATGTAGATCAGGCTGGCCTTGAACTCTCAGAGATCCTCCTGCCTCTGCCCTCTGCCCTCTGCCCTCTGCCCTCTGCCCTCTGCCCCTGCGTGCTGGGTTTAAAGGTGTGCACCATCATGCCTGGCTCACAGTTGAGCTTTTGTGCTGCTGTCTTAGCAGAAAATGTAACCTCCTCATTTAAAATTTATTTTAAAGGATTTATTTAAAATGATAAACAATACGATTTGTCTAATTATAAAAACAATAACACTCTTTGTAAACTGTGAAGAAATGTAATAAAGTGGGAAGAATGAGTCACCCGCTGCAGAGCTTGTGCTGTTCTATTAGTTACCTTTCAGGGTTATTTTTCCTGTGTACATAGATACAAAAACTTTATAGATTAACCTTTATTTTGCCTGATGTATGCATATTCATGATGTGCTTACTGGTGTCCACAGAATTAAGCAGAGAGTGATGGATCCCCTTGAACTGGAGTTGGGGTTGGTTGTGAGCCACCATGTGGATGCTGAGACTCAAACCTGTGTCCTCTACAAGAACAGCAAGTGCTTCTGATCACAGAGTCATCTCTCCAATACCATGGATGCAATTTTAAAAGTCAAAGTTTGCCAGCACTTAGGAGGTGGATCTGAGTTTGAGGTCATCCTGGTCTACACAGTGAGATCCAGGATAGCCAGGACTATGTAGCAAGACCCCGTCTCACTGAGGGGGATGTGTACCTGCAAAGTTTGAACCATTCTGTACATGAATTGATTTCTTTAATACTTCATTAGCTTATTCTCCTATTACTAGCATAAACTGTTTTATCATTCTAGAGGTCAGAAGTCCACAGTGAGTCTCAGAGTCAGTATTGACAGCTGGTTCTTTCTGGAGGCTCTCAGAAGAGATCCGGTTCCTTCTGTTTATAGAAGCCACCTGTAATTCCTTGGCACCTTGATTTCTTTCTAACAAAAATCACACCCTGGCTTTTATTGTCCTAACTGAACCATCCACTTAGCTGTATGGAGACATTATAGAGACTAGAGGGTGGAGGATGCCCTCCCCATCTTCGGGTGCAGCTATCCTGCTGAGTCTTGGTATACAGTCACATCCACAGGTTCTGGGGGTCAGGATGTGGACATCTGTCAGGGACCATGATTCAGTTTTATTCAAGGCTTAGTTTGAAAAGTTGCTGCAGGGTATTCTGTAATGCAAACAAACCATAATCATTTCCCCTTCCGTCCCCTGTTATTGCATGCTTACAGAGTTTCTAACTCTTCCCCATTACAGTGCTGTACTGTACATCCTTGGATATAAATAGTGTGCTTTCAGGTTCACACATTTTGGACTGAATTCTAAGGGACATTTTAAAACATCAGGCTCCTTTCCTCTGAAGAATGTGACTCTGACACTGGGGTTCCCAGACAGCTTCCCCACTCAGTGACAGGGTGTAGGGGCAGCGAGGGCATCCCTCTTTTAGGCCTGTTTTCTCACCCAGTGTGGGCAGTGACAGAATGTTAAGAGGGTTATGTGAGTTATCACAAGACAGTGGATCCTACCTGCTACCAAGAAATGCTAAATGTTAAGTTTTTCTTCCTGGTGAGGAATCTTTTCTGTACAGTTTTAAGGGTTTTAGTATATATTGACAATTGAGATTTAAAAAAAAAAATGAGAATACTTACTAGATTTGTTGAGTTATTAAGTATGAGTTCTATTCTGGGTGTTCTACCTTTTTTTTCCAGAAAGAAAGCTACTTGTTTTTTGTTTGTTTACAGTATAAATGTTAGCAGCATTAAAGCTAATTTGATTAGATGTTTTTAACTGAAGCCTTTCAGAAAACATGACTGCTCTGTAAACTGGGAGTTAGATGCTCCCCCCCCCCCAATATATATCCCAGTCCCACATTCACATATTCGGCCAATTGCTGATTGAAACTATTTGGGGGTGTTGATAAATAGGGGTTAAGAGCTCTTGCTGCTCTTATAAGGAGCCTGGGCTCTGTTCCCAGTTCCTACATGGCAGCTCCAGCACCAGGGGATCCCACACCCTCTTCAGACCTGTATGGGCATTGCACACACGTGGTACGTGCTTAAAACACTCATAGACAAGATAAAAGTCTTTTTAAAATCCAAAATATTCAGGATGTGTATTCTCTGGACAATATGACCTAACCCCTAACCATTTAGCATATATATATATATATATATATATGTGTGTGTGTGTGTGTGTGTGTGTGTGTGTGTGTGTGTTTGGTTTTTCGAGACAGGGTTTCTCTGCGTAGCCCTGGCTGTCCTGGAACTCACTTTGTAGACCAGGCTGGCCTCAAACTCAGAAATCCTCCTGCCTCTGCCTCCAGAGTGCTGGGATTAAAGGTGTGCACCACCATGCCCGGCTAGCATTTATATTTTTAAGTATTATAATAACTGGTATAAATTAAAATGTATGGGTAGATGTGCACAGTTTCTATGGAAGTGCTGTGCCATTACGTAAAGGATTTACATATTCTTAGATGGAGGGGGCAGTGGGGTGGGAACCGGTCATCAGTAGATCCCCATGGCCAGCCACACTCCCATTTCATTTTAGTCAATGCTGTCTACTGGCATGAATATACTGGGTGTCACTGTACAGTTGGTGACTGGTAGGTCGCTTCATGCAATGGCCTTGGGGTTTATCTGATGCCTCCTCATGATTTGGAAGGAACCCCAGAAATAAGGTTCTTCTCAGTGCTCCTACTGGGGGAGGGGGGTAGGCTGGGTCCCTTGCCTGTGGCTAGTTGGCTTGTATAGAGTAATGAAGTCACTCTTCCCCTTTATAAATATGTATTTTAGTGGGCAGCATTTTGAAACTGTGTAAACAACAGAAGTTTCCTTATGCTTCCACTTTGTGTTGGGATCTGTTTTCCCATTTTGAATTTTCAAGGGGTTGTAATCTGTTTCTCATTAGATATTATGAAGCAAGATTGTCCCAGATTTGGCTAGGGAGAGTCCCTCCACCCTGGCTTCTGGCAGCATCTCCCCATTCTCTGAGAGAGCACTGCCTCACTGTCTGCTACAGGGCTCCAGAGTCAGCTCATCTAGCCCAACCTGCCCTTGAGCTTACTCTTCAAGGTGCCTAACTTCTTTCCCTGGAGAGTGGTCCTCAGCCATGTGGGCACATGGTAGAACTCCTTCCTAGGGGTATAGTGCATGGCACTGCTGCTGTGTCCTTGTGGTAGATGAGGTATGAATTCAGATGTGCATTTGTTTATTTCTGCATCTCTCTGTGTACATCTGAAAACCTGGAGTATTTCGGTTTCAGCTCACTGCTGAATGGCTCATTTTATTCTTCGATGGCCTTCTCCACACACTTCCTTTCCTCACATGCTAGACTTCGCTCTCACTGGGTCTTCTGTGGCCCCCTTGTCCTCAGCATACTAACTCAGAAAGGGAGGGACAAGTTAGTGGTTTTCTTTCTCTCTGTGTGTGAGCCTGTGTACATATGCCTGTCTGAGTAATTAATGTCTGTTGCGGCTCTCCTGCTTGCCGCTAGCTAGCGAGCATGTTTTGTAGCTCATGTTGACTGATTTAGAGTTGTATCTTGGGCACCGTAAGTTGTTGATACAGGTGGATATGTGTGTTACAGCCCTGAAAGTGCAGTCTGTTCTTTAAAGGCTGTACCGGACATGTCTGTGGATCAGGATCTCTCTAAACACACAGGCCCAAGAGCACAGGAGTTAATGGTAAGTGCTTGGCTTCCTGCACCCGGCCCTGGGCACTGTCTTCTGACAGTTGAATGGTGAATTAGAAGCCGGAAAGGAAAAGGATTTGAGCCTTCTTCAGGATTGGGAACCTGTGGAAACCTCAGGCTCTGTCATTTTCCACCACAGGCCTGCCACTGTAGTGTCTCTAAAAGCCTGGACTTTTCACCTTGAGGACAATAAACAGGTTACCTAGCTCTGTACAGCAGAGTTGCTTGAGTTTTCTATCATTCCCAGCCTGTTCACTTATCCCGGGAGACTTTTGTACCTGAAGCGGCTTCCTTTTTTCCTTACTTCCTTCTAGCACTGGTGGGTGTGGAAAGCCAGGTCCTGGAGTAGACAGCGCTTGGTAGAGTAGTCAGACCAGGGCCGCCTGATCGCTTAGGATAACCTTTTTCTGGAAGGGATCAGTGACATTTTAACAAAATGTAAAAACATGTATTTACTTTGTGTATATGAATGAGTCCTGAGTGGAGATCAGTGGATGTCTGCATCCATGGGGAATCAGTTTGTGCCTTCTACCATATAGGTCCCAGGGATGGAACTCAGGTGGTCAGGCTTGGTAGCGAGTGCCTTTATCTGTTGAGCCATCTCCCTTTCCCGCCAGAAACTAAGCTATTAGAGTCACCCAGTGGCCAGACTCCTTGGGGAAGTTTGCATTTCCTTTTCTTTAAGCCTCTCCTGTTCCTTGTCTTCTTCCCCAAAGAGGGGATACTGGAGAGCCCAAGATGCTGACAGGCCCCGGCTGCTTCCCAGTGTTGGTGAACATCCTTACTGTAGATGTTCACTACTTAGTTCACAGCACGTGGGTGTGAGTGCGGAACTGCCCCTCCCCTGACCAGCTTCCATAGTTGTCTCCCTCTCCGTTAGAGGCAGAGTTACGGGGGCTTTACCCCTCCCCTGCATTCTCCTGCATCTTTCACCACAAGTTTGCTGATGCCACCTACTTAGCCATAAGGTCTAAGTGAGCATCTTTTCTCCCGGGGTTGTTTAACCAGTGATCCTCCATAGCCCTGTCCCCTGTCCCTGTCCCCTGTATTTGTTGCTCCTAGAAGGCTGGGCGGTCAGCTGTGCCTTCTCCTCCCTTTCCGAGTAATAACTGAGTTCCTCTCTGATGTACAGGGCTGTCCCCAGGTTGTCCCCAGTTCGATCTATCTTTCTTTCTTTCTTTCTTTCTTTCTTTCTTTCTTTCTTTCTTTCTTTCTTTCTTTCTTTCTTTCTTATATTGTAAGTACACTGTAGCTGTCTTCAGACACTTCAGAAGAGGAAGTCAGATCTCCTTACAGATGGTTGTGAGCCACCATGTGGTTGCTGGGATTTGAACTCAGGACCTTCAGAAGAGCAGTCAGGTGCTCTTACCCACTGAGCTATCTCACCAGCCCCATCCCCAGTTCTTTATCTCCTTTCCCTTCCCTTTCTGCATTCAGCTCAGCCACCCAGCCTTTTTACTTTTCTTCTCACTCCTAACTACTTCCTTTAGGTTTCCACTTAGAAGTCCTTTCTCCACTGCTGCAGTGGCACCTTGGCTGACGAGGCAGCGCTCTCAGCAGTCGTGCTGCCGTCCTTTCTCTGTTCCCAGGCACAGCACGAATCATCAGCTAAGCTGCATTTGCTTACTTGTTTCTTCTGTGCCTCCCCACATTGGAAGATAAGCTGTGTGAGGTCAGAGGTTTCTGCCGTGGTTTGTATAGGACCCTGACCTCCAGCTGTACAGCGCAGAGCTCTGAGCAGTTGCTCAGCAGCCTTGGTCTCTGGCTCTTTATGGTCATTTCCCTTGGCTGCTGATGTCTGCATTCTAGAATGACCTGCTCCAACATGGTACCTGCTCGAACTTCCTCTTCCATGCCGTCTTTCCCCCGTTCTCCTCACACAGGATGCCCTGTTGATCCTTATGTATATTCTATGTTCTCCTCATCCGCAGATGCACCACATCTCCCTCCATTGTGCCTTCTGTGTAACTAAACTTGTTACTCCTGAAGGGACTTTAACTCAGCTTAGGTAGCCTCTACTCTAACACCTTCCTTTCCCGAGTTTGGCCAGGTAGTTGGTTTGTGGTTGGTCTCCTTTGCTTCCTCACACATAAGGACACTGTGTCCCTGATCCTTCTGCCTCCCCCACGTGCACACACACCCTCTACAGCACCTGGCGGTGTCTCACTCCATAAGCACTCAATAAAATGGCCTGGCACACATCGTGACCTGTGGTGTGGGTTTTTTGTGTCCTATTTCCCAGAACCAACTGGAGAAGAGTGGGTTGGTTACCTATGGGGTTCTCTGGGTAATAATCATAGCTGTGTGGAACTTGCTCTGTAGATGACTCTAGCTTCAGAGTCAGAGGTCTTCTGCCTCTGCCCCCCAGGTGCTGGCATTATGCTTGTGCCTCAAAGCCCAGCTGAGTATTTTCTTTTTAAAAAGTTCATTTCATTCCTTTCCACTTCTTTGTTTTAGAATTCGGCCCCTGCCTAGTTTGTAAACATCAACTATCTCTTCTGCACAGAATGCATCCTATAGAAACTGACTGTCTACCTGTGGAACACTTATCCAGGGCAGTGTTAAAGTGACTTAGTGCAGGCAGGCCTATCAAGATGCTCTCGCAAGTACTGTGCACTAACATTCTCATTATATGTATCTCCACTAGGTCAAAGAGTCTTTCTCTTAAGGCAATTTTATGTGTATAGGTGCTTTGCCTGTATATGTGTCTACACCATATATGTGCAGTGCTTAGGGAGGGCAGAAGAGGGAGGGCCATAAACTGGAGTGACAGGTGCTTGTGAGCTGCCATGTGGGTGTCAGGAATGGAACCCAGATCCTCTGGAAGAGCAGCCAGTGCTCTAACCACTAAGAAACCTCTCCAGCCCCTTCTGTAAAGTGCAAGAACTTTTATATTACTCCAGTGACTGGCTGTATATTCTTTGACCAGTGATCTTTAGGGCTGCTTTCTAACACTCCTTTCCATGATAGGGCCTCTGACCGCTGCAGAATGTGTACACAGCAGTAGCTGACCTCTGGACTTTCTAAAGCCTTGGATCTTTGATTTACTCTTTTTGTTCTTGTGGTTGACATTGTCACTGTCTTTCTGTTGACACAGACATAGCTGCTTCTCCTGTGACTACATGCCAGCAGCCCCAGTCTCTGGTGTCGGTTCATAACTGGGTGTGTTTTGCAGACTAGGGTGATCCCACAGCTCCAGGTCCTTTACTCGCTCTGTACTGTTCATCCCTTTCATGGTTGGAAGTTCATACGGGCAGCTGCCGAAACCAAAACCCCTTTGTTACTCTAAGTACCAGTTTCTGTCAGAAGAATTGAGTTGAACTGACTCATCTTGGTTGTTGGTGGCTCATTCTTTCTCTGATTTTTTTTTTTTTTTTTTTTTTTTTTTT
>NC_034609.1:42705008-42735252 GCF_900095145.1 Mus pahari | reverse complement strand
GGAACTCACTTTGTAGACCAGGCTGGCCTCAAACTCAGAAATCCGCCTGCCTCTGCCTCCCGAGTGCTGGGATTAAAGGTGTGCACCACCATGCCTGGCTCTGTGCTGTTGTTATAAAATTGGCAGAAAGTAGTGTCTCTTACAGAACCTATTAAAATCGATTGTCCTCAGGTATAATTTACAGCAGAAAGTAAAGACCTATAGACTACGCTTTTTATTAAATAATTGTAGATGCTGATTGGCGACATACCCTGGGCAATAGAGAGCTGCAGATGACAGAGGACACAGTCTGGGGAAGACGTGAAGGGTGGGACATGATGGCTGGCTTTTCCTCTTCCCTTCTAGCTCTCATCCTTAGTCTCTTCACTTCTCTCACTTGTTTTTCCCTTCACTCCTTACAGCTGCAGGAATGTTCCCTGAAAGCAGTGAGGAGTTAGGAAATGTACACAGAGCTGTCTGTCTGTACCTTGGTGTCCAGTCCTTCCATTTAAATGTACACAGAGCTGTCTGTCTGTACCTCGGTATCCAGTCCTTCCATTTAAATGTACACAGAGCTGTCTGTCTGTCTGTACCTCGGTGTCCAGTCCTTCCATTTAAATGTACACAGAGCTGTCTGTCTGTACCTCGGTGTCCAGTCCTTCCATTTAAATGTACACAGAGCTGTCTGTCTGTACCTCGGTGTCCAATCCTTCCATTTAAATGTACACAGAGCTGTCTGTCTGTACCTTGGTGTCCGAACCTTCCATTTAAATGCAGCCGGAACTGTCAGAGCTGGCTGGGTCAGGATGCTACTGATGTCCCTGTGTGCTGTTTTGTTTCAGGTCGGCTACAGAGTGGTAGATTGGATGTCCTGCTAGATTTGGGTCTGTGGTGCAAATGGAGTTTAGGACTCAGTGGACTCGGCCCTGAGGAGAGAAGCCCCTGTCCAAGATGGAGAAGAAGCGGAGAAAGAAATGAAAGACTCTCTTTGGGCCAAACCCTGGGTGCCATGGGACTGAGGGTTTCTTTACATTGGACAAGTCTGTAAGATGGCTGATCAATAAGGCTGCAGCTTTTAGCCAAAACAGAAATCCACTTCTGATCAAGGAAGAGCCTTGTGCGATTTGAATTTATGCAATTTTCTGACCATATTCACTTAGGACCATGAAGCCCGTCAGCATCTGGCTTCTTCTGCTGGTGGTTTTGCTCTGTGGGAAAAGGCATCTGGGTGACAGGCTGGGGAAGAGAGCTTTTGAAAAGGCCCCATGCCCCAGCTGCTCCCACCTGACTTTGAAGGTGGAATTCTCTTCAACGGTGGTGGAATATGGTAATGACTTGTCTTCAGTGTTGAACCTCTCATCTTACTGTTTTCAAACTAATATAAACACTGGCTTCCGTTCACCTCTATGGTTCATTTCAAATGTACATATCATGTAGACGCTAACCTTTGCTGAAGGTGTTTGCTCTGACTAGAACTGGCAGCAGCAGTGTACCTGAGAGGGTGCGGATGCAGGCGCTCAGTTGACACTTTGGAGGTCACGCCTCAGGCAGAAGGGCAGAGCAGGAAGTCTGTGACCTGACCCGGAGCTTTGTCTTCACCTTCTGTAGAACAGACAGCCATAGTTCTCTGAATTCCTTTCCCTATTGGGAAACTGCATTTCTTTACTGTAGTTGCGTTTTAGTAAATGTGGAGGGTTTATCTTATTTTACTTTATTTATTCTTTCAATTTACGAATGTCTTAAATGTTTTGCCTGCATGTTTTGCCACTCGTGTGAACCGCACTTGCAGAGAGGGTTTGGATCCTGTGGAACTGGAGTTTAGGTGGTGCTGAGCTACTCTGTGGCTCTTCTCCAGAGCAGCAAGCACACTTAACCCCTGAGCCATCTCCCCAAACCCCCTGGTTTATGTTTCCTAAAATATTTTTTGATTATAGAGTTATTGGTGACTGTGAGATACCTGACATGGGTGCTAGAAACTGAAATCAGGTTCTCTGCAAATGCAGTCCATGATCTTAATTACTGAGCCATCTCGTCAGACCTACACTTACCCCCCGACCCCCACTCCCACACCCAAAAAACCCAAAAAACAAAAGCACAGGTATCTGCTTTTGAAGTGTGTATTTTGTGTGATTTGAGATTCACGTGAGTCAGCTTTACCCAGCGCTCTGCATGTTACCGCCTGTGGTAGTTCACACTCTCTTCTTGCTCTTACTTCGCTGTGGGCTCTGGGTTGCATTGTTCTTTTTCCCAACGGAGGTTCAGAGTAGGTATACTCCGTTATGTATATAAGTACTTATTTTTACTGTGGGCATTGATTTCAGAATATATTGTGGCTTTCAACGGATACTTCACAGCCAAAGCTAGAAACTCATTTATTTCAAGTGCTCTGAAAAGCAGTGAAGTGGGAAACTGGAGAATAATACCTCGGAACAACCCATCCAGTGACTACCCAAGTGATTTTGAGGTGATTCAGATAAAAGAGAAGCAGAAGGCAGGGCTGCTCACACTTGAAGATCACCCCAACATCAAACGGGTGACACCCCAGCGGAAAGTCTTTCGTTCCCTGAAGTTTGCTGAATGTGAGTATGGTCAGCAAAAGCCACATCTCAAGGCAGGCCACTGGAGAGAGTGATTTTTACCTTTAGTGTTTTGGTGTCACAGAAGGTTTATTTATTTGAGACAAGGCTTTTGCAGTACAGCCTAGGCTGGCTTTACGCTTGTAATTCTGCTTCAGCATTGTTAGTGCTGGGGCTGCAGATTTGCGTTACCCCAAAACAGCTTCTATAGAAGTTGCTGTAAGTCTTTCTCTATGTACCCTTGGTTACAGACGTCTAAGAATCATGTGGGAATAACATGGCAACTAAGTCTGCCCCATAGTTGTGATTGCCTTGAGCAACGTCCTGAAACATGACTTCAAGGTGACCTTGTCTCTGAGCACAGTGTATGCACTTCTCTTGGTTTCTGATCATGCTCTTTCTTGATTCTAGCCAACCCCATTGTGCCCTGTAATGAAACCCGGTGGAGCCAGAAGTGGCAGTCATCACGCCCCCTGAAAAGAGCCAGTCTCTCCCTGGGCTCTGGATTCTGGCATGCAACAGGAAGACATTCAAGTCGGCGATTGCTGAGAGCCATTCCTCGCCAGGTTGCCCAGACATTGCAGGCAGATGTGCTGTGGCAGATGGGATACACAGGTGTGTGTTACAGACCAGGAACTCTGCAGACCAGGGACAGGGACAGCATTCAGGGAGGCCTTCTGCTAGGTTGCCCTGCCACAGGTCTGTCACCATATACATTTGTCTTTCCCACCATGTGTGGAGCTAGGTACAGTTAACTGTCCCTGCATTTACTTCTTAAACCCAGCATCTGTTTCTGTGACTTTTATTTTACTTGTAAAAATTTGTGTGTGTACTGAATGTGTGTGTGCATGTGTATGTATAGGATTGCACATGTGTATGTACTTGAGTATATACATGAGTACATGTATGTATGTGAACATAAATGTGTGTGAATATGGGGGAAGAGAGAAAGAGAGAATATATGAGAGACTATGAGCGAGAGAATGAGAGAAAATATATGAGTGAATATATATGTTAAGGTCAGAGGATAACTGGTAGGCATCTCGCCTACTATCTGGGACCTGGGAATGGAATGTAGGACATGGGGTTTGAACTTTGAACTTTTCTGTGGCTCCCTCAAAGGAATGATGCTTTATGAGTAGAAATCAAGAAAGATTATTTCTCCCAGTGTGATTGTTGTTTTCTCCTTTTGGGATAAGGTGCTAATGTCAGAGTTGCTGTATTTGATACTGGGCTCAGTGAGAAGCATCCGCATTTCAAGAATGTAAAGGAAAGAACCAACTGGACCAATGAGCGGACCCTGGATGATGGTAGGTCCCGGTCAGATGAGGACAAGGCTCTTGGTCTGGAGGTCAGACCAAGTGAGTTAGCCTCTGATTGCACAGACAAGCCCAGGTCCTCAGAAGCACACAGATGTCGCAGATGATGTGGGGAAGTAGAGGCTGGGAGAGAAGGTAGTACCTGCTGAGAAGGGTTACCTGTGGCATTAACCACCAAGAGAAAGGAGCAGTGGTGTTGGGAGTATGGGGGCGGGAGTGGGGGAGGACCAGAGCAGAGACTGCTGAGGTGTTTCTAAGATCAGGCCTGTGTGGTCATTGGTTTTGAGTGCTGTACCTTGTTGTCTGTCCTCAGCTGTCTTCATGGGACTTCTTTTTTTTGTGGCTTCAGGGCTAGGCCATGGCACATTCGTTGCAGGTGTGATTGCCAGCATGAGGGAGTGCCAAGGATTTGCCCCAGATGCAGAGCTGCACATCTTCAGGGTCTTTACCAACAATCAGGTATGTGATTGAAGGGACTTGAGATGCATGAGTTGTCAGAGGTGAAGCTTGCAGTAAAGCACGTTGTACAGCCACTGCCGATGGCATGCTGCGGCGACAGCCTTCTTTATTGTAACGTGTGCCTCACTGTCTCGTACTGCCCTGCCTTCTGCCCGTCCTTCCCCAAACACTGTGCTCATCAGCCTTCCCCAGTCCCAAGGCTACTGTGGTTCCTTAATGTCTTTATCCTTCACATCAGGCCTGCCTGAGCCTTTTAGCCCGTTGTCTAGGACTTCCAGGATGTAGTTTTGGCGTGTGCATGGCATGTTTGCCTCCCAGTTCATTCCCACTGCTGGAGAATAAACACTATGGTACTGACCTTTGTATCGCAGCAGCTAAGGTTTACAGCTTTGTTTCTTCATTTCATCTAGAAACTGAAAAGCAAGAGGCTCCTGAGAGAGGGAGAGAAAGAGTGTTTGATTCATAGTAGTCATTTATGTGTGTTTGTGTAAAGAGGCCATTTGTTAGCTAAACAATACTGTTCACCTTGTTAATTTTTGAGACAGGGTCTCACTATCTTTCTTTGTCTGACCTGGAACATATGCAGACCAGGCTGGCCTCAAAATCATGAACTCATAGAGATCCTCCTGTCTCAGCCTCCTGAGTGCTGGGACTAAAGGCATGCACCACCATGTCTGACTTCACTGTGTTACTTGAGACAGGATCTCTCATTGGTACTAGATAAAGAGAAGAGCAGTAGCAGTTGGGCTAGAAAGGGGCTGCCACACCATCCCTTCATAAGATGCTGTTCATTAGGAGAGAGAACATTAGACAGAAACAGTATGGTAAGTGGAGATCTAAGCATTACGGGACCTTAGAAGGAAAGAGGCTTCCCTTCAGATCCTGGAGAACAGCCTCATTAAGAATGGCACTAAAGAAATAAGGAAAGAGCGGGGCTCACTACTGGGATGGGGGTAAGCCAAAGGAGCCTCTTTAGAGAGCAGCTTTCTGACCACTTCCCTAATAAGCACATCCTAAAAACAGAGAAATTGTCAGGCTGGCAGTATTTTTCACATGTGATTTAGTTCAGTGTAGCATACAAGGCAAAGAGCTTGGTACCATGAACTGAGAGCTGTCGAGTCACTGTGTGGGTTGCTCAACTCCGTTCCAGGGAGAGCTGCAGGGATCCTGGCCTGATTCATGCTATGAGATCTAGTCTAAACATGTAGGCCCATGATCAAACATGGGATCTAGTCTAAACATGTGGGCCCATGATCAAACAACTGGGACCTGGAGCTTGCCCATTAGGCTAGTTTGGCTGGCAAAAAAAACAAAACAAACAAAAAAAAAACCTCCAGAGATCTCCCCCAGTTCTGAGATTTCAAGCATGCACCACTACACCCAGATCCTACTAATGTGTGCGTCATATTCATATTTGTGTAGCAAGCTATTGATCCACTTAATTTCTTTTTCCTGTTGCTGTATTAAAATACTTTGTCAAAAGCAACTTAATGGAGAAAGGGTTGATTTTGTCTCACAGTTCAAGGTTTTCATCATGGACTGGAAGTGGGTGGGAGGAGTTTTGAGGTTGCTGGTCACAAGGATCCACAGTTACCAAGCAGACCAATGAATGCAAAACTAGTTCTCTGCTCTCTTTCCCCAGGGAGCCCAGCCTGTGGCCCTACACACCCACAGTTGAAACAGTCTCCTTTGTGAAGTAATCTAGTGAAGACAACTGTCTCTGAGCATGAGCAGAGGCCCAGCTCCCAGTTGGTTCTAGATTCTTCAAGTTGACAATTGACCCTAGAGGTCACAGCAACGAACCATCTCTTGAGCCCTCATTTTTAAATTGGACTTTTGAGTTCCAGCACATCAGTAGGCAGCAGCTTTCAGCTCTCTCCCACCTCTCTGTGTGTGGAGAGTGTTCTTAGCTGCTTATGTTGTCTCTTAGGGTTTCTTTTACATGTCACATGCAGTTTAACTCCGAAGGGCCTTTCAAGTTACTTCCTTACTGTACTACTCTGCTCACTGTGAACGTGACTTTGTGGTTTTGTTGTTGGTCTTTGCTTCAGCTTTTGAGACAGGCTCTTACTCTGTAGCCCGACTGGTCTGGAACTCACCCAGGCTGACCCTACTGCAGCCTCTTATATGTTGGGGTTACAATTCTCAGCCGCCATGACCGCCTTAGCTTGTATTATAAAAACGAACAAACAAAAGCAGCAAGTATTCCAAGCTTGTATTGTATTTAATTTACATAGCATAAGGGAAGTAGAGGGAGCTGGACACTGGCGTTAGATCTGTGAAGTGACTGTGCTGGCTCCTGTTTGTTATTCTTTTTAGAAATGAAGAATGTTAGACAGATACCGTAAACTGTGGACATGGTCAATGTCTCAGCAGTGTCTTAGAATGGGTCCTTTTATGAGGGCACTTAGAAGCCTGCGCTAATCCTCAAAAGTGTACTATGAGGTAGGCGTTGCCTGTGGCCCCTGGAGAGGAGAGACAGTACCCACCATAGCCCACTTCCTTGGTGCAAGTTGGAGGACTTAGTTTGTGGGTGGACTGTTTGCATTCTCAGGCGGTTTTTACTTGGAACTTATCCCCATGCTTTGAAGAGTGTGCTTGTCCTTAGAAAGCAGAGCTGTCACAGCTCTGTTCACTGTCGCTGAGGCCCTCAGCACACCGTTTCTCTTTAACCAGGTGTCTTACACATCTTGGTTTCTGGATGCCTTCAACTATGCCATCCTAAAGAAGATCGACGTTCTTAACCTTAGCATTGGCGGGCCCGACTTCATGGATCATCCGTTTGTTGACAAGGTTGGTCAAGTGACTGTGAAGGGCAGTATGTTGGGTGACAGCTCCTGTGCTTTTATACCTTCAATAGTCATCATTTCCACTGAGGTAATGACAGCTTTGTGAAACAGATGGTTAGTGACATGAATTTCAGAAACTTGCATGTCAGAAACCCAGTGGGTTAGAGGCCTGGGAATAGGTATTTTTTCTTTTTTTTAAAGATTTATTTTCTTACTACGAGTACACTGTAACTATCTTTAGAGGGCATCGGATCCCATTACAGATGGTTGTGAGCCACCATGTGGTTGCTGGGGATTGAACTCAGGACCTCCAGAAGAGCAGTCAGTGCTCTTAACCATTGAGCCATCTCTCCAGCTGGGAACAGGTATTTTAAAGGAACGTTCCCGCCTCCCTGGTACCTTGATACATTTCTGTTTAAACCTGTTTTCCTGACCTAGCCACTGTGCCAATGTGCTGTGCACTGTCCAGCCCCAGGTTCATGCAGTTGTCCTCCAAAACCTTGTCACATGTGCCCGTCCTCTGGGCCTAGCACTGCCTTGGAGGGGGCTCCTTTCTTGGGCGTACTTGTAGAAGGACCATGGTTTGGGGACAGTGACATATTGCTACTAGCACTCACTAAATGCTTGATTATTTTATAGGTGTGGGAATTAACAGCTAACAATGTAATCATGGTTTCTGCTATTGGCAATGATGGACCTCTCTATGGGTAAGTTACCCCAGCAGGATAATGTGAGGGGGTCTTATTCCCTTGGAATAACTGATTTGTGTCTTCAGTCTGTGTGTCTCTGTGTCCTTGTTTATATCCGTCTTAAACTTGATACTAGGTTTTTAATTTTAAAAAGCAATACATAATGACCCCTCAAGTCCTCACCACTTGCTGTAATTGTAAGTGGAAACCAGTCTTCTTTATGTTAATTATAAAATCAAGCAAACAAAACCCCAAAACAATACTTAGCCCTGGTTTAGAGGCCTGACATTTTTAGTTTTCCCTTCTCCTCCACAAGGTGGCTCAGTTGGTAGAGTGCTCTCCATGTCAGTGTGAGGAAGTGGGTTTGGATTCTCCAACACCCACATAGGAAGCAAGGCATGACTGAATGTACCTACGACCCCAGCTCTAGGAAAGGAATGAGGAGAGGATGACCCTTGGGGCTTGCTGGTCAGCTCGTCTAACCAGTTGGTGACCTTTGGTTTAGTGAGAAACCCTACCTCAGAAAAGAAGATAGAGAAAAGACTGTTGACCTCTTAGCCCTGCCACCACGGCACCTATGAGCGTGTGTGTGCATCCACATACATGCCGACACATACTGAAATGTACATATGCCCCACACATACACAAAAGATGGGAAGCTGGGCAGGGGGACAGATTTCTGTAATCCCAGTACCTGGGAGATTTTGGAGGCAGGAGGATCAGAGTTCAAGTTCAGCTTGGACCATTAGACCCTATTTCAAAGAAAGCAAGACAGTAATTAGGAGAGTGAGCTTTGTAAGGAAAAGTGGGTTCTGAGTGAGTATTTTTTTGAGATTCACTGTGTACAACACAGTGATGATGAAGCAAATGCAAATGGATGTGTGTCTGCCTGTCCCAGAAGAGCAGGTGTAAACACAGCGAGCCTCATGTGCTGGGAGCCTGATGGGAACACAGAGTGTGCTTTGGGGGCTGACAGGGTCAGTCAGGAGAACATCAGAAGACAGAGTTAAGGTATGTGCTATGCCAGTTGTTAGAGTTGAAGCAGTGTGAGGCACGAAACACCTGACACTGAAATACAACCTGCTGGGCATGGTAGTGCATACCTTTATTCCCAGGCAGGCAGATCTCTGCAAGTTCCAGGCCAGCCTGCTCTACATAGTGAGTTTCAGCACAGCCAGGACTCTAAAAACCTAACAGTCGACCAACAGACAAACATAGGGTCTCAGTTCTCTGACTTTCCTTGTGCAGGTGGCATTCCTAAGCAAGCTCGAGGCATGCTTCTGCAGCAGAGTGCTCGTCACTTGGCCACAGGACTCAGGACAGGGGCATTTCTGTACTGGAACCAAGAGCGTGAGGTCATCTCAGGGAAAAGAGAAGATGCAGGGAGTGTGTGCTACATGCCATGTGCAGTAGGGGAGAGACTGGCTGTGTGTACACATTCATCCATTTGTTTGCCCTGAATCTGTCCAAGATGTCCTGCTGAGGGGAGGCAGACTGGCTGGAGGACAGGCAGAATGTGTGCAGAGCGTCCAGGGCATAGGGCAGGGCCAACGATGTGAACTTAGTGTTTGTATGGCAGGCTTGTGGTTCAGCTGGTGTGCAAAGCATCCCTTTTGAGGGTCCACGTTTCTTGTGCTGTGATTCATAAATGTAAGTGACATGACCTTCCCTAACTGCCTCTTCTATAGGATCAGATCTTGGGGCATTTGATGCCAGCCTTTCTTGTTCCTTTTTTTACATATTCTCCCTGATGCTGCATCTCCCATTTCTGACAGCCCCAATCAATTCAGAGTCACCCAGGTTGTCTTGTTTCCTGGACCCTTATCCTGCCTTTCAGCTTTCTTAGCTGTGCTAGCATGAACAGGAGTGGAACCTGGTGTGACCAGACAGGTATGATGGGGCCTGTCCAGGCTGTAGACCTTTCCTTCTGAGCTCATGGCTTATTCCTGGACTCTGGTCTGCTCTTCAGATGCTGTGTAGGTGATGCTCACACACAGGGGAGCACCGTGAAGATCTGCCTTGACTGCAGCTCTGCTTCTTTCCTTTAGTCTATTTCTCCGCTATGCAGGACAACACTGCAGCCGTTTGCCAGCTCTTTGACAGAGCTTTTGGCTTGCCTTGTTTACCACTGACCCATGCATGTCCTTCTTAGGTCTAGTCCCTCCTATGTCTCTGGGAGAAGCACTGAAGGTTCTCAATACTGGCCTTTAACTCCTTCTGAGTGCTGGAGTTAAGGGGTGTAGCACCATGCCTGACTATGACTAACCCTTTTGTCACTCATTTTACTATAGCCTTTTGTGCTGATCTAGTGCTGTGGAGGGTCCTGGCATGTGTCTGTTATCTAAGGGCTTAAAATCGCAGGGTGAAGGTAACAGTCCTCACATTGTCCCTAGGAAGTGGCACATACAGTAGATGTAACTGTGGCAACACAACTGGATGTGCACTCATCTCAGGTAGTGTCTGTTCTGGTGGAAAAGATAGACAAGGCATGCTTGACAGCCTCAGATTGGTATGAGAACATGGAGAAGAGTGAGAGACGGCTAAGGAGGCTCTTGGAAAGCCCATAGCCAGGAGAGATTCAGAGAACCTGAAATGCAGGGGAAAGAAATCCTCAAGATGGGCCTCCCGTGAGTGCTAAGGTGGTGAAGGGAGAGGCAACACGTGGCCTGGATACGAGGCTGTGTGAGGGTGCAGGAGCATGGCATTTCACAGGGTACCTCTGAGGAGCAGCCTCCTGTCAAAGCTGCACACTCTGGTACAGAAGACCTAAGAAATGACCTTAGATTTTTCTGGGAGTGCTTGACCTGGTTTGAAATATTCATTTAAAATTATTTCTCTCCCTTTTGTTTTCTCTCTCTTTCTTTTGTGTGTCTCACTCCAGCACTCTGAATAACCCTGCTGATCAGATGGATGTGATTGGAGTGGGTGGCATTGACTTTGAAGATAACATCGCCCGCTTTTCTTCCAGGGGAATGACTACCTGGGTATGCTTTCTGTAATAGCCGAATGTGGCTCACAGAGCCCTTGGTCTAAGGGCCTTGCTATGTGTTTTGTCAATGCACAGGCAGAGAAGTAGCCAGGGCTGTGGGTGTGTGCACACATACACACCCGTCCCCTGCGAGGGCAAGGGGTCAGGAACTTTGCTGTTAACCACCTTTTAGCTCAGTGAGTTGAGCTGTCTTGAAGATCTGGGTGGATTCGGAGGGTCGTTCCCCAGTTCATGTCTTTTTTACCATCCTCTGAAGCACAAGTGTAGGTGAAGTAGAGGAAGACAGCAACTTTCCTCAGTACAAGCTCAGGTTGTCTCTGGCTTGAAGTAAATTCTGAGGTTGGTGATTTAGCCCCATGGGAGAATGCTGGCTGGCAAGTTCCAGACCCCAGGCCCATCCCTAGCACTGAAGTCAGAATGAAAGCCCAGTAAGAATAGCTGATGTCAGGTCTGTCACAGCCATTGCAGAGTGTTAGACATTAAGCTGCGTCACTTCATCCTTCAAGGGGTGACTGGGAAGCACCTATCCCTAGTGTTCTTTGGGGTTAGAACATGTCTATTTGCTCTAATTTGAATATGTGCAAAGCTCTGAGATACATCAAGAAGGGCCCAGAACGGTTGACAGCTTTGTAGGCGCACATAGGCCTTGCCCACCTCCACCCCACACCCTGTAGCACTCTAGAATAGTCTTCATGCCAGCTCAGCTATACAGTGTAGGCTCCACTAGCTTCTAAGTCTGTCCTCACACATAGGATGCCATCTCTAGAGCTGACCCATTCGGTGCCTTGATGCATGGTCTGGTCTGATAGACCCTACTCTGAGTCAGGCCTGCACTGTGCTGCGTGTTCTGTGTGTTCCTCAGCATGTCCTTTGTGCTGTGAGGTAGCAACAAGCGGAGCATCTACCAGCATCAGTCTGTAGCTCCCTTCAACTGCGCGTGCTGTGACCTCCTTGGCCTTCCTCAAGGGCTTGTTTTTCAGTGCTATGGAGAAATACTCCTGAGTTGTCTATGCAGCTGTGGCCAACAGCGTCTTCACGCTTTGCCCATGAGTCTACACTCCTTTTTATTATTGATTGCCAGGAAAAGATTTGCATTTCAAATAAGTATACTTTTTTTTCTCAGCAGAATATAATTTAAGTTCTTGGGCCGCTATGATGGCATGTGCTTATAATCCCAGCACTAAGGAGACAAGAACAAATGATTACAGGAAAGCTCCAGTCTAGTCTATGCCGCCCAGCAAGGCTGTCTAGAGATTCAGAGAGAAGGCTGGGATGGGGAAGAGAGCTTATAATCCCTTTCTGTATCCTTCTCATCGGGGTCCACTCTTTAGGGATTTGAAGAGAGTGATGTCTGTGCAGCGTGCCTGGCCTCAGTGGTGCTGTACTCTTTGAAACAGCTGACCGTAGCCATGTGCTAGTTTCCTCATGAAGAAGACACTTGTGAATGGTTGTTTTGGTTTTAGGTTCCTAATTCTCTGACATATTTCTTGACTATCAGAGGGTACAGCAGGCTGCTGGTTTTCTCAGTGACAAGTCAGTGGCTACTTTCTGACCTGAGCAATTATTAAAATATTAGCAAAGTTATCTTTCCCTGTTTTGCTATTTTAGTATTATAAAACACTAAATTGGTTTTGTTTTTGTTACCGCTAAAGCTTGTCTTCAGTTTGCAGAGTATTTCAGACTCAAATCAGCATCTTGTCAGATAAATGTTTAAATCCGTCTGATTTTATTCACACATAACCTTCGTGGCTAAGGGCTATAGATGTGATGAGAAACCAAGCTACCCTTGTTTATAGGAATTACCAGGAGGCTATGGTCGTGTGAAGCCTGACATTGTCACCTATGGTGCTGGAGTACGGGGTTCCGGTGTGAAAGGGGGCTGCCGTGCACTCTCAGGGACCAGTGTCGCTTCCCCAGTGGTTGCTGGGGCCGTCACCTTACTAGTAAGGTGAGTATTGCATACGGATCGTGGGTGTCTCTGCTCCCTCATCTCCCACAGGAGGCCAACGATCCCTCTGTGATGGCTGGAAGCTGGAGTAAACCAGAAACCCTGGAGGGTTTTCTATTGCTCTCCGAGGCTCCACGATTGAGATGTGGCTGGGCTGGGCTTGGCTGGGCTGGGCTGGGCTGGGCTGTTCTTACAACATATGTACTGGGCGAGGGCATAAAACATGCATGTTTCCTTGCTGAACCCTCTGTTTCCTTAGCAATACATATTTTTTCTTATTAAAGTTCTGTGCAAAGTTAACATCTGTAACATTCTGTTATGGGACCCAGAGAATAACTGGTTTCTGCTAGGAAGCAAGTTACCATAGCCATCACTTCGTGTTTTGTTTCCATGCTCTTAGCTAAGCTGGGAAGCCACTTAGGTCCTGACAGCCAACCAGTGTCCTGATGACTGACGGGGGTGTCTCTGTGCCACGCATTCTGTCCTGTTGACTCTCATCTGTAGTTGGAGTGGACCTTAGTCCTCGGCCCTCCCTCCTGCAGGTGATGAAACTAGAAGCAGCTTCCGAGCTGTGGTAGAGCAGAACTGCAGCGTGCCTGCCCTGGCGTGTGGTCAGATGGGCCGTGCTCCCTTTCTCTCAGTTATGTCTTTGAAGCACTTGCATTCCCCTGACTTGCATTCTCTCTCCTCTGAGGAGGTCTTTGTTGAGATACCATATTGTAATGCCACACATAAACACACAGCTCTGCATATTTGAGGTTCGTATTCCGTGCTCATTTTATAATTCAGCGAATTGTATGCTTACTTTCTAAAAGCAGAGATTATGTTATTAGTAACATCGGTGGGAGCAGTGTATCTCTTGCCTGACTGCCTTATACGTTAGAGCCAGATTCTTGAAAGTGTGTGCCTTTGGGAGCACTGCTTCGCTCTCCCCTGGGAAGCAGCAGAGGAGGGAAGGCAGACTCACACTTTTGTATGTGCTCTGTGCTGAGTAAAGAAATCTGCAGGCCTGTGGTCCTAGCACCGTGGATTCTAGAAACAGAAACTCCTGGTCTGTTTTTGCCTGTCATGTAACTGTTAGCAGGAAGCCAGGCTTCCCACTTCTCTGTAGTGCCCATCACTCGTCTCCTGCCAAGGAGTGGGAAGGTGAGGAGCTGTGTTTGCTGTTCCCAGTAGCAGCTCTTAACACAAGGAGTTTGCATTGAGGGAGCCTTCAGCGTACCTCTGTCCACATCACATGCCATAGTGCTAGGTCAGAAGTGGTGGTGACAGGAACGGTCCTGGTGTGGTAGGTGCTCAGTGAGGAAGTGGCGTCTACTGACCTATAGCTTCCAGTAGGGCGCTGATTCTTCCTTTGGAAGGCCTAGCCCCACGGTCTCCTTTGACTGTCTGGTTACCTGTTAACAATCCTGCCTTGGCTCTCAGGTTACCTCCATCAGTAGTTACTGTTTAGGGGCTATGTAGGAAAGTAAGTTTTCTAGTTTTGCCCGACAACTGCTCTCACAATCTAGTTATTAAAACCTATTTGTCTAGGATACGTCTGTGAAAACGTGACCATTTCAGAATTAGACTGATCCATGCTGGTCAAGCAAGGCTCCATGTTAGTGTGTGGATCTGGAGTGTGCCGGCAGCATGCTCAGTGGTCTCAGGCCTCCAAATCCCAACCCAAAGACAAGGGCTCACTCTGGAAGCAGTGGTCTCCCCTCTCCCTGCACCTCCTGCACACCCTGCGTTTTTCCTCTCCAATATCCACCTATCTTCCTTTACATCTCAGCCAGCAGGTGACCCTCCCTGGGGACCCTGAACCTCTATGATGGTTTTCCCTCTTGTAACCTGTGTGATTGATTTATTCAGATTATCAGGAAACTGTATTATTTATTTATGAATTTTGTGTAAGTAGGCATGAGCCTACAAAGTCACTGCTGAGAAAAGTGGTCAGTAAAACCTGCCACCAGGGCCTGTTAAGTAGTTCATAGTGTTCTCATCTCATGGCTCCACTGGACCAGGAAGTCCGGCTAGCTATAGCAGACTGCAGGCCACATACTGACCCTCTTGCCAGTTGGAGGCTGTTTGGTTTTCATCCTGTCCTGAGAACAATGAGCAAAGACTGCTTCTCCTCCCCCAGCACAGTACAGAAGCGGGAGCTGGTGAATCCTGCCAGTGTGAAGCAAGCTTTGATAGCATCAGCTCGGAGACTTCCTGGGGTCAACATGTTTGAGCAAGGCCATGGCAAGTTGGATCTGCTGCGAGCCTATCAGATCCTCAGCAGCTACAAACCGCAGGCAAGGTGGGTATGTGCTGGCATGCTCAGCAGGCCTTTCCTCCCAGGCTTCCCTGCACATAGCAGTAGCTAGACGGCAGGGCTCCTGGCCCCACGCTCAGGTTCAGTGGTAAAGTTGTAAGCTGTGCACCCGCTGATGCTATGTACCCAATGGATGTAGCAAAAAGAAGGATTTGCATTTCTTTAACACTTTTGAAACAATCTAAGTTTGCAGAAAATTTGCAGAGATAGAGTTGTCCTATACAGTTTGCTCTGCTTCCCCAGTGAGGAAGGGACGGCAGCTTAGCTGACCTGCCATAGTATTGGAAGTCACATGTAACACTAGCTTTGTAGATAGGGCCTCTGTGGCTACTCAGACTGTATGCTTTCCCCTTGTGTCTTCTACCTGTTGGGTTCCAGACCCTACATTGTGACTTCTTTTTTTTTTTTTTTTTTTTTTTAAATTTATTTATTTTATTATATGTAAGTACACTGTAGCTGTCTTCAGACACTCCAGAAGAGGGAGTCAGGTCTCATTATGGATGGTTGTGAGCCACTATGTGGTTGCTGGGACTTGAACTCAGGACCTTCGGAAGAGCAATCGGGTGCTCTTACCCACTGAGCCATCTCACCAGCCCCACATTGTGATTTCTTACACCTGGTCCCTGGTCCCTGGTCCCTGGTCCCTGGTCCCTGACAGTTTGCCTGTTTTGTTATTTATGCTTCAATACTTGGAGTAAAGAGCCAGTTGTCTTCATGAGGGTTTCTCTGCTGTTTTCTCATGGTTGGTCTGAGGCTGTTTTTTACTTTCTATTTTGAGATGACTTTAGATTTACATCTAAGTTTCACAAATAGTACTGAGAACCCAGAAGTTCTCCTCTCAGCCTGCCCTCGTGTTGGCATGTTGATGGCACCAGGGCAAGCTCCTAGTCAGGGCACCTGTTCTCCCACTCAGGCCCTTCTGGTCCAGGCCCATTGGGGTGCTTGTGTTATGTGTGCTTCATTTGACGTGTGAGTGTGTGTGTGTGTGTGAGTGTGTGTGTGTGAATGAGAGTGTGTGTGAGAGTGTGAGTGTGTGTGAGTGAGAGAGTGTGTGTGTGTGAGAGTGCGTATGTGTACCTGTCTCTGAGCTTTTGGCACTCAGCTGAGGATGTGGTCCAGTCTGTAAAGTATTCGCTGTGCAAACATGAGGTCATACATTCTCTCCCCAGAGTACATATAAGTACCAGAATGCAGTAGCCCACTCTCTGGAGTTTGCTGGCCAACCAGTCTTAACTGAATCTGTGAGACTCAGGTTATGGTAAGGCACCCTACCCCACAGAACAAATTGAACATTCATTCTGAGGAACACTATCTGAGGTTGACCTCTGACCTTCATGTGCATACACACATGTGCACTTGCACATGAAAATATGTACACAAAGATGATGTTAGACTTTTATGTAGTAATTCAGTTTGCCCAGCTATGTTTAAGATGAGTGCACCATAGTGAGATGAAGTAGGGAACAGCCCCGCCCACTGTCTGCAGCTGTGTACACTTCCTGCACATAGATAACTGACCCCAGGGTTGGCTAGGAATGTTGGCTGTTAACCTGGCACAGATGCATTTCAGACACACAACAGATGAAAGAACGTGCAGGATCATTGTGTCAGCACTGTGCGCCTCTTGACCAGGCCCCAGCCTCTCCAGGCTCAGCATTCTGTCGGAATGTTTCATGGGTCTCAGCTGAGTGTGTCTGGTGCACCAGAGCAAGAATCCCAGCTGTGAGGGAGGAGGGCAGCTGATATGTAGGGAGTCTGGGGGAATCTAGACTCAGAGTTCCTGTGCCTTCCCCTCCTGTCTGCCCCTGAGCAGGGTTTCACAGAGCTATCCCCTTGACTAACAGCAGACTGCATTGGCATATCGGTGTGCTTGCCACAGAAGCCTCCTGAAACTTCAGTCCATAGTCTGCTGCCATAGAGCTGATAGAGCCCAACTGCAGGGCACCCTATAAGCACGCCCTTAGTGTGCAGCCCCACTGTGCCACTGCCACCTGTGCCCAGCACTCCTGATGCGCTCTACAGTAACACTCTCTTCTTGTTTCAGCCTGAGTCCTAGCTACATCGACCTGACTGAGTGTCCCTACATGTGGCCCTACTGCTCTCAGCCTATCTACTATGGAGGAATGCCAACAATCGTTAATGTCACCATCCTCAATGGCATGGGAGTCACAGGAAGAATTGTGGATAAGGTGAAACTTCTCTGCAACGTGGCCCAGACTTTGTACCTTAGTTACTATCCCTCCTGAAGTTAAGAGAGAAGGGCTTAGCTGGGTGTGTTGCACACTCCTTTAGTCCCAGCACTCAGGAAACAGGGACAGGCAGATCTCTGAGTTCAGGGACAGCCTGCCTAGTCTATAGAGTGAGTTCCAGGTCATCCAGCTCTATACAAAGAAACTGTCTCGGAAAGGGGTGGCGGGCTCCTTTCACCTGCTCAAGCTTCAGATGGTGGTAGGCAGCTGCTAAACCTTGAAAGTCAACCTGCTCCTCTATAGAAAAGTCAAGGCCTAAGTTCATTCTCTGACTTTGGCTCCTAACAACAGAGCACCTTTTAGTTTTCACAGCTACTGACCAATGAAAATGACTTTCTTCCTTACTGAACACTTGTAGACCTTATAGAAAGCCTAGTTCTTGTTTTGAATTTTACATTTATGATTTTCTAACCACTTACTGTATATATATCACATCCAGAACCAGGTACTTTAAAACATTTTTTTAAAGAAATTTATTTACTTTGCATATGTCAGTGCACTATTGCTGTCTTCAGACACACCAGAAGAGGGCATTGGATCCCATTACAGATGGTTCTGAGCCACCATGTGGTTGCTGAGAATTGAACTCAGGTTCTGTGGAAGAGCAGTCAGTGCTCTTAATGGCTGAGCCAGCTCTCCAGCCCTTAAAATGTATTCTTTACCGGACTTTTTTTGTTTTTTGTTTGTTTGGTTGGTTGGTTTGGTTTTTGGTTTTTTGAGACAGGGTTTCTCTGTGTAGTCCTGGCTGTCCTGGAACTCACTCTGTAGACCAGGCTGGCCTTGAACTCAGAAATCAGCCTGCCTCTGCCTCCCAAGTGCTGGGATTAAAGGCGTGCGCCACCACGCCCGGCTCTTTACCAGACCTTATTGCAACCACTTGTCATTGTGTCTGTCCACTGTAGGCATCTGAAAACAGCAGTGTGCTTCAGTGTCTGCACGATGGGCGTTGGGTTATCATTGGCTCACGGTGTGCCTTCACTTGAGCACTTAGGTGGCTTTTGCCTACAAAGATTCTGCTGTTACACAGAGTGTTTTCTTTTCTTCCGAGTTATTTCCTCAGCATGTCCTCCCTAGATGAGACCCCTGCCTGAGTCCGGGTGGAGGTTACTGCAGTTGTTGGTGCATACACTAACTTCTCTCCAAGACTGTTGCTGCCGGGTTTATGGAGATGTCTGCACCACACCTGTCTTGAGTGACACGCCTTTCTCGTTTTTTGTATTTCATGAGGCTCTTTTACATTTGAGTGTGTTGTTAGTATATTCACAGGGCTGTGCCAGCATTGACTGCATTCAAGAACATTTCTGTCACCCCTGAAGATAACGTGTCCATCCACATGTACTCTGCCCCCCCCTCAAATCCCTTGGCCACCAGTCTGCTTTGTTTTCCTTTCTTTCCCCCTCTCCTCTCCTCCCCTCCTCCTCCCTCTTTTCCTTTTCTTTTTTGTTTTTGAGACAGGATCTCTTTTATAGTCCTGGCTGCCCTAGAACTGCTATACAGTCCAGGATGGCCTCCAGCTCACAGAGATCCCCTTGCGGCTGCTTCCCAATGCTGGGATCACACCTTGCTCAGTCAGCTTTCCGTCTCTGGATCTGCCTGCTGGAGACAGTCCTGCTATGACTGGCTTTTCTCACTGAAAATGTTATCAAGGTTCCTCATGTGCCATTCTGTGTTTTGCTCCTTTTTATGGTTAGGATACTCTGATATGTGGATAATGTCACTGTGTGTGTGTGTGTGTGTGTGTGTCTGTGCCTCTTAGAGGTAGATGATCTGGTTAGTGAAAATTGTATAAAACAACTCTCTGGGGTGGGCACCTTGTGTTTACTGATTATGTCTCTCAATGCCAGTTACTGTTGTGTGTCCTTGTCTACTTTTTACTGGAATTGGATTTTCCCCTGCTGCTGTTACAGTATCTCTATGTTTTAGAAAAGGTAACTCTTGGTGGTTCTTGTTTTGTTTTTTAGAGTTCTCCTCACCACTCCACCCCCAGGCCATTATTTTCTTATTCTTGGTATGACTTTCTGTGGTGGTTTTATTAATCCTCACTTGTGTAAATGTTTTCTTTTTTTTTTTCCTAAGATTTATTTATTATTACAAGTAAGTACACGGTAGCTGTCTTCAGATGCACCAGAAGAGGGCATCAGATCTCATTACAGATGGTTGTGAGCCACCACGTGGTTGCTGGAAATTGAACTCAGGCCCTCTGGAAGAGCAGTCAGTGCTCTTAACTGCTGAGCCATCTCTCCAGCCCCCTGCATTTTTTTCTTGTGTGATTTTTTTTTTTTTCCCCTGATGTTTAGAAAACTATAACTCCTCCTTACAGAGGTATAATAAAGTCAGTTTTATATTTAGACTAATTCTGTACTTTTTAAAAAAATATTTATACTAATACCCACTAACTCAGTGATTAAACATTGAATTTGTTCATCTGTTAAAGTTTGTTGCAAATGAATTTGATGGTATTTTTTTTTCTCAGTTGCTAACCAGTGGCCCAAGAGTAGTCATTAACGCTGGGGTTTGTGGTGATGTTCCCTGCAGGGTCTTCTTTCCCCAATCTCTTCCTAGTCACTTGGGCGGTTGCCCTGGCTCTGTGGCTCTGTGGCTTGTGAGGGAGTCAGTGACTTAGGTCTGTACGGTTCCCAGGGGCTCTCTTATTGCCTCCTTTTCCTCTCTCCTCTGGCCCACGATGGGGTGTGCGTATAACACAGCAGGGCAGTCACCTACAGCCAGGTGCCTCTCAGTAGTTGTAGGATTTGGTTGGTGACAGCTGGCATCAGTGACACTTCAGTGACACTGGGGATAGGTCTAAAGGTGTCACTTGTGTCAGTTCTCTTCATCTGACACAGGAGAACTCTTGACAAGTGCACCCGTTTTCTTATGGAATGGCAACTTTATAACCTTGCAGAACACACACAGCTCACGTCCTGTCTATGTTCAAGACTCCATCTGCACAGCCAGGGTAGCTCACTTAGGGTCACTCTTGTGTTCCACACTCCTCACTTCACTATTGACCTGATTTCTTTTTCCTGCAGCCTGAGTGGCGACCCTATTTACCACAGAATGGAGACAACATTGAAGTGGCCTTCTCCTACTCCTCAGTGTTGTGGCCCTGGTCAGGTTACCTTGCCATCTCCATTTCTGTGACCAAGAAGGCAGCTTCCTGGGAAGGCATCGCTCAGGGCCACATCATGATCACAGTGGCTTCTCCAGCAGAGACGGAAGTAAGGGCCACCAGGACACTGTGTCTTGTTTTTCTTTACCCTTTACCAGCTCCTGCCAGGAAAGCAGAGGTGGGGAGCAGACTCAGAGCTGAGGGTCTCCATTTAATGAATCACTGAGGTTGACTGGATTAGCCTCATGGCCATGAGCCGTGGAGCAGGGTTTCCCTCAGAGCAGCTGCAGTTAGACTGCGATCTGTGCTTACGCCCTGTGGTTAGACCCGGCTCTGTGCTTACGCTCTGAGGTTAGACCCCGCTCTGTGCTTATGCTCTGAGGTTAGACCCCGCTCTGTGCTTACGCTCTGAGGTTAGACCTGGCTCTGTGCTTATGCTCTGAGGTTAGACCCCGCTCTGTGCTTACGCTCTGAGGTTAGACCCCCGCTCTGTGCTTACGCTCTGAGGTTAGACCCCGCTCTGTGCTTACACTCTGAGGTTAGACCCCGCTCTGTGCTTACGCTCTGTGCTTATGCTCTGAGGTTAGACCCGGCTCTGTGCTTATGCTCCGAAGTTAGACCTGGCTCTGTGCTTATGCTCTGAGGTTAGACCCCACTCTGTGCTTACGCTCTGAGGTTAGACCCCGCTCTGTGCTTACACTCTGAGGTTAGACCCCGCTCTGAGGTTAGACCCGGCTCTGTGCTTATGCCCTGCAGTTAGACCCCTTGCTCTGTGCTTACACTCTGCTGCTGTGTCATAGCAGGCAGGACTTCCTTGGGCCTAATTTCAAGCTCAGAATTCATGCATCTGAAATTGGTCTCCAGGTAGGACATATGAGGTTGGCTTTGTGTGCTCTAGTGGCTTTTAGGAATAAAATGTCTGAATTTTAAGTCTTCAATCTTGAGTTTGAACAGAATTAATTGCAGCACATGAATATATGTTATTGCCACACATTTCATTTAAACTGTGTGACTTAAACTGGTAAATAGAAACAGTTTTTCTGAGTGTGGTGTGGTACTGTGTGGGTCATCCCAGCATCTGGAATCCACACCCCGAGTTTGCTATCTTATCTCAGAAACAAAGGAAAGAGGAAATGAAAAAGTATTTTAAAACCCAGACTAAGACTTTTTCAGATACTCACAAAGTACGTTTCAAGTTTCTGTTTTATCTGTCTCCTTTTGCAGTTAAACAGTGGTGCGGAGCACACGTCCACGGTGAAGCTTCCCATCAAGGTGAAGATCATTCCCACCCCTCCTCGGAGCAAGAGAGTCCTCTGGGACCAGTACCACAACCTCCGCTACCCACCTGGCTACTTCCCCAGGGACAACTTGCGGATGAAGAATGACCCTTTAGACTGGTGAGTAGTGGTTTGCCTGCACGATGTCCCCAGGGCTGTGTGTGCTTGCTCCTGGCACTGTTGGGAGCCTGTGTTGTGATGACACCAACTTCTGAACATGCATTATGCAGCAGAAACTATGACGTTTTATCCTGTTTTGTTTCCTGTCTGCCACTGAGTCAGTGGCAAGTCTGGTCAGTCCCACTGTCCATCCTCAGCTCTGGCTCCATCCTCCCATGTGTGGCTTTCCTTTGGCTCTGTCTTAGGCCTGGGTGACATCTCTCCTCTTGACAGGTCCTGGTTCTGTTGTTCTTGTTTCCCTGTGTTCCAACCGCTGTATGTTGGCCGCATGATCATCTGAAAGCAGTCACTCATAGCTTGCTTCAGGCTGTACCTCTCCTGCCTCTCGTGCCAGCTCTGTGTGGCTGCCCTGACTGCCCAGGCTGTGGTTGCCTGTCTTCCTTCCCCTCACTCCCTGTCCTGCTTGCTACTCCTGCAGGCCATTTAGGCAGCCTTTCTCTTGGCCTCAAAGGCAGGCTTGTTTCTCTTCCTGTAAAGTGGAGCTTAGGCTCCATGTTGGAAGTGTGAAGAGAGAAGGGATCAAACCGTTTGACCATAATTTTTTTTTTTTAGATTTTTATTTTTTTATTAGATATTTTCTTTATTTACATTTCAAATGTTATCCCCTTTCCTGGTTTCCCCTCCAAAAACCCCTATTCCCCTCCCCCTCCCCCTGCTTACCAACCCATTCACTCCTGCTCCCTGGCCCTGGCATTCTCCTATACTGGGGCATGGAGCCTTTACAGGACCAAGGGCCTCTCCTCCCATTGATGACCGACTAGGCCATCCTCTGCTACATATGCAGGTGGAGCCACGATCCCACCATGTGTTTTCTCTGATTGGTGGTTTAGTCCCAGGGAGCTCTGGGGGTACTGGTTGGTTCATGTTCTTGTTCCTCCTATGGTATTTTTAACTTTTTTGAGACAGGGTTTTTCTGTGCAGCCCTGGCTGGCCTAGAACTCAATCTTTAGACCAGTCTGGCCTTGAACTCACAGAGATCTGCCTTCTTGTTGTTGGGGTTAAAGGTGTATGCCTCCACGCTGGCCTGACCAGGATTCTGGGAATCAGAATCCCGATTCACGGTCAGATTTGCCTTTTTTATTTGTAATTTTTAAAATTTTATGTGTATAGATGGTTTGTTGGTTTGTTTGTTTTTTGTTTTTTTCGAGACAGGGTTTCTCTGTATAGCCCTGGCTGTCCTGGAACTCACTTTGTAGACCAAGCTGGCCTCAAACCCAGAAATCCGCCTGCCTCTGCCTCCCAAGTGCTCGGATTAAAGGCGTGCGCCACCACCGCCCAGCGTGTATAGATGTTTTATCTGCATGAATGTCTGGGTATCATTTGTATTCTTGGTGCCCATGGAGACCAGAAAAGGTCATTGGCTCCTCTGGAAATGGAGTTACAGATGGTTGTGTACTGCCACGTGGGTGCTGGGTCCTCTCTAAGAACAGCTGATTTAAGCCCTGAGCTATCTCTCTAGCCCCAGATTTCCTTTTAGAGTTAAGATTTTCCTGAAAGGCAGGTGGTGTGGAAATAGGGGAGACTAACAGGAGGCAAGGCCACGGCCCTGCACAGGAGCCTGTCAGGTGGGCGTTGCAAGATGGGCTCTAGGTTCTTTTGCCAGGCGCTTAGACAGTTGACCTGGCTGTGCAGAGGAAGAGTGAGCATGTTTCGGGAGGAAAGCAAGACAAGGCGATGGGCAGTCGTGTGTGCCAGTCATCTCTGAAGCTCCATAGTGCTTGTCACATGCCAGTGGCTCCTGTTAAGTTACTGAGTGCCTCTGAAGTGCTGCTCAGGACACTGTGAGCCATGTCCCTGCATCATTTTATCATGGCTTGTGCTGTGCACGCACTTCTCTCTCGTCGCTGCTTTGGCTTGTCTGACCCAGGCAATGCAACCCTGGAGAGCATCAACCCTGTGCCCTGTCCTTTCCTGCAGAGAATGGTCGTCTGAACGGTGTGCTTGTTGCTTTTCAGGAATGGTGACCACGTCCACACCAACTTCAGGGACATGTACCAGCATCTGCGCAGCATGGGCTACTTTGTGGAGGTGCTTGGTGCCCCATTCACATGCTTTGACGCCACGCAGTATGGTGAGCGGCAGCCTTGCTGGCCAGGTCTTCGTTGTGTGTTGAGTGTTCCGTGATGACCACTGATAGGCCAATAACAGCAGCATGGAGTCCCTGTGTCAGAGTGGAGGTGCAGAGCAAGACTCCCATGGTGTTCATGCTCACTAGTGGTCGGAATGCCCAGCTGACCTCAGAACTGATTGTGGACAGAGATTGTGTGTGGGGTGTGAGTGTGTGTGCGCTCGTGCTTTTGTATGGATCCTGAGTGAAATCAGGTTTGGTAGAAGGAACTTTTATGCTAAGTTATCTTGCTGGCCCAACCTTTAAAACAATACTATATATACATTACTCTTTCTTCCAACATAAATGCAAAATACTATATTGAGCAAATATAAAAACCAAAGAACACAGTTAGCTGGTCCTTGTGGCTTGCTGGCCACTGTGTGTCTTACCTCCTTCTGTAGTGGTGCAGGCCGGCAATAGCCAGACTCCTAGAGGCAGGACACCAGTGAGAGATAGCACCGCTGTTGTCTTCTGCCACTCAGAAGTGACAGTTCTCAGAGTGTGGCATTGCTTCCCTCAGGCACTTTGCTTATGGTGGACAGTGAGGAAGAGTACTTCCCTGAGGAGATTGCTAAGCTGAGGAGGGATGTGGACAATGGCCTTTCCCTTGTCATCTTCAGTGACTGGTACAACACTTCTGTTATGAGAAAAGTGAAGTTTTATGATGAAAACACGAGGTATGCTTGCATAGCAGTATGGTGTCACAGCTCCCCAGCAGGCTATTGTATGACTGTCCTAGCTTGGGCTTGTCTTTCTAGGTAGTGGAGTGTGGGTGGAGACAGCTCTTTTCTGCATACAAGAAGCTCCTCATAGACAGGTTTCTAGACTCAGGGCTCACTAAGGGGTCACTGTCCTCCCTTGCTGAGGACAGACACCTGTTCTTTACTTTCTGTCGTATGCGGTTCTGTCCTGCGTCCTTCATACCGAACATAAGAAAATTTACATGCACCTAAGACCTGTGGTGCTGGGTGCTGGAGTGCTGCTGTAAATGTCATGTCTTATGTTGTGGATTTCTTTTAGCGTATCTGCCCCCTTTCTCACTTCTGCTTCACTGGTCTGCCTAGATCCAGACTAGGCCTGTATGGACTGCATGCCAGTGAAGTGCCAGTTTTCATTTCATAAAAGAAAGCTTCAGTGTGTCTGTGTACAGGCAGACAGTTGGCTGGAGTAGTAAGCTTACATATTTCTCAAACCAAACAGCTTGTTTAAGTTGACACTTTTATATGTATGTGTGGACTGAATTTTGTCAAGGAAAAGTATGTGAGGATTTTAATTCTTGCCTTCTCTGTGCCTTCTGCCACTTTTATAGGCAGTGGTGGATGCCAGACACCGGAGGAGCAAACATCCCAGCTCTGAATGAACTGCTGTCTGTGTGGAACATGGGGTTCAGTGACGGCCTATATGAAGGGGAGTTTGTCCTGGCAAACCATGACAGTAAGGTTTTATGTCTGTGTGTAGAGGCATACAATTAGCAAAAGAATGAGTGTGTGGGCTCCAAGCTTAAGTTCAGATTTCAGAGAGATGGAATTCATAAATTAGCTGCAGTGTAGAAAGACCTACAATGTTTTTAAAAGCACACTTGGGACTGGAGCTGTAGCTCCGTGGTTACTTGTCTTGCATGTGCAAGGACTTAGCTTCAGTTTGCATCACTGTAGAAAAATGAGCTGGGCATGTGACTCAGTTGATAAGTATTTACTTAGCATGCACAGAGCCGTGAGTTCCATCCTTCGCACCGCATAAACTGACTATATAATCCTAGCACTCAGGAGCCAAAGCCTGACAGGTGTTTGAAGCCACTCTGGGATATATAATGAAACTCTTTTCAACAAACAAAAAAAGTTTATATACTTTAAAATTTTTGTTCAGAAACCGCATGCTACCAGCATTTTTCACTTGAAGTTTGAAATGATTACTTGTAGTTGATATGTAACAGGCAATAGCAATTTGTCTCTTCAGGTTAAAGACTGTCCAAACGTGAATGGTGTAGACCCTGTGTGAGATGCATGCTGGGTCAGTGGGGCAGGTGTTGGGCATCTCCACTCCCTTAATGCTGAGCAACTGTCTTCCAGTGTACTATGCGTCAGGGTGCAGCATCGCCAAGTTTCCAGAAGATGGTGTAGTGATCACACAGACTTTCAAGGACCAAGGTAAAGAAAGGGTGCTGCTCACAGGCCTGGTGCCCTTTCCATCCCTCTCCAGCTCCCCATGTGCTCTACCTACTGTACTTACTCCTAAATGCGGCTTTAGTAGTGTCTGCTCTGCCCCCTGTGTGTGTTTTCTTGGGCATTAGGAATGCCATTAGCAGTATCGGGCCTTCCCTTCCATCCTCTCTGGTTCCTGGTAAAACTCACTGCAGTTTTATTTGTATAGTACTGACTGTGGCATGGATTCTGGGGGAATCGCAAATGAGCAAGACAAACTCTTGCTGAAAATTTGAATATAAGTGTATAATCTACCCAAAGCGGGGAGGTCTCCAGGATGGGGCTCAAAATGGTCTTAATCACAGTCAAAGGGTTCATCTGTGATAGGTGTGTTGCTATGTATGGCACAGTCTCAATGATTTTGAGAGTTCTTAGCCTGATGAAAATTCAAAGATTAAAACACCATCTTCCCTTTCAAGAGGCATTTCTGATTGTCTGTGTTTACCCCACAGCAAACATCCCTCAAGCCAGGGCCAGGCCCCTAGTATAGGCTGAGAAGATGAAATCACCGTAAACAGTCCACTTAGTCCACAGACCTCCTGAGTTGGGAGAAGCAGGAACAAACTAGACAGCCTCTGGTTTTGAAAGTTATATATAGGGCAGTGGGACTGGACCACAGGAAGCTCTTCCTGTGACTGTCACTCCAGAGCTGGAATTCTGAGCTGTAAGTCATGTCTCATAGCTCTGCTAAGTTCTTGGAGACTGACATACCTCAATAGCAAAAGTCGATTTAATAATGCATACCTTATCTTGTGTTTTTGTACCATCTAAACGTGGACTGCTTGATGTAAACTTGGATAGTCTTTGGATGTAAGGGGGACTCTGTGGAGCTTGTTACGCTAGAGCAGAAAAGGCCTCCCTTTCACAGCTCAGTGAGGCTTGTCATGCTAACTCTCCAGACAGCTGGGACAAGAGAACACAAAGCTTGATGCCTTGGTGTGAGTGACAGGCAGGACAGGGGTGGGGCTGCTGTTCAGTGGCAGTGTGCTTTGCTAGTCCTAGGTTCAAGCCCATTATCACCAAACAGAACAAAACAGGGAGAAAAGATAACAGACTATCAGAACTGTTGTCTAGCTGTGGGGCTAAATGCCATGTTAACTCCCTGTTCCACATAGAGGTTAGGCATTTCAGAGCTGATGTACAGGCACGTTCCTGGATTCTCATGCTGCATGGCACCTAGTTCTAAGGCAAGCTTCGGTTAACCAGTGTGACTCCGCTGTTAGCAGCTGCCCAGGGCACTGATACCTTTTTACATTTCAATTCATTGAGCATTTCCAGTTGTGCTGTCTGGCACTTCAGAGGTTCTGTTGCTAATGCATGTGCTTACATCTTACATCTAAATGGCGTGTGGATGGGCGCACATTTTAAAAGTTAACTACGCCTGTCCTACTCTTCTAAATACAGTTTTATGAGAGTTGGATTTTGTTAAAATCGAAATTAGTAATGCTGAAAATACTGCTTCCCTGTTCTAAGGATTTGTGTTTTTTGGTTTTTTTTCGAGACAGGGTTTCTCTGCATAGCCCTGGCTGTCCTGGAACTCACTTTGTAGACCAGGCTGGCCTCGAACTCAGAAATCCACCTGCCTCTGCCTCCCAAGTGCTGGGATTAAAGGCGTGCGCCACCACGCCCGGCTATTCTAGGGATTTGTACAGTTTTGACTGACTGTTGTATTTTGCAAGTCTTAGGCAGGTCAATTTCTGGTTAAGTGGCAACCAGAAAATCAGTAATTTCCTCATGAGAACTCACTGCTCTTCTCATTGTTTACTGTAGGATTGGAGGTCTTAAAACAAGAGACAGCAGTTGTTGAAAATGTTCCCATTTTGGGGCTTTATCAGATTCCATCTGAAGGTGGAGGCCGGATCGTGCTGTATGGAGACTCCAACTGCTTGGATGACAGTCACAGACAGAAGGGTAAGAAAAGATCACATAGGAGGGCTGGGGCTGTAGCGAGCCCTTGAAGATTTGTGTACAAAGCCCTCTTTCCTTTGTCCCTGAACTGATACTGGCCAGAAGCTGGAGAATAAACAGGTGCTGTGATTGCTGGAATATTCTGCATATACCTGAAGGTTAACACACAGGATACACAAACCTCTACAGACCTTAGAATCCCATCTCTGTTTTCCCAACTGACAGTGACAGGCACGAGTCACTGTCACTTACTTGTTTAGTACAAAGTCCTGGGCTGGAGAGATGTCTCAGTGGTTAAGAGCACTGACTGTTCTTCCAGTGATCCTGTATTCAATTCCCAGCAACCACATGGTGGCTCACAACTTACAACCATCTGTAATGGGATCCGATGCCCTCTTCTGGTGTGTCTGAGGACAGCTACAGTGTACTCCTATAAATAAATTAATAAATTTAAAAAAAAAAAAAAAAGGTCCTTTAACCCAGTTGACCCAGGTCCTGCCTTTCTCAGGCTTCCTGAAAGGTTGTGTGACCTATATGTGTGTCTTCTCTGGTCTGGCCTCTCTTCAAGCCATATGCCTTAGAGGCCCTCATAGTGCTCTCCTCTAAGTTGGGTGCTAAGAGCTTTTTCAGTGAGGGGCCTCTGTCATTTTCTAAAGACAGGGCTTAAAGAGGTCAGAATGAGCTCCCTGTAGTGCCTCCCGCAGCTGTCTCTTGTGTTCTCCAGGTGTGCAGCTCATGTGCTTGTGTTGGACTTCCATTCTCTTACTTCAGGGAGGGGACAGTGGACATGCTGCAGAATGCTGGGGACAGGGCTCACCGGTGTGGACACGTGCTGGGTGTTGCTCCTTTCCCCGATTTCAAGTTGATATTGACAGGATTTCAGTAGCTTACATAAATCCTGAGAATGTGATTGGTTTTAAAAAGTAAGGTTTAAAGTCACAGCAGATAGGAGATTAATGTTTTATTTCCACAGAAATTCTCTTTTAAGATCTGAGCTCTCCTGGTAAGAGTCTTTATTAAAATTTTAAGTGCCTAAAGGGACTGTTCATGCCTGTACATTTCAGATGGCAGCTATTTGGGTCCTTGCGGCTTTTGGTCCTTGGCCAGAAGTGCATGCTCTTCCTGGGCAGAGTGCTTAACAACCTTCCCCACTCACAGAACTGCTGTCCTCCAGATAGGTGCTAATGGGATTTGGGCTGGGTAAATGGGGGTGGGGGGAGGGGGGGAACAGACAGACAGAGACCAGGTCTGGAACTAGATCATCTGCAGCTTCCATAGGAAGGAAGCTGTGGGGAGCTTTGAGTGACAGCTTCTTGTATTCTCAGACCTGGACTCTGACGTCCAGAGAAGAGCTGACTGTCCTGATGAGGACCGCTCACTCGGATAATGCGCTTTCCCCTCTGATCCTGGACTCGCCTTCCCATGTCTAGTCCCTCATAGTTCAATTCCCACGATAGCTTCAGGTCATTGGTGGCAGCTCTTGTCCTTGGCCCTCCTTGTGTGGAAGCCATTTCTTTTTCAATGAGTATCACATGGCTATGCCATCCCTAAATCAACAGCGTTCTGTCTTTGCTCATGAGCTGTCTAGAGCTGTTACAATCCAGTCACGTTGGTGCTGAACTGCCCAGGGCCCTGGGACATAGAGTAAAACCCGCCTCCAATGATCTGGTGCTGGAACAGACTGTCCTGGGTGGGCTGGAGCCCTGCCTGTGGAGAAAACATTCTTCTCAAAAGTAGGAGAGCCTGGTGGGGGTGTCAGCTCCACATTGACCTGAACATCTCACCTCTGAGCCTCCCCTTCAGAGGAGCTAAATGATCTTCAGTTTTCCTGGGGGGGGGGGTCTGTTGCAAGAATTTGCAACCCCAATAAAACTATATAAAAACTACACGATCCAGTTATTATAAGCCTAGATTGGGCAGGTCTATCACTATACTAACTTATTCCCCAGCTATGAGACCCTTGCAGTTTCTCCTGGCTGTTCGGTCTTCGCTTCCTCTTCCATCCTTTCTCCTCCTCCTCCTCCTACCTGCCCCAACTCTTTTTTTTTTTTTTTTTTTTTTTTTGAGACAGGGTTTCTCTGTATAGCCCTAGCCGCTATCCTGAATGTCCCCTATACCCTCCCCCCTATGTGAGAGTGTGTGTGTATGAGAAAGAAAGAG
>NC_034609.1:42649749-42704902 GCF_900095145.1 Mus pahari | reverse complement strand
TTTTTTTTTTTTTTTTTTTTTTGACTTGCCCCAACTCTTAAAGACCTTCGATCCCATCTTTTCTTTCTATCCCACCTTTTCCTTCCACTACCCAGTCACAGCCTCTAGCCTTGATTTGATCAGTTAAAATGTGCAAAAAAGGTTCACATGCTGTCACCTGAGTACATGATCTACTGCTTGTCAGGCATGGGAGGGGGGCCAGCCCCTCTTGAGAAAGCAGAATTAACATCAGAATATAAACAGCTTCAGGGCAACCCACAACTGAGTTCTCTTTTAAAAATCAGTTCCCACCAGGTGGGCGTGGTGGCGCATGCCTCTAATCCCAGCACTTGGGGAGAGGCAGAGGCAGAGGCTGAGGCTGAGGCTGAGGCTGAGGCCGAGGCCGAAGCAGAAGCAGAAGCAGAAGCAGAGGCAGGCTGATTTCTGAGCTCAAGGCCAGCCTGGTCTACAGAGTGAGTTCCAGGACAGCTGGGACTATACAGAGAAACCCTGTCTCGGAAAAAAAAAAAAAAATCGGTTCCTAAGTAGTGTGCCTGTCGACTTTGCAGACTGCTTTTGGCTTCTGGATGCGCTCCTTCAATACACATCATATGGCGTGACCCCTCCCAGCCTCAGCCATTCAGGGAACCGGCAGCGTCCACCTAGCGGAGCCGGCTTGGCCCCTCCTGAAAGGATGGAAGGTGAGTATCTCTCCTGGTGCCTCAGCAGAGCCTTGAGCCACTTCAGTGCTGCCAGCCCAGGGACCTGCACTTTAGGGAGGGCTGTGAATCCTTCCCATTGGTTGCTGACAGCTCATCTACCTCTTCCCAGGGTGCACAGAGATTGTGAGCCCTGTGTGTGGGTACTCTCCTGGAGCCCAGCATCTTTTCAAATATGTTTGTGTACGGGGACATATACCTATGTATTCAAGTGCCTGGAGAGGCCAGAAGAAGGCATTGGAGCCCCCACAGAGCTGGAGCTTGCAGGAGTTATAGGCTGTCCTACATAGATCATGGGCCTCAACTCCTGTTCTCTGCAAGACAGCAGCGCTCTTATCTACTGAGTCATTCCACCCCTAAGGCACAGTATCTTCTAGTACTCTCTGAGCACATGCACTTGGCTGGGTACATTGTAAGGATTAGCTCACAAATGCCTCTCTGTAATCCTGTAAAAAGAGATAGTATTAATTTTTGTGTGTAGATAAAGAAATAGGAGGAAGAGAGGTTAAACAGTTAGCTCAGGTCACTTGGGCCAGGTGGGTTGGGCTCATGTTCCCTCCCTGGCAGCACTGTCTGCAGAATCCGGGTGCAGGCCACAGATGCTGGTTAGAGTGTTTAAGCAGCAGCCGGCGTGCTGCTGTATGCCTGTGTTCTAGCACTTGGGCGGCCAGGGGAAGAGACTACATGGAGGCCAGACTGGCCTGTTACAGTGATACCCCATCTCAGAATACACGGAAGCCAAAACTGAAGAAAGGAATCTCAACGGCTACATCAAAGTGGAAGGAGGGCTGGGAGGTGGAAAGTGTAAAAACTCCATTCAGATCCTCTCTCAGCAGCCTCATAAACACTGGCTGCAGCAGAGTACGGCTGTAACCCCAGCTCTGTGTGAGCTAAGACACTGGCCAGCCAGTCAACTAGGAGTTCCAGATTCCATGAGAATAATTCAGAGTGAGGATGACCTCCAACACCGATCTCTGACCTACACACACGTAACACACGAACATGTATGGACACATGCCACATAAAGTAGAAAAGGTAAGGGCTGGAAAGATGGCTCAGTGGTTAGAGCACTGCCTGCTCTTCCAGAAGTCCTGAGTTCAATTCCCAGCAACCACATGGTGGCTCACAACCATCCATAATGGGATCTGATGCCCTCTTCTGGTGTGTCTGAAGTGGGTGACAGTGTACTCACATACATAAACCATTAAAAGAAAATAGAAAAGATAAAATTCAATTTAATAACATATTTCAATCTAATGTTTAAAAGTTTCTCAGGGCCGGGCGTGGTGGCGCACGCCTTTAATCCCAGCACTCAGGAGGCAGAGGCAGGAGGATTTCTGAGTTCGAGGCCAGCCTGGTCTACAAAGTGAGTTCCAGGACAGCCAGGGCTGCACAGAGAAACCCTGTCTTGAAAAACCAAAAAAAAAAAAAAGTTTCTCAGGGCTGCGGCACTTATCCCATTTGCTCATCAGCCATGTGTGAAGGCTGTAGTGTGCATAGCAAGATTAGAGAAGTGTAAGCACCGGCGGGACAGTGGTGTGTACATCTGTAACCCCAACACTCGGGAGGCAGGGGCAGGTGCTTCCAGCGCTCCAGGACAGTATGCTGTGGGAAAGGAAACCAGGCACCCTGTCGAGTGTGGTCCTGAAGCATGTGGGGTGTAGCATGGCAGAACGCAGTGGACTGTCACCAGAAACACGCAGTCACTTAGAGCCACCTTTTCTGTATTCTCCAATGGTGATCGCTGTCCCTTTCTTCCTGCTGCTGACTTCAGGAAACCACCTTCATCGGTACTCCAAAGTTCTTGAAGCCCACTTGGGAGACCCGAAACCTCGGCCCCTTCCAGCCTGTCCACATTTGTCATGGGCCAAGCCACAGCCTTTGAATGAGACAGCGCCCAGGTAAGCATGTGCTGTGTTGTCCTCACTTCCCCAGGGCCATGACTCATTCCTTTTTTATAGGAGACTGCAAGTCTGCTGACTTCACTGTTAAATAGTGCGGTCTAGTTCTCCTTTCTGACAGTTACATTGATCTTTGGAAGCATACTTTGGTAGTGTCCTATGGTAGAGTGCTTGGAAAGAAAGGTGGTATCCAGCCAAGTGCTGTCACTTGAGCAGCAGCTAAGCTCTAGCTGCAGTCCAGGGTTTGAAGGCTGCCATGTATACTGTGCTTCCTATCCAGGGTTTCGTGTATGGAATGCGGGTGGGTCTCTCCTTCTGCACCCAGGGCTGAAGCTGCTCCTAAGAGGTAGGGCTAATGCTGTGACAGTCCAGCCAGAAGTGCATGCCATGTAGACTGTGTGTGGCCTTTGTGCACAGGAGCTGCACTCATGTGTGTCCTGTGTGGTTTTGCCTCTCTCACCTGACATGTTGTTCATCTGCTCTCTTAGTTAGGGTTTTACTGCTGTGAACAGACACCATGACCATGGCAAGTCTTATAAGGACAACATTTAATTGTGGCTGACACAATTAAATCTGGCTCACACATTCAGATTTCAGTCTATTATCATCAAGGTGGGAGCATGGCAGCATCTAGGCAGGCGTGGTGCAGGGGGAACTGAGAGTTCTACATCTTCATTTGTAGGCTGCTAGAAGAGGACTAACTTCCAGGCCACTAGGATGAGGGTCTTAAAGCCCACACCCACAGTGACACCTACTCCAACAAGGCCACATCTTCTAATCGTGCCACTCCCTGGGCCAAGCATATACAAATCATCACATTTGCCTTACCCATTCCATTTCTCAGATCTACATTCCCACCGCAGTTTCTCTGCTGCCAGGCAAGCTAAGCTATTTATCCAGCTTGTCCTTCTACCTGTCTGGCATCTTGTTTAAGCAGGACAAGATGGGAGAAAATTAACAGGACTTGGTGTCCCAGAGCCCTGCAGACATCCCCTTACAGGGCAGGTGGCTGCTCGTCTCTCAGCCTCTCCTGACACAGGCTTTCTTTAGAGAACACTGCCTCTCCTTTCTTCTCCCTCCTCTTTCATAGCTGCTGCTATGCTTGGTGCAGTGATGGAAAAATGTGGTGTAGCCAACAGTGGGCTCTCCCTGTCTGTGTGGAGACAGCCTACCTGCTGTGAGAGTCTGTATGCTTTACTCAGCCTCATGAGCTCAGGCCTCAGCGCCCTGCTCAGGGACTGTGGCCTAGAATACCTGTCACAGGAAGCAAGAAAGAGGTGGCTTAGTAAAGTGCTTGCCATGTACTGAGTTTGATCCCTAGAACCCAAAAGATTTTGTTGTTGTTTGGTTTGGTTTGGTTTAAAAAAAAAAAAAAAGCTGGGTGCAACAGTGTGCACCTGTAATCAGCACTGTAGAGTGGAGCCAGAAGAGCGCCTGGAGCCCGCTGGCCAGCCTGTCTGGTGAGATCAGCAGCCGGGGTCATGAGATAGCTTTTGCTAAACCGATCAAGTGCGAAGAAGACAGCACTGTCGCCCTCGGAGCAGCGCATGCCCAGGCACGTGTGTGCACTCACTGCTTGCTCTTCCTGAGGCTTCCATTGAGGGGTGCTTTTCCAGTCCAGTCACTCTGCATCATTTACAACTTGTATTTCCATTTTTGAGTCCTTATTTATGTAGAACCTTCAGTTATCTTAGCATTCAAATCAGACTTAGTATTCTAGACATGATCGACAGTTCTTGCTCAAAGAGCAGCCATGTTAGCTAGAGCCAGAATCCCAGCTCTTCCCCAGTGCGCTGAAGGCTGAGAACAGATGGCAGTACCTGTGCTATCTGGCTGGCCACATCACATAATCCTTCCCACTCGAAGTCTCTCCAGGGTGCTGATAACGCCTGCCCGGCTCCGAGGATTTAATTCTGACTTGCTCTCAGCAGTTCTCTTCCTCCGTACCACACCGCTGCACTGCTTTCTTATCTCATATGTCACATCTTGAGGGAAATTATTCTGTCCTCAGAGACTTAGAATATTCTGAATCCTAGGAGATTCTGTTCCAATGTTAGACAGCTGCAGGTTGACAAACTAAGGGCAAGTTCCCTGTCTGTGAGGGGGGGCTTTCCCCAGTTCCTGGCTGAGCCTCAGGTATCCTTAGCAGTCACTGCTGTGGGAACATTGACACAGAGCCCCCCCAATCCCTCATCAGAGTGCTTTTACCTCAGTGCCTGCTAGGAAGTGCAGTGAGTCCCCACTAGCAGCTCCAGGACACGGGGTACCTTTAGAATGCCTGCTTAGCCACATTCTTGGGAGCCTGAGCTGCCTCAGGTTCGAAGACTTTGCTAATGAACATTTCAGACAAACTAACCCTGAGCAGCAGCACTGAGTCATGCAGAACAGGCTGCTGAAGCTGGGTCAGAGTTGGCCAAGCTGCGCTCAGCTGGGAGCTGCTGGGGTCTGTCCCAGCCCTCAGGTCTGACGGCTGCTGTGGGGACTGATGGCCTTCCCTCAGCTACAGTAAGGAAGACACAGACCAACACTTTGTAGGTGAACTGACCTCAGGGAGAAGGAGTTCATTTGCAGACACCTACCTACCTTCCTTCCTTCCTTCCTTCCTTCCTTCCTTCCTTCCTTCCTTCCTTCCTTCCTTCCTTCCGTTGGTGTACTTAGCTCTCCCCAAGATGCCGACAGGCTGCCCCTGCTGTTCCGTAGTACATGGGTCACTATAGTCTTCAGCTCTAATTGCACTGACCTAACCAGCTTCCCTGGACCTAACGAGGAAGCAGACATGGGTGATGCCTTACTCCCACCCAAGAACCCACAGTTCCAGCACACAGGTTCTGTTGGCTGTCACCACAGGCAGGCAGATGTTTCCTGCTCACCTGTACTTCAGTGCTCGATGGCTTGCAGATCTGCCCTATTCTTGTTGTGGGTGCTGTCTCTAAGTCCAGCAGGCTGTTGGTCTGGCCCCAGTTCTCACCACACTTGTGTACTTACCTCACTGTATTGCTTTGCATTGCTGCCGTTACTGGGAACCTCAGAAAGGCCTTCTGTGACACCCTGGGGCCTCTGCTCCTTCCAGAGCTCCAACCTGCACTGCCCTCTTGCCTTGTTTGGCAGTCTTCCCAGTGTTGAACAGAAACGGGCCTGGGTAGGCTGTGTTATAAATCCAGGACAGACCTTCCTCGCTCGGCGCTGTGATCTCGGCCCGTGGATTTGACCTGTGCCTTTCTCAGAATGGGGAAGCAGTCGCTTGCTCTGGCTGCTCTGCTGGCGGTCAGGTGACAAGAGGTAGAGGGTCTCACATGGCCCTTATGTTGCTTGCAGTTTGTAGTGTATCTGCTAAGCATCCTAGATGAGGACCACTGCTTATCTTTTTAATTTTAATTTATTTCCCGAAAGTAATCTTTGGAAACATCAGAAGCTGCTCTCCATTGACCTGGACAAAGTAGTGTTACCCAACTTTCGATCCAATCGCCCTCAAGTGAGACCTTTGTCCCCTGGAGAGAGTGGTGCCTGGGATATTCCTGGAGGTGAGTCCTTAATGGCAGGCATCTTGCTGGGCTAAATCCTGCGGAGGGTCCCCAGGTGTCCCCTCCCAAGGGGGAAAGCCAGACCTACAAGTAAAGACGCCATTTCTTTTAGAAAATTCTATATATATATTTTTTTTTTGATTTATTTATTATATATAAGTACACTGTAGCTGTCTTCAGACACTCCAGAAGAGGGCGCCAGATCTTGTTATGGATGGTTGTGAGCCACCATGTGGTTGCTGGGATTTGAACTCAGGACCTTTGGAAGAACAGTTGGGTGCTCTTACCTGCTGAGCCATCTCACCAGCCCTATATATACATTTTAATTTAAATAAATGTTTCTTTTTTGTATATGAATGTTTGCATATATGTATGTGTTTCACTGGTATGCCTGGTGCCCTTGTCTTCAGACCCTCTGAACTAGAGTTACAGCTTGTGAGCCACCATGTGGTTCTGGGAAGCAAACCCAGATCCTTCATCTATAACCACAGCAGGTGTCCTTAACCCCTGAGCCTCTCCACCACCTCTGTACACACATTTTACATACCAGTTTTTACTGTGGTAGCTGCATGGTACACTTAAAAATTTCCAGACTAACTTGAATGCTCTTTGCTAAAGTTCTGCAAGCAGATATGTATTATGGACCCCAGGGAACAGCTTTTCTCTATGAGGCTTATCTGTTATGCTGGCCTCTGGGGGCCTGAACAGCTGGACTGGCACCTGGCTGAGCTGTACCAGGCTCCTGAGGTGATCCATCTTGTCATCTGTTTGGATGAGCCTTTTGGTCTGAGCATATTACTCCAGGTTCCCATATTTTAGCTGGGAGAATTGGTCCAGCTGAGTGTGTGGTCCTTTTATTCTGGAAACTCTGGCAGCCTCCTCAGAGAGTCATTGCTCCCAAGGAGGTTTTCCCTGTGTTTCAGGAATTGACTGGGAAAAGGTACCCCAGCCCTTGGAGGCCAACAATGGTCACTGCACATGATGAAACCAAGATCCTGAAAGCCAGTGAGAGTGAACTCGGGAGCCCTAGGCACTGCCTGGTTCTAGTGTCACTGACTTAACCTGAGACTCGTCTGATGGCACCTCCAGGAGGCATTGCCCCTAGGAACATGGCCAGCAGGCCTCTGGGACCTCTGCCTCACTCTTCTCAGTCAGTAGGAATAGCACTGTCCTCTTTCTGTCTGGATTGAGACTAGTAGATCCTTTGATCTCTGAGGCCCTGCTGATGCAGGCTGGCTGATCAGGCTGTGTCTGCCCCACACATGCCAGGGTTAGAAACAGTCTAAAGTGCCTCTCACCCATACTATGGTTAGCAGCCTGGGCTACTTAACCCTGGCTCAGAAGTGATGTCTACCCTGCTAGCCCAGCTAGTGGAGTTTGGTCTCAGATTCTCAGAAAGGCTGTAGCTGTAGTTCTGTGGCACCATTGACCAGTCACTGTCCTCTTGCAGGGATCATGCCTGGCCGCTACAACCAAGAGGTGGGACAGACCATCCCCGTCTTTGCCTTCCTCGGAGCCATGGTGGCCCTGGCCTTCTTTGTGGTACAGATCAGCAAGGCCAAGAGCCGGCCGAAGCGGAGGAGGCCCAGGGCAAAGCGTCCACAACTTGCACAGCAGGCCCACCCTGCAAGGACCCCATCAGTGTGATCATCACAGTAGCCAGCCACAGAAGCTAACAAGCCTTGAACCACTCTGGTGGCCACACAGCGCCTCAGAGAGCATCCAGGGAAGTGCCTGTTTCCAAGGAACCCTGTCTCCAGCTTGTGGCTGTCTTAGTGTGTTCTGCCCAGGCGCCTATGAGGTACATCCTGCAGTGCCTCTCTGTGCTTGACTCTGGCAGAAGGCGCCCAGTAGCTCAGCCTCCAGTGGCATCAGGCCCAGTGACAGTGCACCAAAGACACAGAGCCTGGAAGGGCTGTCGGGACATACTTTCTACATAACGCTACAACCCTGACCAAGCGAAGACATGCTTGTTACAGGCTATTTTCTATATTTATTGTGGGAGAGTCACTTTAAAGACTATGCTAGCTGGAAACAGAGCTGTTGTTTTTGTTTGTCAGTCGAGTGCAGTTTTCTGCAACGATGTCATAAGGAGTCAGATTCTGTGACCTCCTCTTTGATGGAGGACACACTGAACTGAAGGGGACTTGCGCGGATGTGGGAGATGCAGGCCTTCGCTTTATTTTTTTATAACTATCAACTGCCATCATGTTTTGTAATTTGGGGATCTTGATTTCACCGTTGTTGGTGAAGGAAATTTTCAATAAATATGCATAACCTTACAAAGCTGACATGTGTCTTGCACCAGACCCCTGTACCTTCCCATTCTCTCTGACAGTGTAGGGTCTGCATTAACTAGCTCGCTGGCTCATACTCTGTAAAAGTTTCCATGCCAGGCAATGCTTTGGTGAGCCCTACTGTTCTCACTAGGTAGCATAACCAGTCCTACTCCACTCTTTTTTTTTTTTTTTCCCCAAGACAGGGTTTCTCTGTGTGGCCCTGGCTGTCCTAGAACTTTGTAGACCAGGCTGGTCTCGAACTCAGAAATCCGCCTGCCTCTGCCTCCCAAGTGCTGGGACTAAAGGCGTGCGCCACCACTGCCCGGCCCTACTCGACTCTTAACTCCAGAAGATTCTTATCACTCCCAAGGAAAACTCAGGCCTGTTGGCAGTCACCCGTGTCTTCCCCTCGCCCTACAGCTAGTTTGCTTTCTGTAATTTGCCTGTTGTGTTTTTGGTTAGGACATCACAGCTGGTTTCTTTCTGTCTGCATCATGTCTTCAAGCTTCCTTCATGGAGTAGTAGGTATCAGGCCATTCCTTTTCATGGCTGAATAGTATTCTCCTACGGGTAGACCTCTTGCCAGCTACCGTGGAGAGTATTGTCATTCACTGGGGAGGGAGTCCAGGTGAGTTTCTCTTGAGAGCCTTCCTAAGAGGAAGGAGGAACTGACAAGCTTTCCAAAGCAGGGCAGTAGTTCCCACCTCTGCCAGCAGTGTGAGATCTCGCTTCTCCACATCCTGGCCTGTGCGTGTCTCTGCTGCTCTGGGTGCAGTGCTACAGTGACATCCCTGTGGTTTCACTGTGAGTCCTGAATCCTGAGGCAGAATAGCCCTTTATGCATCCTCCTTGGAATAATGCTGTTTCCACGCTGAGCTTGGTTTTAGACGGGCTCATTTGAAGCTTTGTGCTGACTTGTGAGCTTCCCTTATGTGTCCGGGTAGGAGTTCCTTACCAGACTTGAAGCGCATTCCCTCCTCCTTTGTGGCCTTGCAAACATGAACATGATTACTTTTCGGTCAGGTTTGGCCTTCCTCTTTCACTTGCTTCTTTAAGCATCCGAGTTCCAGCATCCTCAGCGTGGAATCCCTGTCTGAGCAGGGTACCATACATGCCAACTGGTTTGTGGGCAGGAGAAAAGCGAATTCCCTGGGCATCTTGCCCTTGGCTGGATTTTGCACTTGTAGCTTTAGCTGGTGTCATGGCTGCTGTTGGTCTGAGAGGTGTTACTAAGGCTCATGAAGTGCAGGGTCCCCCTGTTCTAGGTACTTAGGATGTCACAAGCAGCCTTGACTATGTCGGCATACAGTGGATCCTGTGTTTGCATGTAGCTCCCACTTGCTAAGGAGTGATTAGTGTGGAGCCTTTGTGTTACTCTCGAGCTCATGGACTCACGGCCCCTGGCTCCGAGGACCACTAGGATTATTGCACAGGGCCCAGCAGAGGAGGAAGGAGAAGGGCCGGGGACTGAGGGGGATGAGGGAGTTCTGGCCACTCCGGCCTCATCTTAGGCAGCATAGGTTTTGCGGTGACTTTTGAGCCTCAAGTATGGGATGTGTGAAATCCTCCAGCTCAGATCTCATCTCTGCCGCTTGTCATGATGGCAGGTGACGTCTCTGGGCTTTGGTTAACTTGTGAAACAGCCAGTGACATCTCCTTCGCGTTGACACGTGAAGGTGAGCTGCCGCAGGTGCTGGACTAGCTCAGCTCTATGACAGCTTGCTGGTTACTACAGATAGTCCCTGCCTATGCACAGCTGGTCTTTGCACAGTTGCCACAGAATCACTGCCTTAACACGGGCTTTGCTTTCTGCATCTCTAGGCACCTCAAGGCCAGCCCTGCCAGACCCTGAGTGTTGTGTGCTTCAGAGCTCACGCTTGATCCCCCACCCCCCCATGGGACACCCATATCCAGGGCTTTACCCACGCAGCTTGGTCGATGCTGGACGCATACAGAAAGCGATGACTCTTGAATCTTCAGAAGCTGAAGACGGGTCTTGGGGGTGGGCCAGTTCCACAGCAGCTTAGAAGACTTAGACCTGCCAAGTCTTCGCCCCTGAGCACCGGCTGAAGTGGGCAGCAAGCAGGAGGCTGCTTAATGTTCCACAGTACTGGGCTGTCCTCTGGTTGGGCTGATTTGACCTAAGCAAGGAAACCCAGAGGTGAGGCAGGCTGGGCCCTTGATGAGCTGAGCTACACATTGCAGGGAGTTGTCCATTTTCCCCCAGATGCTCCCCATAATGCATCCTAAGGATGATGGTCTCATTCACTGGTGTCTAGGGAGCACAGAGGAGTAGCCTAGAAACACAGGTTCTAGGGTCTCGCCCCCGTGGTCCTAATCCATCCGGAAGGATCTGAGTCAGTGGAGAGCCAAGTTGCAGAGGCCGCGATGTGCTGATGGTGGAGGGAAATGGCAAACTCGTCTGGAAGGATGCTACAGCGTGATGAACCTTAACTGCATGCGGTGAGATAGGAAAAGCTGCATCTCCTGTGATTGTATCGGGGTGGAATGTCCAGAACAGACAGATCCATGGAGACAAAGCAGATTAGCTGTTGCCAGGGCTAGAGGAGAAGGGTGCTGGGGAGAGGAAGGGAGCTGACGTTGAAAATGCTCAGGAATTAGTGGTAAAAGTGGCACCGACCTGGGAATCTACGGAAGTCCCTGAGGTGCACTCAGCGTGGTTAACACGGTGGTGATTACACTCCCCCCTTCCTTTCATGGACTCACACAGACCTCCCTGGGGGAGTCCTTGTGATCGGGCCAGCTCTAGAGAGCAGCTAGCCGGGACACTGGGAAGGGTCTCTGGCTCTGCAGACCTGAGTTGGCCATGGTGGGTACAGAGGCTGTGGGCTTGGCCGAGGCTTTAGCTCTATACCCTGTGCCCTGCCCCAGGCCTCTTGGTTACCTAACCTTCAGGTTTCTTCCTAGACACACTATTGACAAGGGAATGGTAAACTTGAGAGTGGATCTAAGAAGACATCCTTGAAACTCAAGTTCACCCGCCTGTCCCCCCCTCTTTAGACAGGACTCCTGACTACCTGCAGAAGCAGCCCTGTGATAGGGGAGGGGACAAGAGCACCCAGGAGGGATGGAATCCACAGACCCAGCCCTTGCCCAGCTTGAGGCCTCTCGTTTCTCAAGGATCAGGGCAAGTGACCTGATTAGGACCTGCAAACAACTATTTGTTCCCTAATGTTAGCTCTGGAGATTGGCTGAGTGGCAGGGACCCTGAGGAGGCTCCTAGGGGGACCATGTCCTTCCTGTCTCACCTCCAGTGGCTGCCACACATCTTTGGCTCATGACCTGCCCTCCCTCATCTCCCAAACATGCCACCCTCCTGTCCCAGGCCCTCTGTCCTCAATGACCTCTGACCTCCTGCATTCTTTAAGGACACCTGTTACAAGTGAATGTCGGTGAAGAGACGCAAAGGCACCCGTGTACCCTGGGTAGGACACCAAGGGCTTGTTGAACCATGCGCTCATTGGAGTTTGTTATGGGAACATGGGTGACACCAAGACACCCACCCCAGCATGGGTGTTGAACCCCAAAGTTGCCCACTCTCTGCCCCTGCAGGAAGAAGCAAGCGCTAGCATCTCAGACAAGGGTCATATGGCCTTATCTAAGTGGATTTCAGCAGGCCTGACCTTTGTGAGGGGCTCCTGCTGTGGTCACATGACCACTCCAGGCCACCTCTCCGTTTTAAGAGCCTTATCTGCAGACCCCTCCGGCCCTGTGCAGTCGCATCACAAAGACTGCAGGTTAGGATGGAGCCATTTCTGTGCCCTCGTCAGCCAGCCACACTGGTTTTTAGATCCCTAAGGTGTCACGTTTTTACCAAAGGGGGGCCACGAATCCCTGTGAGCTGCCACTTAAAGCCTAAGGGACCTGCCGTGGATTCTGAGCCCTAGTTCTGTGACACCAGCATTCACTGGGTCGCCTCTGCAGGCTCTGGGGCCCCAGGAAGCCCCACCTCCTCAGCATGGTAGCGTGCCTCCTTTTCAACACATCAGGCTTTCTTAGCTGTTAGGAACCCTGTATCAAACCAGTGTAGCCTGGGGTGCTGATGGACTGGCACTGGCAGCTTCTAGAGACTCCCTATGAGGCTGAGGTACAAAAAGAAATCCTGTGGGGGGGGAGGAGGTGGGGCTAGGCGATGTCATGTGACCTGCGCTCTGCTTTCAGCACTGACTACTAACAATGTTGTCTCTCCCTTGCTAGTCATGAATGACTACAGCCAGGAGACACTTCACAGGTGGTCAAGCCAAAGACCCAGTGCCAGCAAGGTGGTCACGCCCACCAGCTACTCACATGGTCCAGAACTTTCCAAGCATCAGTGAGAGTCCCAATCATATACTTGGTGGGGGAACCCCTGATGGGATAGGTGCACAGCCAGCAGAATGAAGGGAGATGGCATGAAGGCATGGGTGCTGCAGACCTGTGCCCTGCGTGTGAGCCACCACCTGCAGGATCCCCAGGGTGCCTGCCTTCTCCTCCCGTGCTGTGGGCCTGGCTGCAATGGGCTGAGCAGAGAGGGTGGCCTCCCACCCTCCCCTAGCTACAGATGGAGCCCGGCAGGGTGCCCCCCTCCACAGCTTGGGAAAGGTCACACTGCTCTGGGAGGGCGGCAGGGGGTGGATATCAAAGCCCCAAAGAATTAAGAGATCATGGAATTTTACAGCCCGGTGGCCAATTTCTAAGTCATGCACACTAATGGGCGGCTAATGAGGGACCCTGGGCAGGGACAGGGGAGTACCCTGAGCCCCTGAGCCTGATTAAGGAGTACAAAGCTTTAGCCACTAACTGGCCAAGCACTTTTCATCTTTTTCCTTGGGAGCCCATTAGTGCCGGTAGAGGTGGGGTGTTGAGCCTCCTGGCTCCTAGAAGGTGTGCACAGGGTCACCTCAATGCCATTGTGTGTGGCCCGTCCCTCTCCCTGCCCTACTTCCCACTCCTCCTCCTGTAGCATCCATCTCTACCTTGCCCAGATGTCATAGTCTCACTCTAGTGAGGAGGATGTGGAGTTGAAAGGCCTTACTTGGCTCAGCAGGGCCAGGGAACACCAGACTCAGGGCCAGTGCGTGAAAACCCACGGGGAGGCCAGAGGAAACATTCCCCAGACCCTTTGGAAGGGAGGATGGCCCTGGAGAGAGACAGAGAGAGAGAGAGAGAGAGAGAGAGAGAGAGAGATCCCTGATGTTTCAAGTCACCAAGCTTGTGGGATTTAGCTAGGAGCTTTCATAAGGGGGAGACCTGTTGTTTCTGGAGTCCCTCCCTCTCTCCTTCCCTCCCTTCCTTCCTTTCTTCATCATTCCTCCCTCCCTCCTCCCTTCCTCTGCTCTCTACTTTGTGTGCTGACTCCTGTCAGCACAGGGCAGGGGGCCCGTTCTTCTCAGACATTCATGCTGAGGTCCTGTCAGGCATTTAGCGAGCCCCAGCTGTGGAGCCTCAAGGAGGTCACCAAGTCAGGGTGGAGGTGCTAGAAACGCAGGAGGGAACAGCACTTTGGGGGGGGGTGTCCCTGACAGGCTGATTGGATGGGGTGGGGCTCTCTGGGCATGTTTAATAGAAAGCACTTCTCAGCAGGGTCCCCGGGCCAGCAGCAGGAAATGTATGAGACAGGCAGGTTCTCAGAGCCCATCCCAGGCCCACCGAGGCAGAAATTCCAGGGATGGACCGGCTACTTGTCTGCAGGAGTCCTCCAGGGGATTCCCAAGAAGCAGGTTGAGGTCAGCCTTCCGACAACAGGCTGATGAAAATGCCAGGTTGGTCCTGACATCTTCCAGCGCAGGGGTTTGGCTTCTGCCGACTTGGCAGCCGTGCACTGCTTCAGAGAGCATCCAGGTTTCTATGCCGCAGTGTGGCTCCTGCCTGGAGCTTGTTAGCAATCAAGAACCTTGGGCTTCCCCAACCGGCAGGCAATCAGCCTGCCTTTCAACAAGGTCCCAGGCACAGCTGAGGCACGGGGTTGGTTTGAGGAGCACCCACCACTGGCCCTGTGCAAGGGCAGGGGGTGAGAGGACCCACCAGGGGTGCTTAGTGACCCTTCCACAGATGTGCTTCATCGACACATGCTGCCATCCAATGACAACCAGTAATGGTGGTCGACTTAGCCTTCTTCCATGTCCCTCCCCAAGACCAGGGGCAGAGGAGCTGCGGAAGGCAGGGACTCTGAAGAAACTGACCCCGGGGTCTGCGGTGGGTGGGGTCTAGATGGATCTCAGCTGAGTTCTGCCCACGGAGCAGCTGAGAAAACCACACCCCAAGGAGGGGCTTTTGCCGATCACAGGAATTAAGACATCCAGATCAGGTCAGAAACTTCCCCCAAATTGCAAGCTCTTGGTGGCCTTGTCTTTGTCTCTCATAAATGCCCTTAAGGCCCCTAATGAAGGTCTCAAGAGCCCAGACCTGTGGAGGTAGGCTCTCCCGCCACCTGCCTCTCATGACTGCAGCAGTGCGGCCAAAGCACTAAGAGGAAACCTAAATCTGAATCCGCTGGTCCAGGGTCTGTGGGGCGCACCTTACTGGGTTTGGTAAGGATTAGGGCTCTGGGCCCGGTGGGAGCTGAATTTGGCAGCACAGTTGTGGGTGGGAGAGCTGGGGAGAAACTCCACCAGGAGTGGAAGCCGGGGCTTCAGATGGAGATGGGAAGGAGAAATAAGGTCAGGGTTGCTTGGGGAGGGGGGGGTGAGAGGGAGGACAGGAAAGAGATGAAGCAGAAGTTACAGGGCCGGTGTGGATGGGCATGGCGGGCTTTGGAAGAGGAGAGGAAACGGAAGAGGATGGGGTTAGGGGGAGTGAGGAGTACCATTGTCGGCCTGTCTCATGCTGATTTGAGACTTTTGAGTTTAAAGGATCAGAAAGGAAGGTTCGATGCTAGCCCTTCCTCTCTGCTGTCCCAGCCATGGAAGGGCAGCCCAGAGGGAGCAGAGGCCTTTTGGAGAGGCCCCTCCCTGCTGCCACCCACCCCTCTCTGTCCTCACTGGGCGCTGTGTTCATCCTCCTGAAGTCTGCTCTGGGCGCCGGCCTGCTCAACTTCCCCTGGGCCTTCTACAAGGCAGGAGGCATGGTGCCCACCTTCCTGGTGGCCCTGGTGAGTCACAGAGGGGTGGGGGGGGGGGGCAAGTGGGAGATGGTTCTGGCTCTCCTAGTGGGATCCTTATCATTGCAGAGCTGGCTGTCCTGTGTGTGCTAGCGTGGGATCTTATCCCTGAGCCTCAGCACCTGGGAGGCATGTCCCACTTTAAGTGGGTTACGTGTCAGAACTGTCTGCTAATCTCCATGGGCTCCTAGGTATAAGATGAGATCCATCATGCATGCCCTGAAGGAAAATGAGACACAAACTGCAGGTGCACACGGTGATACGGGACCGGGGCAGCAGTAGTAGATGTGGAACTTCCAGGGGTGCGGTGGGACAGTGTTCCGAGGGGCTCGTCTCGGGACAGATGTCCTGAGGCAGCAGAGACCCTTCTACGTTTAGCCCTTGAGGGAGGAGTATACAGGATACTGAGCTCTCAACAGTGGGCTCCCAAAGCATCCTGGGAAATTAGCGACCCCTGCGGGCCACTCATGTACCCTGGCTGCCTAGAGTGTCTGGACAAAGCAGACAGGAGAGAGAGCACAGAGAGATCCCACTGTTTGTGGGATCTGGGGTGAATTGTGGGTTCAGGGCAGTAGACTAACTCAATGTATGTGTAAAAATTGTTCATAATAAATGATGGAAGCTGGGCATGGTGGCGCACGCCTTTGATCCCAGCACTCGGGAGGCAGAGGCAGGCGGATTTCTGAGTTCGAAGCCGGCCTGGTCTACAAAGTGAGTTCCAGGACAGCCAGGGCTACATAGAGAAACCCTGTCTTGAAAATCCCAAATAATAATAATAATATTAATAAAAATAATAAATGATGGAGAGAACCCAAGAAAGCCCTAAATAAAGAACCCCACCCCCACAAGCCACCAACCCCGCCCTTCTCACAGACAACTCACCCTGAGCCTGCATCTGAGTGCACCAGACCCCAGCACCCATGAGAGGCAGGTGGGTGTGTAGGTGGGCCTGTCGTCATTGCATAGGCCAACCCAGCAGGGTTTCATGCCACACAGGCTGCCCTGAAGTTCTGAGCCAGATGTTCTCGTCCCGCCCCCACATGCCTAGTCTTGCCTCTCAAGATAACAGGAGAACATCTCAACTCCCTGGCTTTGTGGAGTTTCTTCTGTCCATGGGGCAGAACTGTCAGGTTCCCAGACTCAGAACAGCTGGCGGCGCCTCCTGCACCTGAAGCTCTTGGACAGAGCTCAGGCACAGCCCTTTGCAGAACCTTCATGGAGGGCACTCTTGGGCCACGAGCCTGAGTTCCGCCTCTGATGTGCAGGTCCATGGTCCCCTCTGCAGGTATCTTTGGTCTTCCTGATCAGCGGCCTGGTCATCCTGGGCTACGCAGCATCTGTCAGTGGCCGGACCACCTACCAGGGTGTGGTCCGGGAGCTCTGTGGCCCTGCCCTGGGGAAGCTGTGTGAGGTCTGCTTCCTGACCAACCTGCTCATGATCTCTGTGGCTTTCCTCAGAGTGATCGGGGACCAGCTGGAGAAGTGTGAGTTTCTTTCCTGGCATTGGGGTAATCCAGGGTGCAGGACCTGAAATGACTCGGGATGGGGTTGGGGAGGGGGAGGCAGCTGATGAGCAGGACCAGTGGGTAATTGAAGGACTGACAACAGGGGGACAGTAGAGGCACGGCCTCACCTGAGGACATAACATGGTTAGGGAGGGAGCAATCATGAGGGTGTGAGAGAGACAATGGCTGCAGATGGTATGGCTCGAGGAGAGAGCCCATTTCACAGAAGGGGAAACTAAGTCAAGTGCCAAAAGACTCTCCCGAGAACTTCCCAGGAGCACCTTTGATTTGGGCGTGGCAAAGACACATGATCATGTCCTCTGGTCCTCTACTGGGGCTTCTCCTCTAAAGGTGGCAGTAGCTGCACCTGGCCCATCTACCTACCTCCTGTTGGTCCCATGCCAGGCATAGACTTAGGAACTTGCTGTGCCTTCCACGGTGACTCACAGGTTGCCTGCACCATCTCGATTCATTTCCATTTATTGGTTGTTCACATCCTTCAGCTCCTGTCTTAACTATATCACTGGCGAGGCTATCCTCTTACACAATTAAGAGATTCAGAGGGTCTTGAGACTTAACTTGTGATCCAGTTCTGGTCAGGCTTGGTGAATGTTCCATGTTATTCTGTTTTGAGACAGGGTTTCATGTAACCCAGGCTGTACTAGAGCTGAGCTCACTACATAGGATGACCTTAGCTCCTAATCACCCTGTTCCACATCTTTTTAAAAAATATTTTTTAGTCAGGCAGTGGTGGCGCACACCTTTAATCCCAGCACTTGGGAGGCAGAGGCAGGGGGATTTCTGATTTCCAGGCCAGCCTGGTCTACAGAGTGAGTTCCAGGACAGCCAGGGCTACACAGAGAAACCCTGTCTCGAAACACCTCCCCCCCAAATTTTTTTAAATATGGGGGGTGTGTGGGCAGGGTGTGTGTGTGTATGTGTGTGTGTATATATGTGTGTGTGTGTGTATTTGTGGGGGGGTGGGTGTGTGGCGGAAGCGGGAAAAGGGGGGCATGCATGTGAGCATAAGTGTTCATGGAGGCCAGAGGTGTCAGATCCTGCCAGAGCTGGAGTTACAGGCGGATGGGAGCCACCCAATGTAGATGTTGGAAACCAAGCTAGACAAAGCGAGGGCAGTGCACGTCCCTTCACTGAGCCATCTCCCCAGCCCTGTGCCTTTGCCCTGAGCACTATGATTACAGGCGTGTGCCACCGTGCCTGGTTTATGCAACTCCTGGAGATAGAATCCAGGGACTCCTGCTCAATTCACCAAGACACCCCCACACACACTTTTTTCCCCTGAGTTTTTAAAAGCCCTGTTTAGTCTCCAGTGATCTAATAGCCCGGTGTTGAACTTCCAGCTGTGACTTCCGGCCTTGCTACCCCACCCTTTAGTTTCAGACTCTGCTCCAAGGCTTTTGAAGCCCCGCGATTAGACACATCTTTTATTAATATGAACTATTCTGCTTTATCTCTGGCATGAAGCCTCCCTCTCTATTAATAGACTCACCCGCTTCAAGATCAGCGTCCATGGCGGCCCTCCTTTTCTTTTCTGAAGCCAGCTACAGCTTGGGGTTGTAAACACACTCCTTGTAAACAGCATATGGCTGAGTCTTGTGGGGTTTGGTTTTTTTTTTTTTTTTTTTTTAATCATCTTGACAACCTCAGGCTTTTAATTGGAATCTTTAGGCTTAATTGGAATATAGCTGTTGCTAGGGTTAGATGGTAGTCGACTGTGTTGTGTCTTTCTCTCCTGCCTTTGTATGATGAGGCCCCTGGCTGTGGGGTTTTAGAACCCCTGACACTGTCCAATGCCCAAGGATGTGGGGGATGGACTCTCTGAACCTTTCAGTAAGTCGAAGGTCACACACTGGCAATGGCTGGTGGAACCCATCCCACCCCTCAGATCCAGGCTGTGTCGTGAAGTCAGAGTCTCCAGGATGGAACGCTGTGCCCAGAGTCCTGACTGAGAGATGAGCCATACCCGGGTCTCGGTGGACTGACGGGGAGAGAGCATGCACCACATCTCTTTCTGGTCCGTCACTGGGGATATATCTGTAGTTGACATCCCACACTCTTGGAAAGAAGATGCCAAAAGCAGGCTCAGTGCACAGGGACAGTCACTATGTGAGTCAGGTACACAAATGACCCTACTGGCTGAGGACTCACAGGCTCTCTAGGCAGTTCAGGTTTCTGGAGGAAGAGGTGTGGTCCTGATGTGAGGGTGGTGTTTTCTGGCTGCAGGTAACTCAGGCAGAGGTAGGAAAGTGAAGGGTTTGCATCCCACCCTATGTGGCATTCTAAAGCCCACTTAGGATCTCTATGTCCCCTTCCCAACCTGCTTCTCTTGATGGCACAGGAATGAAAAGATCTCTCTGCAGGGTGACCTAGCTGTGGGACCCTTCCTCACCTCACCAGCTGGGGGAGCTGTTCTCCCAAGGCAGTTATTTCTCCGTGAGGCTACCTTTGGTGAGCTCGGTGCGAGCATCCCTCCCCAGCCTCGCCTCTGTCCAGTGGTCGCCTTGCCTGTGACTCCCGGTCACTCCACCCTCAGGCTGCCTGCCACTCGCTTGCTTCCCTCCCCCATCTGCCCTCCCTCTTAGTTCAGATTAGCCATCTTGCTGGTCCCCTGCCCCTGGGCCAGGCGTGCTCTGTCACTGCTTTGTCATGGCAGGTCTCAGTGTGGCTTTTCGGATTGGCAGCGTCCAGCTTAGAGAAAGAACTCCTGGCTGCCGTGAGCAAGGTTGAGCTAGTAAGAGGGTCCCTGAGGTGAGGCAGAAGCCCAAGGGAAAAGCTCTCGGGTGTCCAGCAGATACTGGGAGTGGGCCACTGCTGTCCAGGGACCCCAAGACCAGCTCTCCCTAAGTTTTACTGTCCAGTTGACAATGTGAGAGAGATTTGCGGTTCTCAGCAACCTGGCTTTGGAGTGGGCAGTTACTGAGCAAGCTGTACAGAGTTGCAGAAAGAACCAAAGGGTTCATTCTTCCCAGAGTGTTTCTGAGCCAAACTGAAAGGGGCCTTGGTCAGTTCCCAGTGCCACAAAGGCAGGGAAGGAAGCTCTGTGTGTGTTTGTTGAGTGACTTCATGGAATATGGGGTTCCTTCCTTCAAGGGGGTATGGAGTGGGCTGACTTAGCCACCAGCCCATGTGTCTGTACCCTACGGTTACAGTGGGGTCCATGCCTAGCTCCTATTCCTGTCTCTAACAGTGTGTGACTCCCTCCTGCCTGACGCCCCACAGCCCTGGTACGCAGCCCAGAACTTCACCCTGCCCCTGATCTCCATGCTGGTCATCTTTCCTCTATCAGCACTTCGGGAAATCGCTCTCCAGAAGTACACCAGGTATGGGGGGGGGGGGCCTCCACGGCTTCCGGGTAGGGCGGACTATGGGCAGTACTCTGTCAGAGATAAAGGTTTGCTTCCATTTGAGAAGAAAATTGAGAGTTTTACAGGTTCTGTGTACCCATAGTAGAAAATATATGTAAGTCAAGAAATACTAATAGCAAGTTCTTTAAAACTTAATTTTAAAGGGCCTGGTGGTGCATGCCTTTGATCCCAGCACTTGGGAGGCAGAGGCAGGTGGATCTCAGTAAATTTAAGGCCAGCTTGGTCTACAAAGCGAGTCCAGGACAGACAGGACTATGCAAAAAAGGATGTGTCTTGAAAACAAATTTAAAATAATAATAATAATAATAATAATAATAATAATAACTTGAATGCTGGACAATGGTGGTGCACGCCTTTAATCTCAGTACTCAGGAGGCAGAGGCAGGTGGATCTCTGCATTTAAGGTCAACCTGGTCTACAGAGCAAGTTCCAGGACAACCAGGGCTACACACACACACACACAAACCCAAACAAACAAAAAACAAAATAATTAATAACAATAATTTCCATTTATTCTTCAATAGTTTCCTACACGTGTATGATCATCCCCATGTCCTGCAGCATGTGGCACAGAGACCTCATGGCAGGTCTCAGTGTGACTTTCAGGATGGGCAGCATCTAGCTTAGAGCAATCCAGCTGCCACAGGCAAAATTGAGCTAGCAGGAGGGCCCAAGAGGCAGACAGAAGTCTGGGGGAATGCTGGCATTAAAGGCACATTCTACCACACCCAACTTAAACTCCTTTAATATATATATAATTATAATATATTAATGTATATTAATTAGTTTATAAGGTAGTTGTCAGGGCTGGAGAGATGGTTCAGCAGCTAAGAGCACTGACTGCTCTTCCAAAGGTCCTGAGTTCAATTCCCAGCAACCACATAGTTGCCCACAACCATCTATAATGAGATCTGATGCCCTCTTCTGGTGTGTCTGAAGACAGTAATAGTGTACTCATATAAATAAATCTAAAAAAAAAACAAAAACAAAAACCAAAACCAATGTAGTCGTCTTCGGTAAGGCTTTTTCACTGGTCCTTAGCTTTGGTTGGTAGCATCCCACACCTTTTCTTTCTTCCCTCCTGTCTCTCCATCTGTGTTTTAACCTTTAACCTCAGGATCAGCCCCTACATTTTAATATCCCGTGTGCTCACTCACTCACCCACTGCCTTCTCTATCAGGGCTTCCGGAACTCAGATAAGAGGGAAGGAACAGAGCTTGCCAGCTTGCCTGGGTCTGGGTGGGCTCTCTTACTATGTCTTCCTGTGTGTCCTTGCAGCTGAGTTAAATGCCATCGAAACAGCACACATTGTCGTTTGACTGAGGCAGGCTTCCCACACAGCCAGCCTCTCAGGCTATATACAGTCAGGTGGGCATGAATCTTAGTTCATTTTTAACCTTGAAGCTCCCAAGAGCGGTGCTGAAAAGCCAAGGCCTAATGTCAACGACAGACTTGCTCCAAGTTCATTGCCTTTTTCCCTTGTGTGTGAATAACAATGAACTTTGTAACTCTGAGAGCAGAAGCCTCACAGCCCAGTCCCTCTGCACCTGCAGCCCAGAAGGCTCCTGTGGACCTCGGGCCACACCAAGCTCTTCTTCCCCTTCCCTGGGGCCAGGCCTGAGGATGTCCTGACTTGTATGTCAAACCTCCGCAGCTGACTGGTGCTCTCTGGTTTAAAGAGAACTATCCCAGTTGCTCATCCCCAAGGCTGCTGGACCACCTGAACCACAGAAGCACTGCCCAGCCACCTCCTGGTGCTCCCCGTAGGGAGAGGGAATGGTGACTCAGGGACAGAGCATCCTGGCTCCACACTAGTCAGGGCAAAGCTGGGATGCCTGTGTGGGCATTGGCTGTGTGTCTCTGGTGCGGGGTCTCTGATTCTGTCCCATGTGTGCCAGCATCCTAGGTACTCTGGCTGCCTGCTACCTCGCTCTGGTCATCACGGTGCAGTACTACCTGTGGCCCCAGGACCTCATGCGCCAGCCTGGTCCTTTGCTGAGGTGAGTCTAGGGGAAACAGTTTTTCCTGCTTCTCGGCTGGAAATAGGAGATCCCTTCTATCTCTGGTGTATAATAAAGCCAAGGAAGTTCCTCCTTCAGGGGAAAAAGAAAGGCACCGAAGACCCACAGCAGCCTGGGGCTCCCGGGCACTGTCTATGTGGAAGCTGACAGGTACCGAGGCTTAGAGAACAGTGGGGCTGTTGAGCAGCCCTGACTAGGGCTGAAAGTGAGATAGGGTATCATGTGGGGTCCCAGAGCTGCTCTGAAGACTGTTGGTTTTGCCATGGGTGAACTGGGGCACCCTTGGTGTTCTGGACACAGCAGGATGGAGCATGCCTTGTCCCTGAAAAGGATTGCCAAGTGGACTGTGGGAGTCGGGTGCAGGAAGTCTCAGCCCAGACCTGATGCCTCAGGCTGGGGAGCATCCTCTGCAGGTGATAGGATGTGGCCAGATGCTGGGTGTGTGGACAGATGCTTCTTGGGTCAGGGACAGCTCAGGGCATGTAAATCTATAGTCACCACTCTTGGAATTTTCACTCATGATTGAACCAGAGTCCATCCTGGATCGGGACCCACAGTGATATGGTTGTCCTGGCCAGGGGCTACAAGACGCAGGGAGACGGGAGTCAGGGGATGCCTGTCCCGGATGGTGAAGCCTGAGAGCCAGGGTGAGGTAGAGGCGGAGCCAGAAGAGGCTTGGAGACATTTACTGGATGCCTGGTGGCTGCTCGAGTGTGGTTGTAGTTTCGGGGGGGGGGGAGCCAAGACAGGGAGACGAAGTTGTGGTGATGTATGGAGTATATCGTTGGAGACTGTGGGTGCTAGTGTCTGTGCTGCTGCTCTGTGGAGCTGTGATACTGAGGGGGGGAGGAGTTGGAAGAACCTGGGTGGGATGGGGTGTTAAGACGGGTGGGTTTCCTCAGGTCCCTACAAACCAAGGAGCCCAACCAGTTAGTGTTTCCTTCATCCCTGGAGCACATTTGTCTCCCCTCACAATGCTAGGATCAGAGATACGGCTCATAGGCTCAGTCAGACCGTGGTATGAGTGGGTCCATTGCTTCTGCAGTCTCAGGGAAAGCCTCTGGCTTTTCCTGCCTTCCGCAGGTTCCCATAGACCTGGTGCTGTGGCCCTTCCTCCTCAGAAGGCAGCCATGCGGTAGCTCTGCTGCTCCCTGGACATGGCTCCCCTGTCACAGCCGGGCTGGGGCTCTGGTGGCATACTGCGGACTCGTGTGCCACACTGGGTCACCTCCACGACCCAAGGCACTGCTCATCCTAAACTTCAACCTTATCTGCAAAGTCCCTTTTGCCCCAGGGAGTGTTTGCAGAGTCCTAGATACTATCAGGACAGGGATATTTGGGGGGGGGGGCTGTTAAAACACTTCCACAGCCAAAAATGCTGCTGTTCATGCTGCTCTGTGCTGTGTATCCCTGTGGATGTCTGAGACTGGCGTGAAAAGCCGTTTGGCAAATAGGGCCCACCAGACAGGAACCAGGGGAGGGGAAATGTTCCCTGAGGTGTTGTGGATACAGGACCCACTATCCTTGCATTCATGTGTTGGCCAGGGGCTGCATGTGCCTAAGAATCCCACAACAATGGGAATAGACAGCCTCTAGAGGGAAGTTGGGGGTCTGTTTTGCCGCTGCCTTGCCCAAACCCCACATACACAGACAGTATCATGTCACCAAGTGTCCACAAAGATGTATTTAGAAAGTGCTGCATTGAACCTGCTCCCTTCCAGCCCTGGGGCATGCTCACAGAGTCAGCCATTTAAGACACACCCTGCAGCCACACTGTGTTGTGTTTCCCTCATTTCGTTTCAAACAGACCCTCTGAAGTAGAAGATTGTTTCTAGCTCCTTAATGAACATCTGTCCCTATCTATTCACAGCCCGTCCCCCTGGACCTCTGTGTTTAGCGTGTTCCCTACCATCTGCTTTGGATTCCAGGTACGTCCGGAAGGTGACATTTTCAGGCTTCTGAGCTCTCTGGAGAGCACCGCTCACACACATACCCTGGGGGGTTGCGTGGGGGTTGGAGAGGGGGAGAAGTCTGGATGCTTGCTCTGGTCTCAGTGTTCAGCTTTGCCTACGGGCTATCTTCCAGAGGCTGGGACATCTGGGCCGCCTAGAGGGGATGTGAGCTGTCCTTGAGTTTCTCCCCCATGCCCTGGGATCAGCAGTGTCATGTTGGTTGGGTGTGGGATCCAGAGAAGGGTCAGGATCTGGAACAAGCCTCTTTTGGAAGAGTGATCACAGAACTGCCACCAGACCTGGGGACAGAGCCACCCATGTACGCTTGCAGATTAAAGGGAAGAAAGAGGGCTGGTGAGATGGCTCAGCTGCTCTTCCAAAGGTGTAGAGTTCAAATCCCAGCAACCACATGGTGGCTCACAACCATCCTTAACAAGATCTGACTCCCTCTTCTGGAGTGTCTGAAGACAGCTACAGTGTACTTATATAAATAAATAAATAAATAAATAAATAAATCTTTTTTTTTTTAAAAAAAAGCAGGCAGGGTCTATTTTAAAAAATAAAATAAAATAAAATATGGGCTGGAGAGATGGCTCAGCGGGTAAGAGCACTGACTGCTCTTCCGAAGGTCCTGAGTTCAAATCCCAGCAACCACATGGTGGCTCACAACCATCCGTAATGAGATCTGACGCCCTCTTCTGGTGTGTCTGAAGACAGCTACAGTGTACTTACATATAATAAATAAATAAATCTTAAAAATAAAATAAAATAAAATAAAATAAATAAAGAGAAGAAAGAGCCAACCTTCTGAGGCTTGACTGCCTAGAGGATATGGGTAGAAGGCCAAGTGACAGGACAGGGGACCAGACAGGCAGAATTGCTGGTAGATTATTACTGGAGCAAAGCCGCCATTCTGTGTAGAACCTATTAGTTCTCCCCTGCTCTTGGGGATCGTCGGCTGATTTCGGGGGCAGTGGGAGCAGAAATGTGGAGCAGGGCTTGGGAGTAGGAGGAAGGGGGACTTGGAAGACCTGAGAGCAGTATGCAGAATGAATGAACAGCTATCAGGAGGCAGATCAACTTTGCTCAGCGTGATTCAAGGTTTATAAAGTTCTGGGGGACTGAGGCTAGGGACATCCAGGATGGGCAAAAGTCACTGGCTGAGGGCTTAGGGCATCTGGAGTACCTCATTAGCATGAAGAAGCATTTCAGGAATCTCTGCTCGGGCTAAACCGGTTTTATCCGGAGAAAGGAAATTGGTCCTGTAATCTAACTGAGGCTCCGCGATATTCCCCAGGTAGAGGGGTATGTGGGGGCTTAGAGTTCCCCAGAGCAGGTCAGAGAAGAAGAAGTCCTTCTAAAGAAGGGAGTCTCCCATATTGCCCGGAGCCCAGAGGCTATCGGTCATGGTGGACTTCCGCCTTAATTAGCAGAGTTTTCCCACACAACCCAGCAGAGGGTGAGTGAGGGACAGCACAGAATCTGGTTGGGTCTCCTCAAGGCCTTTGTGCCTCCTGCCCTTGCCCTCCCGCTCTGTTCTCCAGCTCGCGGCTGCTTTCAGAACTGTTTTTGATAAGCCCCTGCACCACGGCTGTTTCACAGCCTGTAAGACTCACCGCCACTTCTGCGGCTCAGTGACCACATCTCAAGAAGTTCTCACGCCTGATATTTTGAAAGCTGCGTGGGGCTGACTTTTCTCTGGGCTGTTGCCTGGGTGTGGTCAACATGGAGTGGCTGTAGGCCTGCGGAAGCCCCCTTCCCCCCCTTCCGAATGCTCACAGACCTCACCTTGACCTCGGCTCCCTCCTCCTGTTCTCCTAGCAACCAAGCTGAGGTTTCCAGGGTTTCCAGGGCTGATGCCGGTGCTTGGGGAGCAGGAAGGACTGTGGGGGTGGGGTCGGGGTGGGGCTCAGGCCAGGGGTGGATGAAAGATCCAGGATTCTGAGGAGATGCAGGAAGATGAAGGCAGCTTGAGCTGGGAGGAAATAAAGACAGCAGCTCGTGGCTGTCAGGACACCTGACAGGATTCAAACACACCTTTCTCTGAACACTTTTAGAAATAGGGCACCCTGCATCCCAGCCTGAACTGGATAAACGAAAGGCCTGGAAAACCGGGCTGGAGACTCTGTCTCCAGTCATCCTGGCCATCTGGCACCCCCTGGCTTTGTTTTAAACAGACTTACTGAGTGCCGGTTCACCTCAGACAGCTGCCCTTCTAAAGTGTGCCTGTGGAACTTGAATAATGCCGCGCCGCTGCCTCCTCTCCCTCCTCCTCCTCCTTCTCCACCTCCTCCTCCTCTTCTTCCCCCTCCTCCTCTTCTTCCCCCTCCTCCTCCTCCTCCTCCTCCTCCTCTTCTTCCTCCTTCTCCTCTTCCTCTCCTCTCATTTTCTTCCTCCTCTTCCTCCTCCTCCTCTTCCTCCCCCTCCCCCTCCTCCTCCCAGCATGTCTCCTCTGTCTGAGGATCTTCCTGCCCTGGGTAGTCTGTGGCCCTCCCTGTGCTTCCCTCTTGTCATCTGAGACTTGGACATCACTGCACACCTCATTTCTTTAGGTTTTGTTTTTTCGTTTCTTTGGTTGGTTTTAGTTTTCCAACATGTGTGTGTGTGGGGGGTTCCCCTGTGTTGCCCTGGCTGTCCTGGAATTCAAGCTCGGTAGATGAGGCTGGCCTCACACTCAGAGATCCTCCTGACTCTGCCTCCCAAGTACTGCGTTTAAAGGTGTACGCCACCCTTTTAGAAACCAAGTGACATTCAATTGTGTGGACTGAGGCTGTGGCACTATTTGGCTCATGTGTCCCCTCTACTGTGCATTGACTAAGGTCTGGGGAGTATGACTGTACTTGCTGTCCCCAGAGGCTGTCTTCAGTTAGACACATAGAGAAGGCAAGCCCCCAGCTGTGTCTGCGCCCCTGAACAGATCCATGCTGTGTTGGGGTTTGGCTGCATTGCTGCCTGCAGAACTGAGGTTCTGGGTCCCACTCTCTATGGTTCCCTAAAGCAGAACCTGTGACAGGGCCAAGATACAGGGTCCCTTCAGGGGCTACAGGGGTGTTAAATGGCCCTGCAGGGTCCATTAGCTGTGCTGCTGGACCCAAGAGGGGGGGTTTACCCTGAGGCCCACCACTATCAGCCAAGGATCTGGCATAGTCGCCACTGCCTGCCTGAGCTTGCCCACTACCCAAGGGCTCAAAGATGCCCAGGGCAGGTGGTGAGGGTTTGTGGGTCAGGGTTAGTGTATCTGTGCTGTACCTGGGTTGGGCCAGGAGGAAGAAGGCTTATGTGCAGCCACCCTGTGCATGTGCTCCTGGGAGCACTGTGGCCCCTCCCCCTCACATAGGAACCAAGCTTGGGCTATGGGAGGGCTGGTGGAGCTGGTGACTCTCGTTTGCCGGCCTTTGACCACCGGTGGAGTCAAGAGACTTGGTGTGTTCCCCAGGCATGGTTCTGAGCAGGGGGTGGTGACTTTACAACTGATAGAGACTGAAGAGATGGAGCCAGGGACACTCATGGTGAGGGCTGGGGCCAAGTGGGAGGAAAGAACTCTGGGATGAGGGCAAGGGTGTGACTACGGTAGATAACAGGGATGCATCCTGACCTCTACCCCTAACCCTGATGATCTCTACCCTGTAGGCTCCTTAGGGTCCCTCGCCTGCCTGTGAGATACCAGGGCTAGGGCTGGACCAGATAAGGAAACCCAAATCGTAATGGCTGTGACTACATCATCATGATATAGCATATAACTTTATCATTGCCTTGCTTGCTTGGGTGTTACTGTGTGTGCTTATCTGTGATGATAAATGTTCAGAGGTCAAAGGACAACTTGTGAGTTCTGGGAATCAATTCAGGGCAACTTGGCAGTAGGCTCCTTCCCATGCTGAGCCGCCTTGCTGACCCAGAACTTGTTTCTGTTTGGTGTGTAAGTTCTAAGTGTGGGATATTCCCACACAACCACCCTAGAAGGCTTTCACCACTGTCTCCATCCTCACACCCACTCCTCCCACTGCCGGGTCCAGGCAGCTTGAGGGTGTCCCAGAGACGTCTGATAGCATCTAGGTTTGTTTTTTTGTTTTTTTTTTAAGATTTATTTATTTATTTTTATGTGTATGAGTATACTATAGCTGTACAGATGCGTGTGAGCCATGCGAACTCTGCCCCCCGCTCTGGCCCCAGATTTATTTATTGTTCTATGTAAGTACACTGTAGCTGTCTTCAGACACACCAGAAGAGGACGTCGGATCTCATTACGGATGGTTGTGAGCCATCATGTGGTTGCTGGGGTTTGAACTCAGGACCTTCGGAAGAGCAGTCGGTGCCCTTAACCGCTGAGCCATCTCTCCAGCCCCTATTTTGGGGTTTTTAACATACATGGGAATTCAGCGGTGTAGACAGAGATGGCTGCTTGATGCCCTCCAACACACAGGCCAGCCCTCACTGCAGGAGCCATCCCCTCTCCAAGTGCTAATAACACTACTGATGCTAGGGCCCCACCCCACTCTGACCCTGATGTCACTAATTTGTCTTTGGATCGGAACCTCAGGCCTCTCCCTTGCTTGATATCTTTCCTTCAACCTTGTGTTGTTTTGTGAAATTCTGTGCTGAAATGGGGAAGGAGTGCGGGGGTGGGGAAGGGGATCAAAGCTAGTTCTTTTGAGAGCCGTCTAATACTCCACTCATCAAGTGTCCTGTCATTTGCCTATGCTGTTTGTGGGCACGCAGGCACTTCCCAGACTTGGGTTGTAGCACCTCCCTGGTCATCCTGGAGGGTCTGAGCTGCAGGTTTCTGTCTTCCAGTGTCACGAGGCCGCCGTCTCCATCTACTGCAGCATGCGGAACCAGAGCCTCTCCCACTGGACCCTGGTTTCTGTGCTGTCCTTGCTGGCCTGCTGCCTTGTCTATACACTGACAGGTAGGGAGGGAGGTGGGCGGTACCCTAGAGGGGAGGGAGTGGCCATGGAAATAGGTGGAGCAAAGGGCTTAGAGAGCCCATCTGGGCTGGGCACCATGCTTTGGGCTGTCAACCGCTTTGAGCTCATTTAGTCCTTGGTCTCCTGTAGGAAAAGGTTACAGATGGGGAAACTGAGGACCATGGAGCCTCTGTGGCTTTTCCAAGGTCTCCACAGTTAGATATGTAAAGCTGAGACCCGCGACATGCTGAGTGTCCCTAAGCCTCTGTTCTCACACGGGGTGCCTCCCTTCCTATTCTGAGGTGTGGTTATATTTGGGAAGTGGCTTACAGAACGCTTGCACAGATGCACGGACTCTGAGTGCTCACAAACTTCGTGAGGTCAGCGGAGGTCCTCGGAGATGGTAAAAGCATAGCCCAGAGAGGGACCGCAAGAGGCCCAAGGTCAACAGCGTGTGCGAATTCAGACTTGGGTCTCAGTACGGCTGACTCTTAGTGGCCACTGTCTGATGGCCTTCGCTGCTTTTATCTTTGGGGGCCTCTGACTTGGAAGACTCTGGGCTGCATGAAGCTGCTATGCAGTCTTAGACTCCTCCAGTCACCCGAGTGACTTGACAGGGACCTTTTCCCCAGCCAGCGAGGGGATCTGTCATTCTGCCACCCCAGGCTCTGAAGGCTGTGACTGCATTATCTCCTCCAGATGTTCCTAGTGTCAGGGTCAGTAGGCCCCTAAGAGACACACCTACATGCGTAGGCCAGAGGTAACGTCCCAGGACAGGGCAAGGGACCTGGGTGACACGTAGTACTGTGGTGCTGTGGGAAGGAGCTAGCTCTCTGCGTCTGCCAGCTGAGTTCCTGTGGAGAATCAGGGCTAGCCTAGGCTTTAGTTTTTCCATCTGGAAGGTGACCGTGCTGCCAGCTGCTTCATCTGCTGCTATTGTCAAGAGCCAGATGATGTGGGGACCACACCCTATTTCCCGGGGCTCTGGGTGCGTCTAGTCAGTGATCCTCCTCGTCTTAGACCTGGCCCAGCCATCAGCAGCCAACTGGTCTGCGGGAGTGTTTAAGATGCAGAATAAGGAATCCTTCCAGAACCTTCCAAGGATACCAAAGGATAGCCTTAGAGTATTGTGGGGGATGGGGTGGGTGGGAGAGTGTGTGTGTGTGTGTGAATCTTCTCACTGCAGATGCCTGCCCCTTCTTTCCCACCTGCAGGGGTTTATGGCTTCCTGACCTTTGGGCCCGAAGTTTCCGCTGATATCTTAATGTCCTACCCAGGCAATAACATAGCCATTATTGTAGCACGTGTTCTCTTTGCGGTCTCCATTGCGACTGTCTACCCCATTGTGCTGTTCCTGGGGAGGTGAGTATGTCTGTCCAACTCGGTGCACCACAGGTTGTGTTCTGTGTGTGTGTGTGGGGGGGGATGTGTGAGTGTACATGGTGGGGCTGAAGTCACCTTCAATGGACAGAGCGAAGGACACCGGCACAGCGGGTTTAGGTGTTGCCCAGTTAGTAAGCATCAGAACTGGGCCAGGAACCTTGGCTTCTCTACCCTCACCCTACAGACCCTGGGGACTACACAACTGGGTGTGGTGCAGACCCTGTGGTGTGTAGCACTCGTGGAAGGCAAGAGATGAGCAGCCATAGGCGCTGGTTGAGCACTGGTATCCGTGTATCTACAGGTCTGTGATGCAGGACTTTTGGAAAAAGAGTTCCTGGGCCACACAGGGACCCGCAGTGCTGGCTGACCCCTCAGGGCCTTGGGTTCGGCTGCCGCTGACCTTCCTGTGGGTGGCGGTGACGCTTGCCATGGCTCTGTACCTGCCGGACCTCAGCGAAATCATTAGCATCATCGGTGGCATCAGCTCCTTCTTCATCTTCATCTTCCCAGGTGAGCGGGGGCTCCCTCCGGCCTCCAGCACAAGGCCTTGGTCTGCAGCAGTGGGTCTCAACCTGTTTGGCAACCAAAAATATTAACATTACGACTCATGACAGAAAAATTACAATTGTGAGATAGTAACAAAAATAATCTTACGGTTGGGGGTCGCCACAACATGAGGAAGTGGCTTGAAGGGTCACAGCATCAGGAAGGTTGAGGACCGCTGTTCTTCAGGATCTGGAGGTGGGACCTTTGTGAGATGAGGGCCTGGGTTACTGAGCCAGGTATGGGCCAGGCCTTTCCTGGCTAAGTGGATCTGCAGCCGTAGATGGGTGTTCTGTATCACCCCATCCCACAAATGGGAAGACAGAGAGGCCCAGACACCAGGGCACACCCAGCCTGTGGCAGAGTGGACAGGCTACCTGGTCCGTAGCCGATGCCTCCCACTGTAGGGATGGTTTTGGTCATTTTAAAATACTGTCTGTGTGAAACTCATAAGGCCCACCATACAAAAGAACATTCCAGGAGAGTCTCCTTGAAGCCTCAGCCTTTGCATGAGGTAGTGTGACCTGCAGTGAGGCTTTCTGGGGAAGCCTTCCCAGTGTCTGTGAGCTGAGGTGCTGCGAAGTTCCAGAGGATACGGCCCCGTGTGCTTTTCAGATGGGAAACCCAGCAGGGGTAAGCCTGGAGGAATGCTTCAGAGCAGCTTTCAGGCTTCAGCATGCAGTACGGCCCTAGGCACACAGTAGGTGCTCAGCACATAGTAGGACTTCCATGTACAGGTGATGCCATTCTGCTATGGGGAGATCTGGACTGGGCAGATATTGAACTTGGGGGATCATGGTCAGATGTTCAACCCAGGTTGTCTCTGGGACGGTAATAACACCACAGGGTGCGGCTCTTCTGTCTGCAAGTGGACCACAGCTGGGAGACTGTCACTGTTCACCCTGGTTTGGGGTACAGTTTGATGGCTTCATGGTACCTGCCTCTTTCAACTCCCTGGTCTGAGGGATTTGATTCTGGCTCAGGTCCCAAGGGAACCTTTCAAAGCTCCAGCTCTTGCCTGTGCCCACGTGAACTGCCTGGGGACGGGGGGGGGGGGGGAGGGGAGTCAGTGTGGGAGCAGCTCCGTGGGACAGGCAGAACCGGCAGGCTTTGAAGCTGAACAGAACAATTGCAGTGCTGGAGATGGGACCCGGGACTGTATGCGTGCTAGGCCAGTGCTCTACGGCTAATGCACAGACCCAGATATACTATACTATGTGTGTATGCATGTGTGTATATGTGTTTATATGTATATGTGTGTATATGCATATATGTGGGTATGTGTATGTATGGATATGTATATATGTGTGTGTATGCATGATTTTGTATGGTATGTGTTCTGCATATGCATATGTATGTGTGTATGTGTATATGTGTATGTGTGTATGTGTGATTTTGTATGTATGTTTGTGCATATGTGTATGTGTGTGCATATGTGTGTATGTATGTATGCATATGTGTGTGCATATGTGTGTATGTATGTGTGTGATTATGTATGTGTGTATGTATATGTGTGTATGTATGCATGTATATGTATGTGTGTGCATGTATGCATGTATGTGTATGCATGTATGCATGTATGTGTATGTGTGGGGAGGGCTGGAGGCAGCAGACAGTCTGAGGTGTTGTTCCTCAGGCACCCAGACAGGGTCCCTCATTGGCATGGAATTCATCCTGGAGATTAGACTGCCAGCAGTCTGCCTGTGTGTGTGTGTGTGTGTGTGTGTGTGTGTGTGTGTGTAGGCGGAGGCCCCAGATTGACATCGCTGTCTTCACCAATTGCTTTCTACCCTATGCACTTGCTGAGCCTGAAGCTTGTCGTTTCAGCTCCTCCCACTAGCCCACCATGACAGCCGTGTGCCTGGCTTGCAGGCAGGCCACCTCAGCGACAGAGTTTGAATTCTAGGGAGCTGAGCTACGGTCCTCATGCCTACATGGCAAATGTGTTACCCACTGAGTTGTCTCCCCAGCCTCTAAACTAAAATGGAGGAGGAGGAGGAGAGGGGGAGGGGAGGAAGGTGAGCAGGGCAGCCCTTGCCTGTCATCCCAGCAGATAGGCTGAGATGGGGATGGAGAATCCCATGCCAGTCTGGGCTATGTAGCAAGACCCTGTCTGAAAGAAGGGAAAGAGGAGCCAGGGCTACAGCTCCACAGATGCATCCTAGGCCTGGGTACCAACCTGAAAGGCAGGGGCCTCAGGGGTGATGCTGTGCAGCCAAGTCATTTGAAGGTTGTTTAGCTGGAGCCCCTCACTGCCCTCACTAGCTCCAAGCTGGCTCCCTAACCAACAGACCATACCACCTTTCCAAATGTACCAGTCTTCCATTGGGGACCTGAGGACTGTGGGGCACTGGCTGCTCTCTGCGCCCCCAGCTCAGTAAGGGGGAGCCAAGATGATCTCGTGCCTCCTTTGCAGGTTTGTGTCTCATCTGTGCTGTGGACACTGAGCCCATGGGACCAAGAGTCAAGTGAGTGTGTCCACAAGATGAGGGTGGCACCTAGGGTGTGCGGAGGGGCTGGAAGCTCAAATGATGTGTTTTCTGGGGCCTGGGGAAGTGTAGGTGGTGGGTGTGGCCTGCGTGAGAACAGCACAGAACCGCAGCCAGCCTTCACCTCTGTGCCTGGGGGCATTTAGTAGTACAAATGTATTCTGGGGGCTCTGGAGGCGGGCCTGAGATCAGCCAATGGCAGGGCTGTGTTGTGGCCCTCAAACTCCTCCCACTCAACCCCTTAGGAAGACCATGGTCTTAGGCCCCAGTACCCTGGACTTGATTATACTGCAGACCCTAAGACCCTGCTGGATAAGGTCCTGATCCCATATAAGCATGCAATGTGTGGTACCACTCAGCCCATTTTACATGCCCCTGGCTTGCATAGCCATGGATACGAGTACCCGTTCCAGGCCTGCGCTCACACCCTGGTCTTTAGCCCGGGTGAGCCCAAAGTCTGTTTTTCCAGGGGAGCAGGTATGGATTGGACCCCCTCTTGTCCTGACACGACTTGCTATGGACCTCTCTATCCTAACCAACTTGTCCTTACTGGCTGCTCCCGGAGCAGGCTATGGAGTCTTGTCATGGCCCAAGTTCACCATAGATCATTCCTGGGCTTTCAGATGGTTTTCTGAAACTGCCCTCTGCCTTCCTCCCGCCTGTGGTCAAGTGGCTTTGTGTCCTGTGGGCTTCTGAGGGTGCTAATGCTGATCAGTCAGAGATGTGCATCTCTGGTGACAGTTCCTCCTGGCCCCAGTTAATGCTATAGTAATGTCTTTGTAGGCCCTGCCACTTGCTGGTCCATTGGTCACCAATTAAGAAAATGTCCTACAGGTTTGCCTACAGCCTTATGGATCTTTTTTTTTTTTAAAGATTTATTTATTTATTTGATGTATATGAGTACATTGTAGCTTACTGATGGTTGTGAGCCTTCATGTGGTTGCTGGGATGAATTTAGGACCTCTGCTCGCTCTGGTCGCTCAACTTGCTCTGGCCTAAAGATTTATTTATTATTATATCTAAGTACACTATAGCTGTCTTCAGACACCCCAGAAGAGGGCATCAGATCTCATTACAGATGGTTGTGAGCCACCATGTGGTTTCTGGGATTTGAACTCAGGACCTTCGGAAGAGCAGTCAGTGCTCTTAATGGCTGAGCCATCTCTCCAGCCCAGCCTTATGGATCTTATGGAGACATTTTCTCAGTTGAGGTTCTTTTACTAAGTGACTGTTGGTCTAGTTTGCCCCAAATGTCTCTGGTCCTGTTCCCTAGTTGACTGCTTTCCTGACTGGGTGTGGCTCAGGGCTTTGGGTGTGGCTCAGGGCTTTGGGCATCTCCCTCACTTATGAGCTGTTCCAGGACATGCTGTAGGGATGAGGGCTTAAAGCTGTTCCTCTCTGGCCCCATTTCTTTGCTTTGATAAAAGTATCCAGGAAGGATGAGGCACTGCAGAGAGGGACGTTATTTCTCCCGTTGTCCCTCTGACAAAAGAGAAAGAGGATTTCTGCTCAGAGTGACAGGTCACCATGATGAATCGTTACCGAAAGCAACGTGGAGAGGAAAGTTAAACTTCTATCACTGAAACAAGTCCGGACAGGAGCTCAAATAAGGCAGGAGTTGATGCAGATGCTGCTTACTGGCTTGCTCAGCCTGCTTTCTTATAGAACCCAGGGTCACCAGCCTAGGGATGGAACTACCCAAAGTGGACCGGACCAGAACCTCTCCCATCAACCAGCAATTAAGAAAATGTCCAACGTGTTTGCCTGCAGCCTGATCTTACGGAGGCATTTTCTCAATTGAGGTGGCCTCCTCTCAGATGATTTTAGCTTGTGTCAAGTTGACATAAAGCTCTCCCGCACAGGGAATTCTATCTCGGTGACACGCCTGGCCTGCTAGCACTACCCGGCAGTGGATACTGCCAGCCACACAACTCAGGTGCGTTGCTTTGTAGGTGCTGCCTGGAGGCCTGGGGCATCCTCTCCGTGCTGGTAGGCACTTTCATCTTTGGGCAGAGCACAGCTGTGGCCATGATGGAGCTGCTCTGAGAGGCCTCTGGGCTGACACAATCACTCCTGCATCTGGCCTGAAGACCCCTGTAGCTTCTTGCCTTCACACAAAGGCGCAGCCTTGTCTATTGAGCACTGCTCCTCCTACGGCTCACGGGACCCTGGTGAGGAAGGATGGCTGTGACAAGTTCCTGCCACGTGGTGACTCGGGACAGTAGAAGCCCATGCTACCGAAAGCTGGAGTGTGGGCTAGCGAGTGGTGGGTCACGGTGCTTCAGAAGGTTCTGGAATGTTCTTCCCACTGTCCTCCTCTGATGGTTGCAGGAACTCCTTAGTGTCCCTGGCTTGTAGATGTATCACTGTAGTCATAAGGTGGACACCTGTCCTGTGTGTCCCTTCCCAAGCAGGGTGCCGGCTACCCAGTCTGGGCCCATCTCAAGTTAGTGAGCACTTGTCTGCACCCGCTATGTGTAAACACGTGTGACTTAGTAACTGTGAAGAGACACATGATCAAGGCAACTCATAGAGGAATTCATTGTGGGGTTAGAGGTCATGAGCATCATGGCAGGGAGCATGGCGGCAGGCAGGCATGGTGCTGGAGTAGTAGCTGAGCCTTTACATCCGCATTACATCCTCATCGCCAAGCACAAGACAGAGAGCGTACACTGGGAATGGTGTGGACTTTTGAAATCTCAAAGCCCCACCCCCAGTGACACACTTCCTCCAGCAAGGCCACACCTCCTAATCCTTCCCAAACAGTTGAGACCAACCATTCAAACATGTGAGCCGGTGGGAGCCATTTTCATTCATATCACCGCATCCCACTCCCTGGCCCCCATAGGCTCCTAGCCAAGATGGAATGCAAAGTGCATTCAGTCCAACTTCAAAAGTCTCCATCTTTGGGGTCTGACTTAAGGTTGGTTATGTGAGGATATAATGCATTTGCGAGCTAAGCATCAGAGCAGCTAACGTTGCCATTTCTCAGGAAGTAAATTTGGAATACCCGCAAATGTGGGAGGGAACATGGGAACCCTCATGACTGTCCTCAGTTTCTAGAAAACAGTCAACAGTATTTTCATACCTCAGACATTTTTTTCTGAAGACAAATAATATTGTCATGCTTCATATAAACCTGAACATGCCAGGCTCTGAAGCGGGCATCTCTGCAGCCGCCAACCCCTAACTCTGTTATCAAAGAAGCTCCAATAATAAAATGAGCCTCGTTGTGCAAATCGCGCTGGGCTGCCTCGAGTCCCCTGGTTTCCTTGCGTCTGTAAATTCAAAGTTTCTTCAGAGGCTCAAGACAATTTTTTTTTTGTTTGGTTTTTCCCAAGACAGGGTTTCTCTGTGTAGCCCTGGCTGTCCTGGAACTCACTTTGTAGACCAGGCTGGCCTCAAGCTCAGAAATCTGCCTGCCTCTGCCTCCGAAGTACTGGGATTAAAGGCGTGCACCACTACCACCCGGCTACACATTCCAAAAGGGAGGAAAAGGGAACAAAGGAAAACGCTGGACCAAAGCAAGATGGATGGACGGAAACCCATCAGGGCAAACTCCAAATCCGTAACTCCGTGTCTGATGCCAAAAGGCTTAGGTGGCTCTGTCCTTCCGGGTTTGCCAACTGCCACACAGTTCTCTCTCTCTTGGGCTGGTTCCATCTCTGCATGCAGCTCTCCCTGATAGACACCCATGCCCCTGGAACCGCCAGCATCGTAGGGTCTCCAACACAATCCAGGCTTCATCTTCACAGCTTCATGCAACGGCCTCTCGGGGCTTCCATGCAGAATCTCTGGTGCCTGCCACACCCCTAGCCTCGGCATCCTTTTCCCAGAAGATGATTCCACTACTCGTTCATTTGCTCCTGTATCCTTCATGGTGCTTCTAAAGCCAGAACCACAGAGATGCTGCTGCCAAGTTCCAGCTGCCCTGCTGGCTTGGGCTGGCGGAACCTGGCCCTGCTCTGTGAATCATATTTGCATAAGCGTTGATTTGTTGTTGCTCTGTAGAAACAGAAGACCCCTTGGACCTTTTCCTTTCCTGAACTGCTGGGCTATCTAGGTGAGACCTCACTCCACCCCAGAGGTATACGACATCTCTTCTTTTCTCTTTCAGCACAAACCACAGCTCTGACATGGGGTTTCCTGGTGTTCTTTTCTCCACAGACTTTGAATGTTTTTTTTTTTTTGTCCAGTTTTTTTTCATTGTAGACCTGCCTACGAATGATCACTAACAACCATGGGACAGACTCAGTACTGGGACTGTCTTGAAATCTTCATCCAGAACTTCAATTTCACCTCCAGCATATCCTTACCTTGTTTTGGGGGGAGCCACGCGTGCTAGGGGAAGAAGGTAAGGGGGGAACCTGGCTGCTCCTTGGGCCCAAGTGCTTCCTGGTATAACTGGGGTAGGGATCCTCTTCTCTAGTTTGGTGGCATCTCTGTGCCTGCCTCTTCCTATCTGTGCCACGTGCTGTGTCTGGGACCTCATGAAGTGGGTGTGACCATTGAAGGCACAGTTCAGCGTCCTCAGAATTTAGCCGCAGTCACAGCCCAATCCCAGTGAGCATGTCTACTTGCCTCCATAAAGACTCCTGAGTCCTTTAGTGCCCGCTCCACCTCGTGCTGTGCTCTGGGGGCCCCCTGTGTCTCGCTGGCTGAGCCGTGTCTCGCTTAGCTGTCCCATGGGCAGATGCCACAGCAGATGGCTGTAGGTGACTGCCCTGGGGTCCTGTCACAAATCCCCACCTGAACATTTAACACTAGAGCAAGGGAAGTCAAAGTCACCGTCCTGCAAGATCATTTATGAGAGCAGACTGCTTTTGGGCTTGAATTTTTTTTTCTCCTCCTCCTCTGCTATTCTGCACTGTGGAGTGGCCAGAGAGGTGGGCCTCCTGTCCACCTCCATCCTCTGGCTAGCCCTGTGTGACCTGCTGGACCCTCATCCAGAGGCTCAGAGTCATCCTAGAAGGGTTGGTTTCCAGAAGGAGCCCTGCAGAGTGTCTGAGGACTTGTTAGCTCTTCAGGTCAGGTAGTGGCCAGACTGCCTATGTCATCATTGTGAAGGTTTGCAGCCCTGGTCAAGGGGGCTTGAGCCCCAGAGAGACCATTTACTGTACTAGGTAGTGACAGATCAGGGGTAGTAAGTGCCTGAGTGAAGGATGCTGGGGAGGCTCTGCCACCGGGAAGGTGAACGATGGAACTGTATGTGTGTGTGTGTTGTGTGTTCTGTGTGAATCATAAAGGTATAAAAGTTATTTCAGTCAGCTGGAGCAATGTCATGCTGAAGCCCCAACTGAGGGTGAGAGATGGGAAGAGACACACTGAGTTTCCTGGCACCCAAGGGGAAATAAAGGCAGCTAAAGCCCACCTCCCTCTCCCCCCAGGACACATTCTGTGTCTTCAGCACAGAGCAGAAGTCACTAGGTCCCCATCAAAGTTGACGAGTGTGCTTGAGTGTGTAGCACCACTCTTCCCATGTCACCACAGTGCAGAGAGGGTGGGATGTTCGTTCCCGCCCGAGAATCACAAGCTGTAAGGGCGCTGCGTACCAGGGGAACCTCTTTGTAGGCCAGGGTAGCCTTGGCCGCTGCCTGCAACCTCAGGGGTAGCCAAGGCACAGGCAGGTTCACGGGATCCCAACAGGATTGCCTTGAGCATCTCCTGCAGAGGGCCATGGTGTGTGTCAGCCTAGCAGGGAGGCAGCTGGCAAGCGAGTCTGACAGGAGACTCAGGAGCTGAAGGCTTCCAAGGAACCACTGTGACATAGCTGTCACTCCAAGGTCCTTCTCCTCTCTGAAGCATCATCTCCTCCTGGGGCTCCCTCTACCCTGGGACCATTCTCTTCACCAGCCGAGCCACAGCCTGTCAACCTGCCTGTGGGTTGTACAATCTGTGGCCACGTGTGTCTGGTGTCTGTCACTAGTGCAGTGTTGGCCAGGTTCATCTGTGTTGGGGCAGGTGTCAGCACCCTTCACTGTGGCTGAATGGTTCTAGGGTCCACAGATCTCTCTGTGGACGGGGAGTCTCTCACACAAAAGGTACTGTGTGGAATATGGCCTATGTGCTGTTATTTTAAAACAAAATCCCAAATGTTTGATTTTACCAGTGAAGACTCGGTAGCCAGATGGTGGGGCGAAAGCCTGAGAGGCAGAGAAAGCCCCTAGCTGACCTTTTTAAAAAAAAAAAAAAAAAAAGATTTATTATTATAGCTAAGTATACTGTAGCTGTCTTCAGATGCACCAGAAGAGGGTGTCAGATCTCATATCGGATGGTTGTGAGCCACCATGTGGTTGCTGGGATTTGAACTTAGGACCTTTGGAAGAGCAGTCGGTGCTCTTAACTGCTGAGCCATCTCTCCAGCCCCCAGCTGACCTTCTTACTCCACTGATGCTCCATAAAGAAAAAGCTCCTCCTCCTCCTCATCATCATCTTCATCTTCTCCACACTGTCTTAAACACCCTTCAACTCCAGACCCTCCTTTCGCTCTCCTGGCGTTTCCTATGTTCACCCTGTCAACTGGTTGCTTGCTCTGCCTCTCGACCTATGGTCGACTTTAGCGCTTGTTTTCAGAAATCCCTTGGGTTAAAGGTGTGTGCTATGGCTGAGCCACACCGCAACAAGAAACAGGTTTTTCCAGTTCACAATCTCGGGACTCCCAATGTGGTCATCTATCCTGCCAGTTACTTATTTTCTCTTTAGGTTATGGCCCGCAGGGAACCGCCTGAATGGTCACACGGTTTAGGAAGCGTGTCCCGTGAACACCTGCAAACACTGCAGCCTGCATACACAGAGCATGTCAGCAGTGAGAAGTTTCTGCTTGGCCCACGGTTAGCTGAATCCTGGATGTGAAACTGCAGATACAGGAGAACAGGTATGGCTCCGATGGGGGCAGTGTGTGCTGGTTGGTTTTGGCGGCTTGATATAAGCTAGAGTCGTTGGGAAGAGGGACCTTCAATGGAGGCATTGAGTAGATAAGACTGGTCTGTAAGTAGTCTTGATTGCTAATGGATGTAGGTGGGCCCCCCGCTGACCATGGGTGGTGCCATTCCCTAGGCAGTCGGTCTTGGGCTTTATCAGAAAGCCAGATGAGCAAGCCAGTAAGCAGCCTTCCTCTGTGTTTTACACCTCAAGTTCCTACCTTGATTTCTCTCCATAATGGACTGTGACCCTAGAATGTAAGCCAAAACAAAACAAAACCCAAAACAAAAAAACCCAAAAAACAAAAAACAGAAAACACACACACACACACACACACACACACACAAACCAAAACCAAAACCAAAACCAACAACAAAACCAACCTTTCCTTCCAACTTGCTTTTGGTCAAAGTGTTTTATCTCCACAGCAATGGAAAAGAGAATTAGATATGGGGGGTCCAGGGCTGCTGCACTAGTTTGCTGTAGGATTGCTTGGGGGTCACGGACTGAACTAGTGGTCTCCCCATGAATGCTGTGTCAGGGACTTGTCTCAATAGCCTGCCTGCCCCCCCCTCTCTCCCTCTCCCCCCCCCCCTCTCTCTGTGGTAAAGTGTGCACATGGAGGTCAGAGCTTCCAGAGTCCTCCTCTTTCTCTCTTCTCCTTACTGCCCGAGACAGGCTCTCTCACTGAACCAGAAGCTTGCTGTCCTAGCTAGGCCGGCTTGACTGGCTAGTGAGTTCTTAGCCTCTGCCAGCCTCTGTCCCCCCCACTCCCCCTTCCCTCCACAACGCTGGGGTTACACGTGTTCACAGCCATGTGTTTTTCATGGGTACTGAGGACTTAAACTCAGGTCCTCATGCTTGCATAGCCAATGTTCTACCCACTGAGCATCCTCCTACCCCTGTCGGCATCATCTGTGTACATCTAGGAGTAGAATCACTGGCTCACATGGTTACCAATGGCAACACAGGATCGAGGGTAGTAGGCTCTGTCCTTAGAGCTTCTTGAGGTACTGCTGTGCTGTGTGACCTTGGTGAACAGCCTGCCCTCTCTGTGTCTTTGTGTTATCTCCTGGGTGTTGGTGCCTGGCTGGTGTAAATGTAATGGAAGGTAGAGAACCTGACAGGAGCACGTTCTCTCAGCCCGTCCCCATACCTCCCAATAGTGAGGATCTCGAAGCCTTCCACTCAGTCTGTCCCTGACCCTCCTTTACTGACTTCTGTTGATGCCCTATGCTGTCAACCTGCAAATGACCCCACCTGTCCCACTGCATCCTTCTGTGAGGTGCTAAAGTCGAAGTAGCCCAGGCACCACACAGAGAGGGCAGGCTGTTCACCAAGGTCACACAGCACAGCAGTACCTCAAGAAGCTCCCAGGACAGAGCCTACTACCCGTGATCCTGTGCTCGCACCACACCAGGCAACAGTAGCATCTTGGGAGGACAGCTCGAGAGTCCGGTTCATATCTGTGCCTGCTTCCTCAAACCATTCAAGATACCCAAAGCACAGCTCCACTGACCGCTAGAAGCACTGAGGCTGAGGGAGTGCTCAGAGCCACCCATGATGGCATTCCCAATGACCCCACCCCACCCCCAAACTGGGAAAGGGACAGAGATAGGACACACACTGTTCCTAGCCAGATTTTATTTGGTGGCTGTGGGCCTAGCGTGATGCTGGGGACCTGGGTTCTCCCCAAGCCTAGGTTGGGTACTACAGGGTCACAGCTCCTACTAGGTAGCGGGGCCATCACAGAGGACAGAAGTAGAGGAACAGGCCTGTCCATCGGAGGTGGGCCCTGCTGGGCCTCAGCTATTCAGAGTCAGGGAAGCTGTGGGTGGAAGGCTGGCCTGGGCAGCCATCCCTACTAACCTTGGCCTCCTCTGCCAGGTCGAGTCAGGTGTGGGAATACCAGGGGATGGGCCTCCTCTGTGCCACACAGCAGGGGGAAGTACCAGTCCTTTGATTAGTATATTGAAAAGACAGCAGTTTACCAAAGTCTCTAGAAAAGGGGTGTTGTTGCCCTTTACAAGAAGGGGCAGGGCACGGGAGTAGGGCTTCTTAACAGGTCGGGGTCAGTCTCGGCCGGAGGTGCACCAGGCAGCTGTAAGCAGGAGAGAGAAATGGTAGTCAGTGGTTGGGCTTACAGGGGATCAAGGCCTCTTTCCTGGAGGCTGGGATGGCTGTAGATAGAGAAGCCTTGGGCAGAGGACTCCAGGCCAGGCTCTGTGACTCCAGGCTGCTCAGCCAGGCCCCATAGGGAGGGTGAGCTTCTCGGGTGAGCCCCCTGTGTGTACCCATTGTGTACACACCAAGCCTTGGGTTGGGAGCTTGCATCTGGACTGGGGTTCCTGATAGGAGCAAGAAGTCCCTGTAGGCCTGGGAGGCCCTTCTCTGAGGCTGGTGTCGCCCCCACCCACCCACCCCATGCATTCTGTCCCTGGTCCTCTACCTGGCACAGAGATCTGGGAGAGTGCTTCAGGCTGGCTCAGCGTGTCAACCTTGACATGACGGAAGGCCTTGCACACGGGGCTCTGCAGGTGCCTGCAAGCCGGGAGCCCGGGTTAGTCCAGGAGGTAGGGATGAGGGAAGCTTTAGGTGTGGGGCCAGGTCTAGTCCTGCTCTGTCCAGGAGAGAGGCTGTGACCTTGTGAGAAAAGCCTTTGCCTCTAGCCTGCCCACGGGAACAGGATTAGACCTCTAGCCCTGACCTTTCCCCTCCTGATCAGCTGCAGCAGCAGGGGACAGCACTGTAGGAGCCTCTATGTGCACTCCTCCGGAAGTACCTGGGTCCTTGAGTCTCATGGCCGAGTATTCACTGCAGGGAAGAACAGGGGCAGAAGTCTCCGCCCTCTGTCCTTACTGGGCGTTAGGTTGTACTGGGGAAAACGAGAAACCTCTGCAATACGGGGCCAGTGGGGTGCCTGGGCTGTGGCACTCTAAAGCAGCCTTGTGGCCAGCCCCACGACACTCAGCAGTTCTACGGACAGCAAGGCTCTGGGACCCAGCGCCTGATGACACAGGCAGGGAGGCTGTGGGGAAACTAAATCAGTCCTTAGAGCAGAGACTTACATATACGGTGCATATATGGAGAGCCTGGGTCAGGGGTCTCAGTGTCTCAGAACCTAACTGCCATGTGAAAAGGCCCAAGCTGCCCAGGAAGCTGGGTTCTTCCCCATCCTCTCCTCAGGGTCAAGAAACAGGAGCCTAGAGGCAGTCAGCCCCACCCGCTGGCATGGGGTAGGGACAGGGCTGCACCTACCTCTTCCACTCCTCCTCTGTCTCCCAGAACTCGTAGATGACGAAGGTTAAGCCGTCTGCCATCCTCACCGCGGCAACACTGCGGGGAAGTGACACACACACAGGTGTGGCCGGCTGTGACTGCCCATTGCATGCCACAGCCCCCTTAGCCTCTCTTCCTGCTGGTCCTCCATGGGGCAACAGGAGCTGGAGACATCAGAGACCACCATGACTCCAAGCCTCCCGGAGCATCTGGGCCACCTGACTCCGCACCATGGTCCGCAACGAGAGCAGGGTTTTTAAAGACGCGTTTAAAACGCCTGGTTTTGAGGGGCAGGGAGATGCTCAGTCGGAACGTGACTGAGACCTAAGTTCAACCCCCGAAGATCCATGTGAACAAAATTGGAGATCCGGTCTCAAGAAAACAGTGTTGGGGCCAAGAAGATGGCTCAGCAGGTAAAGGAGCTTGAAACAGCCAGATAGCCCGAGTTTGATTCCCAGGACCTACACAGCGGAGCAGAGAACCACCTCCTGGAAGTTGTCCCCTGCCCTTGCCCTGGTTAGGTTTTTTTTTTTTCTTTCTTTCTTTCTTTCTTTCTTTCTTTCTTTCTTTCTTTCTTTCTTTCTTTCTTTTTTTTTCAAGACAGGGTTTCTCTGTGTAGCCCTGGCTGTCCTGGAACTCACTTTGAAGACCAGGCTGGCCTCAAACTCAGAAATCCGCCTGCCTCTGCCTCCCAAGTGCGCTGGCTAGGTTTTATGTCCACTTCATATAGCTAGACTCATCTGAAAGGAGGGAGCCTCCACTAAGAAAATGCTAGCCTGTAGGGCATTTTCTTAATCAGTGATTGACGGGGGAAGGCCCAGCCCACAGTGCGCATGTCATTCCCCCCCCCCCCCCCCCCCCCCCCCCGTGATCCTGGGTTCTACAAGAAAGCAAGCTAAGCAAGCCAGTAAGCAGCACCCTCCATGGCCTCTGCATCAGCACCCGCTTCTGTGTTCCTGCTCCAACTGCCTTTCGTGATGAACAGGGATCGGAAGTGCAAAGTGAAATAAACTCTTTCCTTCTCAAGTTGCTTTTGGCTATGGGATTTCATCACAACAGCAGCAACCCTAAGACAGACCACACCACACCCCAACCCCTGGTACACACACAAACTGGGCACTCATTCGTCTCAGGAACACCTCCCCCCCAAATTGACCTCTGACCTACACACACACACACACAGAGGGACGTTTACACACAAAATACCTGGGCTTTTAAACCAAAGCACTCAGCCTGCGCCTTAGTCCCTTTTCCTGTCTTTTGGTCTTAAGACAACCCCAGGAAGCCCAGACCTGGACTGAAAAGAGGTACTGTCCCAGATTGAATGACCTACATCCCAGGCATGTCCCTTGAGTGACCTAGGATGTCACTTCATCTCAGAGGGGCTGCAGCAGTGGTATGACCACATGGGTTCTGGTAGAGTCCATGTCCTCACCAGTTCCTCCCAGCCCCTGGATGCCTTTCTTTCTCACATGTGGCAGAAGTGCACCTGAGCCCCGCAAGGAGGGACTCTCTTTAGGGAGAAGGCTATGAGGTAACCATACTGCTGCCCCCATCGTTGGCTCATCATGCACCAGCCTAGAATCACATGCAGAGCTCGGGGTTCATGAGTGGATGGGGGTGCCTGCCAGCCTCAGTCTATGCCAGCCTGTGCAGGTACCTGCTCTGGTCTCTCTCTAGGTACAGCAAAGGCTACCATGGACAGTTGGGTCCATAATAGTGTGGCTCCCACGGGATGATCACCGCCAGCCTGGTGATGGCCTTTGTCCGGCTGATGGTGACATGACAGGGCAGGTGCGGGTATGGAGGACACACTAGGAGGAAGCCTTGTGCACTGGTGTATCCCAGGGTCCCATCCTTCAAGAAGGACTGGGAGGAGGGGCAACAGAACCAGGAAGGCCCAGGTGAGGAAACTGGGGTGCCTGGGGTACAGGGTGTAGTTCCCCTTCCCTCTCTTCCTTTAAGAACCATTATTGCGGGCTGGAGAGATGGCTCAGTGGTTAAGAGCACTGACTACTCTTCCAAAGGTCCTGAGTTCAACTCCCAGCAACCACAAGGTGACTCACAGCATCTATAATGGGGTCTGATGCCCTCTTCTGGCATGCAAGTGTACATACAGATAGAGCACTCATATACATAAATAAAAATCTTTGTCATTGCCCCCATCATCAGTCAAACCTCCTGGCCTGAGCGTGTGGCTTCTCTTTGCAGCCCTGCTATTTCTTAGTTTATCTTCACACAGAAGACAGGACCATGATGGCTGTGGCACAGCCTGCGACAGCCCTCCTTAGGCCATTCACCCATTCCTCTGTCCAGTCAAGCCACCATCACCCTTTCTTGATACTGGCAATGTACAGACCCCTCAAGGGTGCCCACAGTCCCCTGCAGGAAGCTCTTTACTTACTGGAAGCAGTTCCTTTCTTCAGCGGTGCTCCGGAGGTACTGTCTCAGGGAATCCAAGAACGCACTCAGCTGCTCAGGGCACACAGCCATTTCCTGCCGGACCAGCTGCAGGTGCTGTGAGCCAGAGTGGACATGAACACGAGTGCCAGGGCCTTCCCCGGCCACATGAGCATCCTCCCAATCCTGACAGCCTACGCCTCGCTTCGGAGGGGGTCACAATCAAATAAACCCACCGCACTTCTTAGTCTTAGTTGTGAAGATCAATCGGCTAAAGGTGACAGGCCCAAATGGGTCAAGTCCCTGTGGGGTCCCCACAAAGAGGGCAATAAGTAAGAAGGCTGTAGGGAGCCCCACCAAGAGGCACAGCCAGGCACCAATAGGCTGCTTTTCTAGTAAATGCACCGTCTGATGCTTGCCCAGAGCTAGGCCTGATGCTTTATCAGAGTCTCAGAGCCTCAGCTTACCATGCCCCTCAGGGAGGGGCAGGCAGAGAGGGTGGCCAGAGATGACGAGTCACCACCTCAGAGGGTCAGAGGAACAGGTCAGAGGAGAGAGGTGGAGAGGGTCTCACCATGTTGGTGCCTTCTTCATCCGAGAGGCGCTGTTGCAGGTCAAACGAGAGGGTCTGGAACAAGACAGTGATGCCTGGGATGGAGGCCACCTCCGGGAAGGCTCCCAAGACCACACTCAGGGTATGGGGTACCGCACACCCAGAGAGTTACAGTCCCTGCCCCGGTGTGCCAGGGGGTCTTAGATCTCCCAGGCTGGAAGTGAGGTTCCCAGGTATAGAGAGGACTCAGAGGGGACCCTAGAACCAGTGAACCAAGGAAATAGCAGAGAGTTCCTTATGGTCTAGGCTGCTGAAGCACTGGGAGGTTCAGAGACCAAGATGGGCCCCTATAAACTTGGCATATGTGGCTGGGGCTGGGAAATCTTAGTAACAGGCACCCTGGGGTACCCCAAATTGGGACATTGTTTTAACCATGGTTTCATAAGAGCCCTAAGACCCCCCCTAACGCCCGTACCTCACCCCTAGCAGTGATCTCGGGTTCCCCATAAACCCATGGTATACACAGGGTTGCCTGTACGCCGCCTCTCCCGAAGCCCTGAACTGAAAATTTTCCACTTGCATCCTATTTCCCAGCCTCCCCGGCCAGCTGCTGCCTGATTGTGCTTTGGGGACGCAGCTGCGGGTCACCAGTACCTGGCGCCCAAGCACACAGTGATATTCAATCATTACATCTGAGCACAGAACCCCGGGTCCCAAAGGTCCCAAAGGTTCCTCAAGAGGGCTTAAGCAGTAGAGTCCGGGTTTAAACCATCTCTCTTCGTCACCAGAAGAAATCCATTCCTTTTCCTTCAAAGTGGGTCTCCCAATAGTCACAGCCCCGGTGCCGGTTTACCTTCCCAACCGGCATGCGTGTAAGCAAGCAAGAAGCACATCCACTGTTTAAAAAAGCAGCGGCAGGTGAGCCAATGGTTCTCAAACGATTGAACAAGGGCCTGCGCCCTGAATCACATCCCCAGCGTTGACTGACTTCTTGTCCACACATCTCAAGAAAGCGCACAGCGGACAAGATGTGTTTGCAGGTTTAGGTTTGTTTCTGTCACTGAACAGGCACGCGGGCGGCTCCTGAAGGCTGGAACCCCCTTTGGCCTCTCCACAGTCAGATGGAGAGAGAGCCCAGCTTCTTCCCAGGATCCGCCCACCGCCCTCCAGGCACAGTTGGAGGCGGTGCTTGGCCGCATGGGGGCGGAGCCAGGAGCAGGTTTGAATTGGCCCGTGCTTGTGCTCAGGCCAATCAGAGACCCCGGAGGACCCCGCCCCATCTCCAGGACGCCTAGGTGCTCCTGGTTACCAGCCAGCCTCGTTGTTAGGGCGACCGGGGTACTAAAAATAAGCTTCAAAGCGCCTCCCTCCTGGGGCCCCCACTGAGTTGTTATGACAACCGGGCACAAGGTCCCCACCGAGCTGCTCTCACCCGGGGCAGCAGGCTTTAAAGAAGTGTGGGAGGGGTGACCCTCGCTTCAGCCACAGCCCTGCAGCTGGCAACACATTTCCGAACTGGATTGCCTCTCCTCCCATCAGACTGCCTTCCACTGACAAGTCCCATGGTTCCCTCCCATGAGTCGCTCAGAATGAACACCCAAGCCCCGCTAAGTACCAGAGCTCACTGCCAAAAAAAAAAAAAAAAAAAAAAAAAAAAAAATAATAATAATAATAATAATAATAATACGGAAAACCTGAAGAAGTGTTACCTCAATCCCAGGGCTCTGACACACCTGTCGCTCAGGGTAGGCAGGTGCAGGGGGAGTCCTGCGCGCACATGTGTGGGGAATTTGGTAAAGGGTGACTAGCAATGCTCACGGGGCTAATGTTAGATGCTAACCCCGGACAGCAGGCTCTAACCTGAGCCACCGGTGCCTTAGGTGAGGAACAACTGCTCTCCAGACGGTCTCCCCTGTCACCAGAGCAGGACGTGCAGGCTTAGAGAGTCCAAGCCACGAACTCAGAACCAAACAGCAGAAACCCAGCTCCAACAGAGGCACCCGAGCCTACTCATCTGCAAGCCCCTTTGAGAGTACTGTGGGTCACATACTGTCCGTAGAAACGTCTCTATAAAGGCTGGTCTGCTCCGTGCTCCCACACTATATGAAGTCGTCAGTAGTTTCCAGTTTGGAACCTGCCCTGGACCATCGTCCCTGGTTCCCTCTCGCACCAGCTTTTTGCCTCCGGTCTTGGAGCCAGCATTCTTGGATACATCCATAGCACAGGTCCCCCGGGGTTACTCTCTCTGCCTGGGTCACTCTCTGTTGCCTGCCCTCTCACAGTCAGGACCCTACGTGGCCCCTCTGTCTGCCTCTCTACAGCCCACAACCCACCAGGGCGTCTCAGCTTCTCAGCAAGCTCTAAAGTGGATAAGGCTGGGAGAAAGGTGAGATGGGGTGGGACAGGCCTACCTTGCTCTCCAGTCTCCCAATCAGCTCTGCCAACCGGCTTATCTGGCCCTCCAGCCCATCCTCTTTTGGCTCCCCTGTGGCTGAGAAAGAGAGAGAGAGAGAGAGAGAGAGAGAGAGAGAGACCCTGGCGATGGGCGGGGCCGTCCCGAGGGGGCAGAGCCCCAGCTCCCAGTCTAGGCCCCAGCGCAGATTACTGGGATCCCCTTGGAGGGCAGTGCCCACCGGTGCTCTCTCACCCACAGGCAGGCTTTTCACCGGCGGCTCCGGGGCCACAAGCTTGTGGTTGGGGATGTAGGGAGGAGTGGGGCCTCCGTAGCGGCTCTCGTTGACAGCATGGCTGGGTTTGCAATGGTCCTGTCTGCGGTGCACGGAGGAGAAACGTGGTGTTGATGAGGGCACCTGTGGGACCACGGCTACCTCGACTGCCTTCACCGAGTACTTACAAAAGCACTGACCATGTCCTGAAATGTGCTCGGACCTGCCCTGTGAGCCCCACGTCTGCGGGATGGGCAGAGGGACCTTCATTTTCTCCGAGGAGGAAAAACCATCCACGAGGCAAGTGACCTGACCAAGGCTATGTGGCTAATGGCAACCTAGCTCTAGAGCCCAGGCCCCTGTGCCCCACAGGCTCATTGCCATGGCTGAGGTAAAGCTGGCCCAGGTGTCTATCTGGCAGACCTCATAGTTCGCAGCTTCCAGTCAGAACAGGCTGAGCCCAGGTTTAGGAGACCCTATGTATCTTCCTCCCTTCCTACTTCCGTAGAGGCCACTGTGCTGTGGATGGAAGACCTGGTTTTGTGTCAGTGAGACCCCCCCCCCCAAACAAGGCAGCAAGAAAAATAAATGGAGCCTGTCCCGAGCCAGACTCAACCCCTCTTGCCCACATATCCTTCACACGACTCCAACAGGCATGTTGTACCCCCAGCACAGCGACTGGCGCCTAGCAGGGTCTCCAAAACGGCGGGGTGAGCAGCCAGTTCCTTATGCACAAAGGGGGCCTTGCAAAACTAAGACTTACCCATCAACAGGGTGTGTGGCTGACACCCCCATACCCCGCCTCTGAACCCTTTAGTCTGTTTTTTTTTTTTTTTTTTTGAAATCTGTCTCCTGTGACCCCTGAAAACTTAACAAGTCTCCCCCCCCCCGCCCCGCCTCCTCCCGCCCTAGCTCCCTCAGTTAGACAAGGCTAGTGGTTGCTTTGAGCTGTCAATCACAAAATCTGTACAAACCAGCAACCAATTCAGTGTCCCTCAGACCATGAAGGGTTGTGTGGGAGGCCCCTCGAGCAGCAGGGTCTGCATAAAGGCTTTTCCTGGAACACAGCACCCTTGGGGGTTGTTCCAGGGCGGTGACACAGGGTCGCCCCCAGGGAACTCGGGGCCTGGAGCCAAAAGTGTTGATATGTGGGCCAGCATGAGGTGTCTGTGGGCATGGAACTGATTTCCCATCAAGACACACCACCCACTCCTTCCACTGACACTCCAGGGTTATCTCCTTCCAGTGGGGACAGGCAAGTGGAACCACGGATATTAGCCACACAGTGTAGGAAGGCAGTCCGGAAAATTGCACAAGGCTGTTATCTGTCTGCGGCAGGAGAAAAGGGCGAGTTTGATGAAGATGATAATAATCAATAAAGGGAAAGCTGTCTGTTCCCAGAACAGTGGCTGTTTGACACTGGGGACTCGGGATTGCAAGGCTACCCACACACGCAGAGTCATGAACTGTACTTCCAGGTGCTGAGAGCAAACATATTTGGCAACGTCGTTAAGAGCACCCTCATCGCCGGGTGTGGTGGCACACGCCTTTAATCCCAGCACTCGGGAGGCAGAGGCAGGCGGATTTCTGAGTTTGAGGCCAGCCTGGTCTACAAAGTGAGTTCCAGGACAGCCAGGGCTATACAGAGAAACCCTGTCTCGAAAAACCAAAAAAAAAAAAAAAAAAAAAGAAAAAAGAGCACCCTCATTGCCCTACTGGATGGAGGGGTCCTCACTGGCCAAATTTCACCCCCTCAAACCCTACCTCCATAGCAAAAAGAGCACAAGAGCACACACTGTGTCACACTGTGACTCTCTGCCAGGCACACTGCAGTTGTATACAGAGAAAGTCAAGGCCACGGGTATGGGCTTCCTGGCCACTGGCCACTGCCCACCTGTGTGTGGGTTCTGTTTCTCCTTCACTGCTCTGAACAGACAAACAGTATGCTCAGCTAGCTATAGGCAGTGCGTCAGAGTGGGAGGGGTAGGGGGGCGCTCAAAGTTGAGCAAGCCCTTCTTAGCTAGAAAGACTGAAGTGTCCCCATCCAGACACCAGGCACATAGCACCCACCATGTCCATGAGAAACCTCTGGGTGCTTGCCAGCATACCTGGAGACCAAAAGAGCAACACCCTGAACTCCATCCCTCTCTAGAGAGTCTCCTTTAGTGTTAGTTTGGTCCCGCCCTGACTTGAGGAGTTCCTTCCCTCTTCCCAGATCTCCAGGTAACAAGGGAGCGCTTGGAAACCCACAGGGTTTCCGACAAAATGACACTTCCATTAGATACTTCACTTCTGGCATGTGGCCTGTGTTCCTAACCTGCAGCCAGATCCCACTTCCCAAACTGGTTTCCAGTATTCGGAAGTAACCCGGGCAGCAGGGCATTGTTGTGTGAACAAGAACTATGGTAAGATCTGCGGGCTTCATGAGTGCACGTCCCATACCAGACATTCTCCTAAGCACTTCCTGTCCCACATAAGCCTCGTGACTCCGGTGCTAGGTCCCAAGTCTGTCCTCAGATTGCAGTTGGAGAAACTGGGGGGAGTACACGGAGAGGTACAGGAACTTGTGCACCCAGATCTGAGGGACACAAAAAGTCAGGCTGCTGTGAGTACCCCAACATGCCCCCACGGACACACCGGATCTGGCTGGTTTGTTCTTCGATGGCTTCCACAGCGCTTTCCACAGAGCTGAGCAGTGACTGGATCTGATTGGCTGTCTCCTTCAGAAGGAAGCGGGTCACAAACTGGTCCACATTGCTCCCACCTTCATACACCTGGGGGCAACGTGAGAGAACCCAGATGTGAGTGGGCTAATGACTCTCGCTTTACACGATAGGGCCCCGCAGTTTCTCCTGCATCCTGGAAGCTGCAGGGTATACCAAGCAAGGTCCCCACCTCCAGAGACCAAAGATGGAACTTTCTGGTATCATTTGGATCATCTCCGCAAGTTCAGAGAGCAGAGGTACTATCTTACATTGTACCCCTTGGTGACCAGAGAGGATACTGGGCATAAAAGCAGTAGCAGTGTGACACTGGTGTTGGCAAACCAGTGATGGTGAAGACAACGATGGAGATGCTGGTGCTGGTGATGTGGTGGTGGTGGTAACGGTGATGATAATGTTGCCAATGGTAAAGACAGCAAAAGAGATGTTGGTGATGACAATTTTGATGGAGGGGTGGGGGTGGGATGCAAAAGTGATGCTGGTGATGTTGTTGGTTGTTATGATGGTAATAGTGATGTTGATGATGGTAAGGGAGCTGGTAACGACATTATCAATCATGGATGATGGTGTTTTGCTTGCTACAGTAGGCAGAAAGCACCAGGAGAGATGGCCTCTGCTCCCTTCTTTCTTCTACAAGAAAAATTCTTTGTGCCCCTGAGTCTTCATGCTGCCAATCATACAACTAACTGAAGAGAATTATGTTGGCAAGAGGACTAAATGGCTCCTCAGGCAATCCCCCAAAGCCTGTGCTCAGGAGTGGGGGACAGAGAAGTGGGCAGGTGCACATGGTAAGGAACGAGCTCTGGAGAGAGGATGGCAAGGGGTTCTCCTGCAGGCTCTGCCATTTGGTGCATGGCCAAGCCTCTCCTGGCAAGACCAGCACTGATATCCTTGCTGTGATTCCTGCCTTTGCAGAAGGTTGCAGAGAAGGTGGGAGAAGCTTGACCTCTTAGCGTCAATGGAATGTGGAGGTAACCGGCACTGGGGAGAGGTGCCAGGACTCAGTGGAGGAGACTTCCCCCTCTGGAGCCGCCCCTCCCTCTGCACGCTGGATTGCTGCCCAGTCCCTGGCAAAGCAAGGCTCCCAAGGAAAGCAAATTAAACTATCCATCACTCTGACTGGGAATTAATTAGCAATAATTACACATCGGGCAACATGCAGGGAGACAGAGAGCCTGAGGAACAAGGCGTGGGGGCAGCACAGCGAGGGTACACAAAGGTGGACATTCTGTCCCGAGGCCTGGCTCCGGACCACTGTGGGTACAGTGGAGAAGACATCCTAGCCCGAGGTACAAACACCTTCTAGCTGTCTTTCTAAGAATCTGGCTACCCATGGCCTAGAGAGCAATGGACCCCGACAATTGAATACCTCCTGATGAGCAAGGTGACAGAATATAGCCAAAACCACCACCACTATCACCATCACCACCAACAACAACAGCAATAAAACCCTAAACCCCCAGGAGAAAGGCAGGCTCTGGGCAGGACAGGAGTAGGAAGTATGTTCACAACAATCTGACGAGGGCCTAACAAGGCAGTCGCTACATGCAATAAATGTGAAGATTCCAAAGATAGGCCACCTTTTGGGGACATTACCCTTTTCTCCTCTGCCAAGAGTAGAGAGAGCAGCTCCTCAGCGGGAGGGTCGGGAGGGCTGTTCTGCATGCCCCGTGGCACAACCATTTGCAGGAGCCACCCAGAGCCCCGTAGGACACACAGATTTGTCAGATGGCTCTACAGACAGCCGTTGAGAATCTCCCCTAACGGCCATGCTTGAGCCACATGCTATAGCCCTAAGAGGGGAGCTATAGGTGAGTGGTGGCTTCAGAGGGGAAGGAGGAAACCTGTTAGCCACTAACAGTTCACTTAGACTTATTTATTTACTTACATGTGTACACGTGTGTGTGTGTTTGTGCCATGATGCATGTATGGCGGTCAGAGGACACCCTGTGGGTCCTTCCCTTCACCATAAGGGTCCTGGGGATTGAATTCAGGTCCTTAAGTTTGGCGGTAAGCTCCTTGATTGGCTGAGCCATCGTGATGGCCAGATTAAATCAATAAACTACTGAGATTCTGTCTTCCCATCTCAGAATTCCCAAAGTGACCAGGACATGTTTTTAATGGCCTAAGAGTAGGATTGAGGATGTTTCCAGGGATGTTTCTTTGAGTGAGTGTGTGTGTGTGTGTGTGTGTGTGTGTGTGCTTGTATGCCTATGTTTTGAGACAGGGTCCCACTGTGTAGCCCAGACTAGCCTGCTCTTGCTATGCGAACCACGCTGGCCACGAACTCACAAAGATCCACCCGCCTCGGCCACCCAAATGCTGAGAGTAAAAACATGTATGTCACCACGCCTGGCTTCAGAAGCCACTAAATAAAATAAAAAATGAAGTTTTTTTTTTTTTTTAAATCTTCTAAGCCATAATCAATGGAGCAGAGCAGACCATCAAAAATAAGAGCGTGAAAGAGGTGAAGAAAGACCGGAGCTGAGGAAGAGCAAGGGCCGTCAGCTGAGACGGAACATTCATTACAAAGAAAGACATCTACAGTCCCCCCGGGTGCAGGCACCATTCTGGAGCTGATTAAACAAGAGGCAGCCGGGGCGCGCCCTATCAGAGCAGCAAAGGCTTTGCAGAGAGAAGCCGGAGCAGAAGGTTCTGCAATCACACTCAATCAGGCAGACAGGGCCAGCTGCAATACCGCCAGGACGACAGAGCTTAAATGAGAAAACACGGCTAGAGATAAGGAGGCTGAGGACTCCGTGTGCCGCCAGGCTGTTATTACATCCTTTGGGGCTAGAGCGGGGGGGGGGGGCCTTCATGAGCTTTGCTAACCTTGGGGACAGGGACCCAGCTGTCATATAAAGGAGACCGGCTGAGTATCAAGAGGTTTCAACTCTTTATATTCTTTTTTTTTTTTTTTTTTTTTTTTT
>NC_034609.1:42647525-42649714 GCF_900095145.1 Mus pahari | reverse complement strand
CTGGAACTCACTTTGTAGACCAGGCTGGCCTCGAACTCAGAAATCCGCCTGCCTCTGCCTCCCGAGTGCTGGGATTAAAGGCGTGCGCCACCACCGCCCAGCTAAGATGTATTTTTATGTGTCTGCAGGTGCCAGAAGAGGAAGCAGGAGTTGAAAGGGGTTGTGAGCAGGGAACTGAACTCAGGGACCTCTGGAAGAGCAGCAACTGTCACCTGCTGGAGTTCCTGTCCTGACTTCCTTCAGTGATCAACAGTGATGTGGAGAACCCTTTCCTCTCCAACTTGCCTTCGGTCATAGTGCTTCATCACGGCAACAGAAACCCAGGCTGAGACACTCCAGTACCCGGGAGCAAAGGCAGGTGGATCTCTGCGAGTTCAAGGCCATCTAGGGGTTTGTGATAAGACCCTGCCAGAAGATGTAAAATAAATAGACACTCTTTAAAAAATTACAGGGAAAGTGTTAAAAATATTTGGTAAAAGGAAGCAAATAAAAATTTTCTGGCAGCATATTAAAAATATTGGGTCTGGAGAGATGCTCAGTGGTTAAGATTACTATCTGCTCTTTAGATAACTCAGGTGTGATTCCTAGCGCCTACAGGGTGCTTCATAACCTGCTGTAACTCTGGTTTCAGGGGACCTGACACCCTCTTCTGGCCTTTGAGGACACTTAAAGTAAAAATTTAAAAAAAAATTAAAGAGCCGGGCATGGTGGTGCTCGCCTTTAATCCCAGCACTCGGGAGGCAGAGGCAGGCGGATTTCTTAGTTCGAGGCCAGCCTGGTCTACAAAGTGAGTTCTAGGACAGCCAGAGCTATACTGAGAAACCCTGTCTTGAAAAAAAAATTAAAGAACCACACATTAAAAAGTTTCCAGTATCATCTACCAAAACCTACTTTGTCCTCGAGGTTCTGGGTGAACCAGGCACTTCATAGTTTGTATTCTGAACTTTGCTTTACTGAATACCTATGATTTGGTATAATAAAAAAACACAATAAAAGTCTAAGTGCATCAAACAAAATAGATGAAAATATACAGAGAAAAACAATAATCAAACGACGAGATACTATTTAGTGTGGAAAGTTAGCTTTCTGCTGTTCCACAAGAAAGATGCATTAGGAAATAATAAACAGGGAAAAGGGCCAGCAAGCTGGCTCAGCAGGCAAAGGCACTCGCAGTCAATTCTGACGACCTGAGTTCATTGCTTAGGACCCGTGCACATAGGCATGCATGCACGCATGTGCACATATACTTACACATGGGCACACACACCAGACCAGCTTTGTCTTGTTTTGTTTTTCGAGACAGGGTTTCTCTGTAGCTCTGGCTGTCCTGGAACTCACTCTTTGTAGACCAGGCTGGCCTTGAACTCAGAAATCTGCCTGCCTCTGCCTCCAAAGTGCTGGGATTAAAGGTGTGCGCCACCACGCCCGGCCAGCTTTGTCTTTTTAAAAGAGTACATTTCAGATTTCAGCTGCATGCATTCCCCAACAGAGACACAACATCTATTTTCAGGTCTGGTGTCCCATAGTCTCCAAATGTCCCTCTTAGGCTCCTGTGACAAAGTGTCTGACAGCCAATAGATGGGTCCACACAAGACAGGATGGGGGAGGAAGCTTACTGGTCACCCGTCTTTATCACTTTACAGTGATGGGTCAGAAAATGCTGGGGACAAAGACACTGCATGGTGGCATCCGTGGTGACTGTGAACATACCAAAGGTCAATGGTCTGTATTTCAGAATTTCAAATTTACCAAAGTACTCCATTCACATGAAGGAAAAAAGGTCAGTCATGACCATGAACCCAAGCCAACAGAGAACAGGAATTATAAGAAGCATGAATAAGTTAAAAAACATAACACACATTAAGTAAGTGTATGGGGCTGGTATGAGAAACAGCTAATCAAAATAGACAAGACTTGTTAGAAACAGTTGAAAGTGTCAGATGCTCATATTCCAGGCCTGAAGGCGCTGAGGCAGAAGGATGGTAAGTTAGAGATCAGCCTTGTGTAGACAGTAAGGTCCTGGGCCAACAAACAACGTGAAAGAAAAGAAAGAAGAGCCAGGTGTGGTGGTGAGAGCCTTTGATCCCAGCACTCAAGTGGTAGAGACAGGTGGATCTCTGAGTATGAGGCCAGCCTGGTCTACAAAGAGAGTTCCAGGACAGCAAGAACTACACAGAGAAACCCTGTCT
>NC_034609.1:42551703-42646805 GCF_900095145.1 Mus pahari | reverse complement strand
GATGCGAGTGCATCGCAGAGCGTGGACTGTTCAATATGAGGGAGTCTAAAAATAGAATCCACCCATCGATGGCTGAGGCGAAGTCATCAGACCACGGAAAAAAACAAAAAAAAAAAAAAAAACAACAAAAAAAACAAACCCACAGGCATCTGAGCAGATTCCTCACCATTGCCCAAGACAGAACAAAGAGGAAGGAAACATTTTTTTTCTCCCTTGTACAGGCTGAACTGAAGAGGGTTCTAAAATAAGAGCTGGCATTAATATTGCAATTAGTGGAACGATGGTGGAGAGATGTACTTGAAAGCCCGGGGCCTGGCGTCATTGTGGTGCGTTAGTTTCTGGGGAATACATCACAGGCACCACAGGCACCGGGGGAGCCAAGGCTAGCTCACATACAGGAGGCTAACCCAGCTCACCGTGACCAAGGCTACTACAACAGAAATCGAGGTAACAGAATTCAGTTACCACCAGGGACCAGAAGGTGCCTTAGTTTGGGTGTCTCCTGCTGTGCAGAAACCCTGTGACCAAAAGCAACTTGGGGAGGAAAGGGTTTCTTTCAGCTTACACTTCTACATTACTGTCCACTGACAGAAGTCAGGGCAGGAGCTGACACAGCGGCCATGGAGAAATGCCACTCTCTGGCTTGCACCCCAAGCCAGCTTTCTTACAGCATCTAAGGCCACCAGCCTAGGGATCACACCCTACAAAGTGAGCTGGGCTTTCTCATATCCACCATCAATCAAGAAAACACCACAGGCCAATCGGTTGGAGGAAATCTTCTCAACTGAGATCAACTCAGATGACCCTAGCTTATGTCAAGTCGACATGAAAACTAGTCCGCGTGCAAAGAAAGCATCAAAGATCACCAGCGGGCTGCCTTTCTACAAACAGGCCAGCTAGGAGATACCCAAGAAGGAGAAAAATACTCAGTGACTGTTGTCAGGCCCCTCAAGGGTGTTCCCAAGTCACCCAGGACCACGGTGGCCACCCGAGGCCTCATGTGCAAGGTCCTTGTGGCACCACAGCTAAGGCTGAGCTGGGCCTCCTGGGAGGAGTTCAGCTCCTCTCCTTCATGGAGGGTGAGGTTCTGCTCCTGCGAGCCACCAAAGAGTAGGCAGACCACTGTAATGAGGGCCCAATGCCTCATTACAAGCCTTACAGCAACAGGGCTCTGCTCCTAGGCAGGAGGGAGAGGTCAAGGAGCTCTTGCTACACAATCCATCTTCCCCTCCCTATCGCGGCCAGCCGCAGTCAAGCAAGCCGACACCCTTGCCTGGAACATCCTGCTAATGCTTAAGCCACCATGGACACTGGGGCTGTCAGCAAAATTGCCATGACAGTCTTCAAGAAGAGCTCTTGCAGGGTCTTAAAATACTCGCAAATAGCAAGCGCAATGCCAGAATGGCTGTGTGTGTGTGTGTGTGTCTGTATATATCTGTGTCTGTGTGTGTATGTGTCTCTATGTGTGTCTGTGTCTGTATGACTGTGTCTGTGTGTTTGTCTGTATATCTGTCTGTGTGTCTGTGTCTGTATGTGTCTCTATGTGTGTCTGTACGTGCCTGTGTGTTTGTGTGTGTGTGTATCTGTGTCTGTGTGTATGTGTATGTGACTGTGTGTGTTTGTGTGTCTCTGTATCTGTGTGTCTGTGTTTGTGTGTGTGTGTCTGTATGTTTGTGTGTGTAGGGGGGTTCAGACTCAGCAACATTTGGGTACATGGCAAGAAAGGGCCCTCCAGTCCATTGTGGGAGGGGCATGGCCCAGGCCACATGTGAGAAGCCGAGGGAGCTGGTATTGACCTATGCAGTCCTGCACTCAGCAGCTCAGAGGACCCACTTCCTTCAGTTTCTTCAAGGCCTGGAATATGGATGCTCCGGCTTCACAGACAACGAAAGTGAGACTACAGTCCTTCCAGCTGGCCCCTGACCAGCCCAGCTAAGTGTTCTACTGCACATGGGTCAGCCGCTTAGGAGACAGCTTTGCACTCCGGGGTCAAGTTCAGCTAGATAAATCTGCAGTCCCTGCTTCCCTAGGTCTGCGCTGTTGGCTTAAGGAGCCAACCCCTCGGGGACTCCTGCTTCGCAAAGCTTCTACTCCAGGACCAGCCTTGACCCTGGGAAAGGCCTTCACACTCTGATGCACAGCCTATAGGACAGGGCTATCCACCAAGGTGCTCCTCTCAGTACCTGGCTTATCTCCGCTCCTCAGCGAGCCCTCGGTCAACATTTGCCGCCACAAATCCAGGCACCCTTGAACAACAATGATCAGAAAGATCTAGAATAAACTAGCTCTCAGATCTTAGTTCACCAAAGGCACTACCCACATCCACTGACCTTCTTGGTGTAGCCCATGGCCTTCAGGACTGAGTGGTTCAAAGTCTCCAGGGAGGCCAGGACATCTTCATAGTCTCCCATGTGCTCCACAAAGTAATCTGGGGGAGGAGATTGCAGAGGTCAGGGGTCACAGAAGACTCCACCCATCTCCCTGGGGCCCTCCCACCAGCCCCAACTTAGGCCCATACTGCTCTGCCCTTCTCTGGCTGCCGTTGATCCAGGTACCTACCACACAGTTCCTTGGTGTCCACGTGGCTGTAGAGGGAGGGAAGGAGGGAATAAAGGAGAGAGAGAGAGAGAGAGAGAGAGAGAGAGAGAGAAAGAAAGGGAGTTAGCAGTCCTTAAATTGCTTGCTGTTTCTGACCCTCTGTGCAGTCCTTAAAGTGCTTGTTCCCCCCACAATCCTAGGTACTGATGTGAGTCCCACTTTCTAGAAGGTAGAAGATGGAGGGTAAGCCACCTGCCTGCCTCCTGTTGTTTTTTTCTTTTTTTTTTTTTTCTTATTTGGAGACAAAGTTATATTATATAATCCAGGCCGACCTAGAACTCTCATGATCCTTCTGCCTCAGCGTCTTGAGTGTTGTGGTCACAGACCTATGCCACCATATCTGGTGGTCTCTCTCTCTCTCTCTCTCTCTCTCTCTCTCTCTCTCTCTCTCTCTGAGTCTGTGGGACATATCATGAGTGGATGGAACTAGTGAGGGGCCAAGCCTAGGAGAAGGGAAAGGGCGGAAGGGTGGGCTGTGAATATCGCAGCTTGTCAAAACAATATCTCTCCCCCTCCTGGGACTCTCGGGGGCCTGGGTCAGCCTCCATCCTAGCCCTGAATGTCACTCCTTAGACCGAAGCAGAGAAGGGGGGAGCTGGTCCTTGCTCAGGGTTGGGGAGGTGTGTAAAGGCATCAGATGCTGAAGCAGAGGGACCAGGCAGGGTCTGGGTGGGGTCTGATGCCTCCTTTCTGGGTTTAGCCTTTACTCTGGCCCAGGGCTGGCTTTGGTAGATCCTATGTTCAACAGCATTGTCTGGATAAAAGTTTTCTGTAGACGCCAAGGCCGGTGGCGGTGACTGCCTTGGAATTCCTCAGACATCCCGGAATGTTGCTTCTGATGTGTGAGTTGTCTGGGTCAGAAAGGTCTAGCAACTCAAGGGGCTGATGAATGTTCCTAGTTTCTACTTCAGGGACGATTGGAGGCAAGAATCCAGAATGTCTTTAGAATTGTGAGTCCCCCACCCCATCCTCTAGGAGAGCCTCTGCTTTTTGTTTTTTGTTTTGTTTTGTTTGTTTGTTTTGGTTTTCCGAGACAGGGTTTCTCTGTATAGCCCTGGCTGTCCTGGAACTCACTCCGTAGACCAGGCTGGCCTCGAACTCAGAAATTTGCCTGTCTCTTCCTCCCAAGTGCTGGGATTAAAGGCGTGTGCTACCACGCCCAGCTGTTTGTTGTTGTTGTTGTTTGTTTGTTTGTTTTGATAGGGTTTCTCTGTGTCCTGCAACTCACTCAGGCTGGCCTTGAACTCAGCGATGCGCCTGCCTCTGCATCCCAAGAATGTGTGACTCAGTGTGTGCCCAGGAGGCTGCAGAGAAGCTGAGACCTCATGTGGCCTGGAGACAGTGTCCCCTGATCTCCTATGAGAACCAAAGTCACTCTGACACGGTGGCATGCTCAGAAAATTACACCCCGTCAGGTCTCCAGCCTCAGCTCCGGGATACCACTTTCCACGCAAATGGCAAACTGGCCTGGTAGTAACCGTGTACCCGCACCACCACTAGTCTCTGCTCCCTCAAGTGATCCAGTTTGCCCTAGCACCCTAGAAACCTTAGTCCTTGGCACCTTAGTGGGGGAGAGGAAGGTGACCAGGTGGCTGTTGCCCACTCAGGCTGAATCCAGGAGCATCAGATAAAGGACGGTGCACACTTATGCTGGCTTTGGTGGCCAGGGGCCCTGTGAGGCTGAGCTACGGGGTCCAAGTCATAAGTGAATTGTAGAAAAAAATAATTCAATTGGCTTCAAGGTTAGAAGTAGGATTCAGGGTAGAGTTAGGATTCATACACATTACAGGGGTGGTTTGGGATGGTGGTTCACAGGGACAGGATCTTAGAAAGTAGATCCTGGGGTAGTATTGGGATTAGAACAGAACGGAGAGAGAGCAGACAGGGTCATGGCCACTTTCCCATCAGTCCTGTGTATACTACAGCAGGCCCAGGGTCTCTCGCCCCTTGGTAGCTCAGAAAGGACAAACTCTGTGGCAGTCACGCATGCACACACACACATACACGCACACACACGGCTCACACAGCTTGGCAGTGAGGGACAAACAGGTCCAATGTTTGGATTACTGAGTCAGGAGTTCCTGTATAGCCCTGGCTGACCTGGAACTCACTTTGTAGACCAGGCTGGCCTCGAACTCAGAAATCCACCCGCCTCTGCCTCCCAAGTGCTGGGATTAAAGGCGTGCGCCACCACGCCCGGCTGAAACTCTTGCCCTTAAACAGAAGCTTGGCATTGTGGCAATGGGAGGAGCCCATACATTCCCCCCACAGTGCCCCGCGGTGCCCCACGGTAGCCCGGGCTCACTTGGTGTTGTCTGAATCGATGGTATGGAAGAGGCCCTCCAGTTCCTTCTCATTAAGGACGCCATCTGCGAAGAAGAGTTGAAATTCCTCCAGGGACAGCTTCCCGTCATCTGCAACGGACAGGCAAGGAAGCAAGTGGCTGTTTGTCTCCGAGAGAAGAGCACACAGTGGTAGCCCACAGCCTGCCCCCCACCACTGACTCAGCTGACAAACTCCCTGTGGTCAGCCTGAGGCCTCCTGACAGATAATCCCAAACCATCGGAGGCAATGGAAGCTGGTTTCTGGGGAGCAAGCAAACACCTTCATGTCCTCTACCAGGCAATCACCCCTTCTGCTCTTCCCTCAGTCATCTGACACAGACACTATTTAAGTAACATGCTTAACCTAAGACCACTAGTCTATAGGGGTCACGTTTAGCCCCGGCCCCATGTCCCAGCTCTGGCCCCACGTCCCAGTCCCTCTATTGCATCCTTCCTCAAGGCAATAGCAGTTTGAGCTCAGACCTTCAATCTAACCTAGAGCAGGACTTTGTGCCACAAGGTAGGTGCCAGCACAGTCCCCTACCCTTTGGGTGGCTCCATCTTTCGTGAAGTAGCTGGGCTGCATGGAAAAGCTGAGGCCTACGCTAGGCTCAATGCACGTGTGCTGTAATTGATTAGTCATGTCTGTCCCGGGCACAGCATGGGGTGTGCCAACACCAAGCCCAGTTTCCCTCTTGACCGCTTCCACCTGCTTCTCATGGGTGGTAGGTACCTCGGTGTCCTCTGTACCCAGAGAGGACAGGGAGCTGGAACACAGGGCCTGCAGAGCCTCTGATCACAAGCCTTCTGACATTTACCTTGGGTGCTAGCCACGGGCCTAATGAGCACAGATGAGCTATTAAGAGGAAAAAATATCCTCCACTTGGCCTCTGGTCCAATTAGAGAAGACAAGTTATCCTGTAGTTTCATCACTTCTGCCAATGACCCACGCGAGGCTGTTTGCAGGTGGTGCTACTAATGAGCAGGAGCCCAGCCTGCCGCAGTGACCTTTCAAATAGCAAGAGCCTGTGAGTCTCTCACATCCCGGGATAGAGAGGCTGTCTGATCCGCCCCCTTCTGCTAAAACGTCCATGCCAGTCTTCCAGCGATACCCAGGGGTGCCAGTCAGGACTCTCATACTAGTCTTCCCTCGGGCTACCTCGTGCCCACCACGTCCAAGCTAGTCTTTATCGTGAGAGCCTCCCAGAGACGCACAGCCTTGTTCTCAGGATGGAAGGCATCTTGTATACATTGGCAGAGGCCCTCCTGTGCTTTGAGCACAGTGACATCACCGAGAAGACAAGTCCACACACTCCACCTGTGGGAGTGGTGGGGGTCAGGAGGGTGCAGTCTAAGGCTCGATGCAAGCTGAAGCTGACACTCCTATGACCCGTGTTGGGGGTGGGGGCCAGGCCTCTTTCCCTGGGTAGTGCGGGCTCTGCACAGTGTTACCACATCTTCGGTACTGTTTGATTTCCCTACATCCCTGTGTCGTGTGTGGAATCTGCAGATGGTCTTTCACTGCAAGGCCTGGGAAGATGCGTATCACCTGGGACAGGCCCAAAGAGGGCAACACCCCTCTGCAATGATCCTAACCCTAGGCTGTTCCTCTGCCCCTTCATATCCCAAAGAGCTCCATCCCACCCCACAACCACATGGGACAGTTAACAACAGCTCCTAGGAAGGACATAGGAGCTAGACAAGGCTGGGCCACTTGGGAAGGGCCTTGTCAGTCCTTCCTTCCTGGACAAGCAGGCTACTCTCTGGTTCTCTTTTGCAAATGCTGTAGGTCACCCACATACATCTCTTTACCTTGCCTCAAAGCTCAGAGCAACACAGGACAGCTGTTACCACTTCAGCTTACAGAAGGGTAAACTGAGGCACAGAGCAGTGACAGGACATGGCCTCTGGACTTCTTGTGCTCTTCATCTTCAGGACTATAGTTGTCCATGTCCCCACCCCCAGCTCTTTCCCATGAAGCACCAGGACAGGGAGAGTGTGGGCAGCAGAGCACCTGGAAGGAACTCACCGTTTTTATCCGCGCGGCGGAAAATCTGGAGAGAGGAGGGCTGGAGTCAGTCCTGAGATGAGCCTGGGCAGGAGCCCTGAGCGGCCTCGTGACCCAGCTGAGATCCCTCTCCCAGGAGCAGCTTGGGTGAAGTTTGGAAGCCCAAACTTCCCCGGGAGACCTCGAGGCTGGGACCCAGCGTGGAGAGACTGCAGCAGGCAGAGGCCCTCCCCACCCTTCACAAGCTATCAATCCCTCTTCCCACTGCGCTGCCAGCCTGCCCACGGCTGCTGACAGACACACACATTCGTGCTACACACTCACGCACGCACACCCACACGCATCTCTGCAGGTGTGCGCACACTCATCCCCCTAGACTTCCCCCATCACTGAGCACCCAGCTGCACCCAGCCATGCTCAGAGAGGCCCACGAGAGTTCCATGCCTTCCCACCGTTTTTTTTCAGGACCCACCTCCCCTTGCCTCTGGCATGCCTGGGTTCCTTCTGAAGGTGGTGATCTTGAAACCTGGTGACAAGATCAGCCTACAAGAAGTGTGGCGTCATTTATGGGGTGGGGGAGAGGGCAGGCAGGGATGTTCTGGTTGCAACTAGCAGGTTGCAACGGGATTGGGAGCAGTCCTAACCTGGGACCCGCACTTTGAGACAAAGTCACTCCCTGCTTTGCTGACATTTGAATCCCTTAAGGTCAGTTGATGGCACGTGCTGGGTGTCCAGGGCCAAGAGGCTGTTCTAATAATTGCAGGGCATTTCCAAAAGCCGCTCTGCCTAGGCCATACCCCAGGCAGGAGGACCAGCAGCTCCTGACGGACCAAGGTGTCTGCTAAGACCTCCCAACTCGTAGAAAAGGGATTTGATGTCCAACCCTGGACCCACTGAATCAAGATAGTCTTTTAACCATATCCGTGTGGTGTTGATGTCCCAGTACTGTAAGGTCTGAGACGGTCCAGGGCCCTGGAGGAATTGGCTCCCTTATCCAGAAGGAGAAGTCAGCCTACAGCATGCTCAGGCCCTTCAACTCCCTGGGTTATCCTAGTCTAGGGGAAGTCTGTCAGGGACCTGCTAAACCAGACAAGATGTGCCACTCCTCAAGTCTCCGTGAGTCAAAAGACAGATGGCTCTGTTCACCTGCAGCCCACAGAAACAGGACAAGGGGAGCTGTGTGTTCTCTGGGTATCCCTTGACCCCCCAAGAGACCTGGGTGTCGAAATGACTAGGTTGTTGTGGCCCCAAATGACACCAGGTAAACTGGCTCTGTATCCCACCTCACAGGGGAAGAAAGAGGCTCAGTCAGCACACAGCGGCAAGTGCGGAGGGCGAGGGGCTGAACGTGGCTTCACCTCTGAAAGAGGGCAAGCTGCCACCTCTACTCTGGACTCTGGACCCTCCTGCCCAGTGTGTGCATCTCCTCTGTGGTGTGTGTGTGTGTGTGTGTATAGGCATCTCTTGCTTGTTTGTTCCCAGAGGCACTAGAACACCCATTTCCAAAGCCCTCCTGCTCAGACACACCCAAAGGTTCTGAGATCTAGCAAGGGAAGCCAAGTGGGGAATAGGGTTTCCAGTCCCCTGACACTTGTAGGGGTATGTGGCACATACACACACACACACACACACACACACACACACACACAAGAACTCGCAACATTCAAAAATATCCCATTTCTCTCAGAACCCCATAACATGTACAGGCACCCCCGCCCCGGACCAGTCCCATACCCCGGACCAGTCCCATACCCCAGAAGCCCCTCCACGGACCACCAACCCTCTCCTGCCCATATGCCACCCCACTCTGCAGGGGCGTGGGGAGAGCGTCGTGGTGCATGAGGAGCTAGGTGGGATGAGAAGTGAGTCTGGGGTCTAAGAGTGAGGAAGAAAGAACAGGAAGAGAGTGAAGGAGAGCTCGGGGTGAGGACGCCTAGGTTCAGGCAATGATTCTGATTCTATGGAAAGAGAGGAGGTGGGGAAGGGGCTTCACTAGCGAAGCCGCACAGCACGGGGGGCTCATCTTCCTCCGCAGAGAAGAGAGCAGTGGTGGTTCGGGGCTGTGTGGGGGGCTGGTCTCAGAGAAGTATCAGTGCGGGGAAGAATCCAGGATAGAGAGGAGGGGGCTAGTAGTGCCCAGTTCTTGTCCCTATCTTAGGGACTCAAGTGAGTGTTTGGTTAGGACCCGGAAGAGGGACACCAGAGCGGCAGCTCTGGTGGACGGGGCTATCGGATGCGGGGATGCAGGAATATGAAGGGAGGAGATGCAGAGGGTCTTGCGATTCCAGTGGGGACCAGCGCCCCAGCCGCGATGGAATGGGGAGTAGGGTGGGTCCGTGCTATGAAATTAGTGGAAGCCGGAACGTGGAGGGGGGCGACTGAGGAGAGGGTCCTCAGTGGGTGCGGACCCAAGCCTCAGCCGCGATGGAGTGGTGGGAGGGCTCGCTCTGGAGGTCCCCACGCGGAGGAGGGTCTCAGGCTATGGGATATGGGTATGCAAGGAAGCGGAGGAAGAGGATGGAAGTGAGGGTAATACGGTCCGGGTGGAGTTGGGGGCTTGGACGGAGGTGTCCCTGGGGGAAGAAGAGGTCCCAGCTATGGGATGTGGAGATGAGATAAAGTGGAGGGAGGGATGGAGAGGATCGTGAGGTCTGGGTTGGGGGACAGGCTCCTCAGCGGCAGTGAGAGTTGGGGCTTGCGCTCGGGGTCCCCGCGCCAAGGAGGGTCTTCGCTATAGGATGCGGAAACGGGCAGGGAGCGAATGGTGGAGAGGGTCCGTAGGTCCCGGGTGCGGACTGGCACCCAGCCGCGCTGGGCGGAGGGTCCCGCGCGTACTCACGTCCAGGATGACGGCTGTGCCCCCTCGCGATGCGGCGGGCCCGGGGCCGGGGTCTGCGGCGGGGATGTCGGGGACGAGCGGTGCGCGGGGTTCCCCCATCCTGGCGCCCACCCAGCGCAGCAACCCGCCCAGCGCGCGGCCCTGCGGCGGCGGCTCCCGGAGCAGCCTGTGCGCGCCGGCCCTGCACAGGCGCGCCGCCCGCTCGCACATCTCGCCCGCCGACCCCCGCCCGGCCGCGCCCCCGCGCGCCCCCTGCCCGCGCCCGCCCGCGCGCGCCGCTTCCGCCGCCGGCCCCGCGGCCCGGACACCGCGGGGACCGCCAGTGCCGGGGGTGGGGGGGCTACCCGGACCCCGAGCCACGTGCTCCGCACCCGCCACCCCCACCCGGCCGGCCAAGAGCGGAGGCAGGGGACTGCCCGCGGGGACGCAGGGCCCAGCGACCGGACCCTGGCACGGCCCCCGAGGGGGATGGCTTCGTTCACGTAGGACTTATGGCGGGTGTGGAGGAGGGTGGGGGCCCCGGGATTGTGCCCCCGTCCCCGCCAGGGTCTCGCTGACCCCCGGTCCCCTCCCCCCCCCCGTGGTATTGGTGTCCGGTGAGCCCCGAGCGCCCTCTGCCGGACGATTCTTCCGGAGTTCCTTCCTCCCCTCCTCCACCCGCGGGCGCTAGTTGCCCTGAAGGCAGAGCAAGAAGCAGACTTGTGCAAGTGACTCAGACTTAGGACACCTGAATAGGGGTCCCGGGGCTGGACACCAGCCTGCCCAAAGGCCCTGAGGCAGGAGGTGAGACTAAAATGGGCAGACCAGTGGGCAGAGGGGATAGGGCTGCAGCAGGCTTCTGGAAGCCTCATTCCTGACCCAGACTCCCTAGAGTCTAGCCCTGTGCCTATGGATGCTCCACTGGGGGGGGTGGGGGGACACCGATTGTTCTCCTGGAGCTGCGGGCCTTACCCAGGGGCCCAGTGCATGGTCTATTTGCCTAGCCACTCCCCAAGCACGGAATCCTCAGGCACGGTGGAGGCACAGCTGGTTTTATTACAGATCTGAGGGTGAAAGGTTGGGCCTGGGGTCCTCCAAGTTGGGCACTCAGCTGGCCCTGTGACTCCAGCACACACTGACAGCTTCAAGGGGACCCTCCGGTCTATGGCTACTGCTCCCACCTGGGGCCTCGTCTGCCTGAGAGTAGGGCAGCTTGTGTTCCCCATGCCTCTGGGGCAGATAGTCCATCCACATGGCTCAAGTCTTCCCCTCCTGCCAGGGAAACTCCTTCCGGCATGGGAAATCTAGATGGGCTCATGTCCCGTTGGGCTGTGGTAAGCCCTCTTCCTCTTCAGGGCCTGTGTGTCAGGGCATCAGGCTAACGTTAAGGTGGCTTTCTGGTCTCCTTCTTCAGCAGGGAGCTGGCAGCGGCCAGGGCCCCGCCCTGGACAAATCTCACAAAGTTGTCCCCAGCCAACGGCCCCAGAGCATACAGGCCCTCCTGGTGAGTGCTCTCATGGGTGAAGGGGTCCACATCAATGGGGTTCCTCTTGGGGCTCAGTGGCTGATCTGGGTCTATGACCAAGTCAGCACCTGCCCTGGGGAGGTAGGAGAGGTCGGGGTGGGAGCCAATGAGGACCAGCACCATGGAGACCCCAAAGAGCTGCTGGCCCCCCTGTGGGTCCTGGAACACTGCCTGGTGGTCCTCCTTGAAGAGCAGCGGCTGGTGCTCAGGGAGGCTGCGGTAGCCCTCATAGGGGCTGGGTGACAAGATGGACTGATCGCGCATCATCTGCTGCACCTTGTGGTACTCGGGGTACAGCATCTTGGGCAGCTGGTTGAACACCAGGCCCGGGTCATGCACAGACCGGCGGAAGGCATGGATCACCTGGATGTTGTAGTGGCGGGCAAAGAGGACAGCATCGGCTGCAGATAGCCCGGCTCCCACAATCAGCACCGGGTCTGAGGTTGGGTTCACAGTGCCTGCCCGAAGGGCTGCTTCCAGGGCTGACAGGTCGTGGTGGACAAAGGGCAGGGACTCCCCTGGGATGCCTAGCATGGCTGGGCTGTCAAAGGTGCCCGTGGCCAAGACCACGTTATGGGCCTGCAGTGAGAAGGGCTGGTGGCCTCGGTCCTTGGTAGTCAAGTAGCCAGTCACTTGGAAGAGGGGGCTGGGTGCCTGGACCTCGGGACTGCCATGCTCGGACTTAGCCCACTCCACGGCGGTGACCACGGCACCAGACACAAAGTTGTGACTTAGGCCCTTCTTGATCACGTAGTCCCGGTAGTAGTGGGCGATGTCACCGGCTGTGGCTCTGCTGTTCCGGAGACCTCTGAAGAGGAAGCAGATGTGGGGGGCTGGGTGTCAGAGACAGGCATGGAAGTAGGCACTGGCCAGCCGTGACGGTGATGGCAAGCCCTGCTGAGGGGAGACTTGGGTGTCTCCCGTGTAAAGCAGAACTAACAAGGCCCAAAGCCTGAAACTCCCTGTGCCTCAGTTTCCCTACGTGTGAGGCAGGGTAGTGAGTGTGTCAGCAGCACCCGTGAGGGTCTTGGGAGATCGTACAGGACTGGGTACAAGCCAAGCGCCTGGACTGGGATTTGACCATGGGGTGACATGTCTGGGCTGGTCACATCATTACCCCCAATGTGTGGCAATAACAGCCTGAAAGCTGGTGACTACCCACACTCGGGAGACTGAGGCAGGAGGATCACCAGTTTAAGGCCAGCCTTGAATGCTAAGACCCTGCGTCAAAAACTAAAAACAAACAAAACAACAACAACAAAAACTCAAAAGGTCTAAGTAGATGCTGCAATATCTCACATCTATGAAGCTGACCATGAGGTTGAGCCTCTACAGCTAGAGCTAAGCGCAGGGCTGTCCCGGAGGAGGAGGGAGGAGGAACAGAGGGAGTGAGCACTGGATAGCAGCCTCAGAACCTGCCCCTCAGTGACCTGCAGGTGCTCTTCAGAGGCACTCAGAGCACCCCTACCCTCTCCTGCGTGGGTTACACCCCACCCTGCCCCTTCCCTTCCCCTCCTGCCAGGTGAGAACTAAACCCAGGGCCATGCTCTTGCTTGGCAAATGCTCTGCCACTGAGCTAAATCCCGAACCCTGGGAACCATGTTGTGATTGATGTGTGGACTTAAAAATAGCCCCTCCCCACCCCCCATCCCCCCAGGGCTGGAGAGAAGAGCACCGATACTCTTCCAGAGGTCCTGAGTTAAAATCCCAGCAACCACATGGTGGCTCACAACCCATCTGTGATGGGATCGGATGCTACACAGCCCTATAAAGAACAGCCCACTGTGGTTTCGCTGTAAGATACTTCTTATCGGTGTTGTACAAAAAGGCAAGTGATGCGCATGTTTTTGTCACCACACAATCCTGACACCCCCTCCACATCTGCAGGGACAGAGCCAGAACCTAGGGAGGCCAGTTTTATCTGTTTATAGGGGAGTCTCCTCCGCCTGCCTGCCCAGCCTCCCAGGGCCCCCTCACCTGCATTTCTTCCGCATCCAGTCCTTGACCTGCAGGTCCGGGAGACTCATCCACTGGCCTTGGCTCAAGGTCACCATGGAGCCTTCAATGGACTGCAGAGAAAGGGGTTGTCAGGCCCGGCCAGGACAGCAGCACCCCGCCCCCCTCCCCAGGATGTGGGGGAGGACAGGGGGGTGCTCCAAGATGACACTCACATGCCAGGCGCCCCCAGGGAGGTTCCGTCCCAGGACAAGGTGGGGAACAGCGCGGTCCTTCTGCTGCTTCCAGGAGAGCACAGAATCTATGCTGCCTCCAAAGTCTGTGTCAGGACGCAGGAGGGCATCAAAGAGCAGGGCCACAGGACTCTGGCTTCGGCCTTCGAGGCCTTCGGAAAGGTACTCCAGGTCCTGAAGAGGGTGCACAGGTCAGTGGGACCCCCAGGGGATAGCAGAGTCCCCTTGAGTCTGAGGGAAACTGGTCACATAGAGACCTCTATGCTGAGTATTTTGGGGAACTGTCACTGTGGTCCCTCTGGGAGCCTGAGGGCCCTGGTGAATGTTCTTGGTGGGAGTTGGTCACTGAGAAGCACGGGTCTAATGTGAGGTCAGACAGCTGACATGGCATCAGTGGGTCTGGGAAGACAGTCCTGGTCCCGGATGCTCTATTCCTGTTCTGTGGTGGGTTCTGTAGACTCCTCTGTTCTGAGCATGGTCTTCCAGGGACCCCTGGCCTTCCGCTAGGAGAATGCCCCTCCCAGGCTCATGTGTCAGACCCACCTGGTCCAGGATGGAGACCCCTGGAGCCTCAGCCAGCTTTCTCTGCAGCAGGGGGTGCGGGTGGACGGCTCCTGGTCTCACGTAGGGGATGTGTCCAGAGAGCAGGTAGGACAAGCAGATACCAGACGGGCCATTGCCTGCAGAGACAGGGAGGTCAGGTCACTCAGTCTGGCTGGCTACTCCTTCATTCCATGAAACGTTCAAGCCCCTACTCCGTGACAGATGCCATGTGTAGTAATGACCAAGAAGCAGGCAAATAAATGAACAGTGGCCAAAGGGTGTGATGTCAGTCAAGGAACGGGTACCGGTGTTTTCTCTTTGTGCACAAATGGGAAATGGGGAAATGGGCACAGAGAGGTTAAGCGAGCACCCTGCATTCACACAGCTGGCAAAAGCCTAAACAGGGATTCACACCCAGGGAGTCAGAGCCTAGAGCCACGCGAGCCTGACACTTGTGGGGTGGGGGAGGGTGATGAGGCAGGAGGATCTCAAGTTCAAGGCCAGCCTGTGCAACACAGTGAGTTCCCCAAAGAAAAAGCAAAAGGTGGGAGTATAGCTCAGGGGCAGAGTGCTTGCCTAAGCCAGGAAGGCTGTGACAATGACTTGGAGGTGGTGATCCCAAGCAGCAGGATGAGCTGCTTCAAGCCCCGAGGTGTCTGAGTGGACCGAAGGTCCTCCTAGCTGGGATCAGAGCATCCTCCACCTGACCTTCCCGGCTTATTACGTCCCCTCGTGCCTGGCGTTGGTGGCGCACGCCTTTAATCCCAGTACTCGGGAGGCAGAGGCAGGCAGATTTCTGAGTTCGAGGTCAGCCTGGTCTACAGAGTGAGCACCAGGACAGCCAGGCTACAGAAAAACCCTGTCTCGAAAAACCAAAAAAAAGAAAAGAAAAAAAAGTCTGCTCATGTGGGTTGACCTGATGCTTGCCCCCCCCTCTCAATTTTGCATAGTTGAAGACAGAAACCACAGCCCTATCTTTGTGTTCCCCACATGGGCGTCTGGCACAGTTGTGGACACTGGGTGATGGTGCAGGTGCTCTTATGCCTAGTGCTGGCCCCACCCCACCGTAAGCAGATGAGCTTTATTCATTGGAAGCCAACCGTCTAGAGGCCAGCCTTGGCCTTGCTAGCCTCAGACCCAGGGATCCGCAGAGCATTCATGTATCCCCCACCCTTGCCGGGGTGACACTTACCGATGATGACCACTGGGAGGGGCTCCGGGCTGCTGGCCCTGAGGGAGTCGTGCCTCCAGGAGGTCATAGCTGGGGTGGGTGGGTGGGTGTTCAGCCTGGGGCTGACCACTGACCTGGAGAGCAGAGCAAAGAGAAAGCCCCTGTCGTCAGGTTGGGGGACGCCAGTCACACCTTCTCATCTCAGCTACCCGCTGGAGTCAGGGCTGAATGCAGGACCCCTGCGGGCAGCCACAAGCAGCCTCCCATCTCCCTCCTATCCACCCAAACTCTTCATCCAGCGCACCAGTCCTCATCCCACAGGGCGCCTGCGTTCCTTCCTCTCCAGCTGCCTGAGAGCCAGGAACCACCAACTCTTCGGAGCCTCATGCCATCCATCTCCCCGCCCCTCACTTCACTTTAAGGAGAGGACTCCCTGCCCAGTAAGGGAGGGAGGGGCAAGACAAGACTTCTTTGGTGGCTGCAGGGCCACCACCCTCTTCCTCACAGGTGACACAGGGCTGTTCCCAGACCTGAGTCTCAGTAAGCTGTGCAAGGAGGAGAATGTTCTGGAATACCTGCTGGGGTGGATTTACAGTCAGGAAGGCCCTGCCTGACCTCCTGCTCAGGGCGGGGCTGGACCTTGGACTTGGGGAGACTCTGACAGCTGGATTTGGGAAAATGCCAGCAAACCTGGGTTTTGGAGTTCCTCCGCCCCCTGGTGGCCACAATGCCTCATTGCTCAAAGCGCCGGCGCTGCATTCCCAGGCCAGGCAGCAAGGATCAGGGCAACTTCCCCAGGGGACACAGGCAACTCTGGACTGGGACTGTGGAACGAGGGCTGGTGTCAGCCTCCTCCTCGGGTGGTGGTGGTGGTGGGGAGGACACAAAAAATGTTGACCCTCGATGGGAGAATAAGGACAACGAGCTCCTCCATCCAGCGTGTCCCTCCCACACTGACCCTCGGAGGAAGCTGCTGACTTTAACCCAAGGCTAACTGGTGACTAAGACTCTGGGCTATCGTGGGAGTCCCTGAGAGCCTCAGGCCACCTAGTGGCAGCACACTGCTCTGAGAGGTCACATCTGCACATCTTACAGAGGAGGCAGAATTCTGGGGGATGGGGGTGGGGGTGAGGGGGTTGTATGTGAACTCTCTAGTTTGGAAAAGTGGGCAGCCAGTGACGTGCCTTTACAAAAATGCTTCACGGGCCAACAAAACACAGCTGGGGCCTCGTGTGACTTGCGTGCAGGGACACAAAACCCGGCATCTCCCACCAGGCAAGTCCAACCAGTCAGACCGGACAACTGACCTAGCACCTGGTGCTGGTATTCACTGTGCCTCTGTGAGGGGCGAGCCTCACAAGGGGAGGAACAGTCTGCCAGTGGGATATGCCCCTGCACGTCATTGTGGGCTCACAGCTGGGCTGGCCAGGAACCATTTGTCTAGCCATGCTCAGGCATTAGGACAGCCTCGCAGACTTGTCAAGATGGCTCCCATGTCCCTAGCACCCGCTGGGTCTTCCTCCTCCTTCCTGGGAAAATGCAGGTGGCTCCTTGCTGTTATTGGAGACCATGTGGTCTCCCTTACAAGGCCTAAGAGGACACTGGGGTAACACACCGATGGCAGTAATTATAGAGCTGGTGCCCTGTAAGTTCCAATCTCTCCCCACCCCCGAAGCTTATGCTTATAGTTTTTAATCTGGGTGTTTGAAAGTACTCTTTTGATCACTTCTGTGTTACCGATAGAGAAACAGAGGCTGGAGAGCTTTGCACAGACTTTTATAGTCTGCCAGAAGCCCGTTCCACCTCCAGTCAGCTGGACTGGACTTGAACTGGGTCACCCTGCTCCAGGGGCTACTCTGAGCCTCTGCAGGTGTAGGGGATCAGAAGCCTCCACAGTGTGCACTTGTCCCTTTCTGTCCTGCAGCAGAGTCTGGCCCCAGTGTCCTGGAGGAGGGTCAGCTGCTCACTAACTAGAGAGTACAGCTGTGCTCAGAGCCTTGGACATTCAGGCTGCAGTTGCTGGAGGGTGGTGGTCCCCTCACCGGTGTGCGCAGGGCACAGCAAAGGCCTGGGGTCTCTCTCCCCAACCCTACCATCTTCATTACCCAGCAACAGCAGCAACACAGGTGAGGGTAGCATCCCGGCAGGGTGCTTTCCCATGCCTTCTCTTTCTTCTCAACCCATGTCTCAGATGAAGAGACTGAGGCAGGAGCAGGGGGAGGGCGGATATAGTCATGTCCGCTAAGTTTCAGAGCGGGGCCCATAACAGAACAGAAATTTGATCCCACTGGGAGTGGTGGCACACGCCTTTAATCCTAGCACTTGGGGGGCAGGGGCAGGCAGATTTCTGAGTTCGAGGCCAGCCTGGTCTACAAAGTGAGTTCCAGGACAGTCAGGGCTACACAGAGAAACCCTGTCTTGAAAAAACCAAAACAAACCAAAACAAACCAAAACAAACCAAAAGAAAGAAATTTTATCCCTGCGGGCATAACACTACTAGACATTCCAGCACCCCTGAAAAGATTATGCCAGCCATTCCCAGAGACCTGAACACCCCAGCATACAGCTCCTCACTGGTGGCAACAGGAGGCCCTGTCCACACAGGCCAGGCCCAAGGGGAAGCCCAAGTGGCTTCCCAGGAAGTGGGCTGGGCTAACACACTGGAGGACTTTGCACTCTAAGTCCAGGTCCCTCTCCCAGCTGGCAGAAGCGTCACCTATAACTGCTTGCTGGGTACCATACACATGAGATCACCACCAAGCCTGACCCTCCCCCAGGAGTCACCCCCCCCCCCAGCTGTTCACCCTCACAACTACCCACAAGCACCTGCTTCCAGTTTATGAGGCAAAATGGCTTCTTCCAACCTGCAGCTCTGCCCACGGGCCTCAGTTTGTAGAGTTGGGGTAAGGTGCTTGTTTTGTAGTGAGACAGGGCCTCATGTAGTCCAGGCTGGCTTGAAACTAGACTAAGCCTTGGCAGGCCTTGAACCCCTGACTCTCCTGCCTGCACCTCCCAATCGCTCAGATTTCAAGAGAAAGCCACCACCTCCAGGCTAGAATAACCAGTTTTTAAAATACTGGCCTATTTCGAAGTCTCTCTGGTTGGGTAATGCTGACAGAAAAAAATTAATGTTCTCAAGTTGTTGGTTTAAGGGGCCAGGGAGATGGCTCAGTGGGTAAAGTGCTTGCCTAACCGTGAGGAACTGAGTTCAGATTCTCCGAACTCCTGTAAAAAGCAGATGTCTGTAATCCTAGGTCTGGTGAGACAGGCACAGGAGGGCCCCTGGAGATCACCCGCCAGAGTGCCGAATGACAGGCTCCAGGTTCAGTCCAGGAGAGGGAAACCTGGAGGGAAGTGGCCGGGCAGGTGACTTGTTGTACAAGGGGAGTGAGTTGTGGGCAGAACCCACATAAAGATGGAAAGAGAAAGCTGACCCCTGACCCCTGGGAGGGGGCTGTCTGATTTCCACACGTGTTCTTGTGCTCTCTCTAGCAATAATAATAATGATGATAATAATGATAATGATAATAGAATGAAAAAGAAGGTGTGGACAGTGACTGAGGAAGACGCTAGACATCGACCTCTGACCCCAAAGGTATGAGCACATAAAAAATGAGTTTCTCAGAAGTGGCGACAGTTGTCCTGGTGTAACACTGCAGACATTTCTAAGGTTATGAAATCGTCATGCTGGGGAGGGCTGGGAGGCATATACCGTTTGCCTCTAAGAGCTGGGGGTTTCCTATCCCCATTGCATGGAGAAAGAAACTGAGGTTGGGGGAGAGGGAGGGGACATCTTGGCTAGGTCCCAGACTGCCTAATTTGGGACCCTTTCCCCTCTGTTCTCAAATAAAGCAACAGGTAACAGTGACAGCTGCTAGTGACACAAAGCCCTGGGGCAGGAGGAAGTGTGCAGTCAGCCAAGTGTTACCTGGCCTTAGTCACAGTGAACCCTCGTTCCAAGCGCCTGCTTCACCTGGGCCCAAGGGTGCCTGATGGCCCAACCTCCACGGTCCACTTTCTCCATGGAACCTTCCGTAAACCGAGTACCCAGGAACCCCGGCTGTGCCCGGCTAAGCCTGGATAGGTAGGTCCCAGGGAAGCACCTCACCAGGCTGGAGACACAGTGGCCATTGGTGCCTCGAAGGAGCAAGGCTACCCACGCTCCTTCCTGCCAGAAAAGCTAGGATGAGGCTGCTGAGCCAGGGGCCGCGGGGGAGAGTGTCCCAGACACCTGACCGTGGCCATGGCTGGAGGAGCAGGGAGGACTCCCAGAGTCCTCCTCAGGACCAGACTTCGTACAGACCTTTGCCCCGTGGCTACTGTTTCCCACCCACAGCCTTGCCCGGACCGCTCACCTGATGGACGGTAGGTAGCTGGAGGGAGCTGGTGAGCCTGGGCTGTCTGGACACTCAGAGGAACTTGGTCACACGGTCAGAGACTTTGTCACGGTGCCCTGCTGCAAGAACAGGATGCCCATTAGCCCTGGGGATCCCAGAGGCTGTGCGAGCGAGGCCCAAGGCTAGCAGGGGTATTTCACAGCCGGGCTGGGAGGAGGCGGAGGCAGGGGCGGGGCCAGGAAAATCACTTTCATAAGCGTGAGTCAGCAGGGGCCCCTGGGTGAATGAACTTGCCCCTGGCCAGTCTTAAAGGGCCCCTGCTGGCCAGTTCTCCCCTTCCGGGGTTCAGTCTCTGAAGGAGGAACTAGTGACTCTTGAGAGAGACCACTAGGTCCCTTCCTTACTGGTGAGACTCTACCGCGTCTGAGAAATGACTGGCCAGCTGGCCTCTGAACTCCAGAACTTTCACTCACTTCCCACTCCAGCTTGTGGGGAGAGGGGACATGGGGGTGTGCAGGAAAAAACCCTCAGTCACTGGTCTGACCCTGACAACTCCCACTCAGCGACTTCCTGGTTGGAGGCTCTGAACAAACCTCAGTTTCCCCATCTGAAAAGTGGGGTTGAGTTGGACTCCCAAGTGTATGCGTGCGTGCATGTGTGTGTGTGTGTGTGTGTCTGTCCTCCCTGGTCCTTATAGACTTCTCTTCCTGTAGGGTGTCACGCTGGGCCCTAGGGAGGCATCCCTTGCTGCACACTGGGTCTAGAATAGCGCTTTTCCAATATGGAGCCTTGGCTCAAGAGAAGGAAGTTGGGCAGTGGTTTAGGTCGGTGCACACACCTTGGTGGCCATTGTTCCTGTCCTGATCAGCTGTCACTCTGCCACCAGGACCAGAACTGAGGGGGAGTGTCAGGCTCTCACTCTAAGTACCCAAGAGAGTGCTCAGCGGTTAGAGCACTGGCTGCTCTTCCAGAGGTTCTGAGTTCAATTCCCAGCAACCACATGGTGGCTCACAGCCATCTCTAACAGGATTTGATGCCCACTTTTGGTGTGTCTGAAGACAGAATTATATGTATTAGATAAATAATTCTAAAAAAAAAAAAAAAAGAGGGACTCATTAAACAAGAAACTGACACTTTGGTGGTGCAATTTTCTAAAGAAAAAAAAATGTAAGTAAAGAATACAAATTCTGGAAAAAGAAACCTTCAGAGTTGTAAAGAAAGACAGGGTCCTCGTGGAACATCCTTCGGCTGCAAGATTCTTGGCTGCTAGCACAACATTTTGATTTAAAAAAATAAAATGATATTTTGTTTTTCTTGGATTAAAAAATGATTATTCAAAATACCGCATACAGGTTTTGGGGAATAGGTCAGTAGGACCTGTGCCTAGCATTGCATGAGACCCCAGGTTCAAGGCCCAGTACCATTGTGCACTGATATGTATGTATATGGTCAAACCCTGGGCTGGGGCTGGGAGATGGCTCAGTGGAGAACACTTGCCTAACATGCTCAAAGCCCTGGCTTCAATCCCCAGGACTGCTAAGCACACACAGAGAACCCCTGAGCCCTAATCTGAGCCAGCAGTCTCAATGGAAGAATCTGTTCCCCAGGGAGTACATAGTGCCAAACCATAACCTGGTGGAGGGGCACATCCTGCAGGGGTGGATGAAGAGGGACGCCATCCTGGGGCGAGTAGGTAGGAGATGGGGTGGGCAAGGCTGGCTGCTGACCTGGGTTTAAGGGAAAGGTCAGGCACCTGCAGCCCACGGCTCAAGGATCCAATTCTAGAAGCTACTCCTCCCCTGGGGGATCCTGGGCTGCATGTTTTGCTTAGGGCTTTGTGGTCAGAATCTTGGTTTAATGCTCTAGTGTCTTCCTTAAAATTCCTGGTCATTTTTTAAAAAACAACAACAACAACAACAACAACAAAAACAAGGACCATGCATTCTGCATTTTCTTTTGCACTAGGCTGGGCAGCTTTCCCCAGCCTGAATGGGAGCCACCTTGGGTTTAGCTCTTCTGCTGAGACACTCCCTTTAGTGCTGAGGTAACTTAGAGGCTTAGTTTAAACCAGGGCTCGGCAATAGAAACTTCAGAGACCCCCACTACAGGTCACTGCTCTCTGTGGGTGTGTTTTTGAGACCTGGGGTGAGGGAACTCCCTCTGCGGACATCTATAGTCTCAAAGTGTCCTCCCCACACACGAGGCTTGGAGTGGGGCTCTGAACTCAGGTGAGACCCTGAGGGCTGAGCATGGTTACAGGGCACAGGTGGGTCTGGCTGCACCCCGTTCCCACTGTCACCCATCTCTGCTTTCACATCCCACAGTGCTTGGTGGCAACCTGCCCATGCTTTTGGATATGTAAACGGAGGCAGAGAGAGAGCATGAACCCAGAGACAGGGACTTCCGCTTTGGAGCCTCAACTGTACAGGAAGAAACTGGAGGAGGCCAGGGACCAGGGCCTGGAAAGCCAGGAAGAAGGGACTGGCCTTTCTCCCGGCTGGCCCCGGCCCCGGCCCCGGCCCTGGCCCCGGCCATGCCCTGTTGGTGAAGCTGGCTGGCAGCCATTGGTGGACTTTCTCCTCCTTCCGTGTTTACCTGTCCAGCTTTATCAACAGCAGAGCCATCAAGATGAAAATAGATAGAGATGCCACAGGAAGCAGACCAAAGGGCACTGTTGGGGACCCACCTCGCCAGTCCCCGCAGGCTGACAGGGGCTATCCTGGGGGCTATCTGGATCCCTAACGGTCCTTCCTACTCAAGGAGGCAAGCCAGCTTGGCGTGTCAGCAAATACACACAGGCTCCTGGGAAACACAAACTACACACTCACAAGAGATGTCTTAGGACAGGTACATCTGAGAGGCCTGCTCACGCTGAAAGCTCATGGGGAAGGAGGCTCAGATTCAGCTTGCTCAGAGAACTTGTTTTCCATTCTGTAATTCTGGCTAAAAAATGTGCATGAGACCATCCTCAGACCATAGAGGGACACTAGGTGGCAAAGGCTGGGGAAGATGGCTCACTGGGCACACGTGCGAACCCGAGTTCAGTTCCACAGCATCACATTAAAAACCCTACTGGGTGACACACACCTGAACTCCCAGCGCTGTGGTGGCAGAGACAGGCAGATCCTAGGGGGACCTTGTTGGGCAGTCATGTGTGGTGAAAACGTGTACTCCAGGCTCAGTGAGAGATTCTGTCTCAAACAAACAAAAACACGTCAAGGTGGAGAGTGACAGAGAAAGACATCTGATGTTGACTTCTAGCCTCCAGACCTGTCGCTCGTGTGTGTGCACACACACATGTGCACATGCACATCTCACCCAATAGGACAGAATGTCTTGTTAGTAAATTGTATATAGATTTCACGGGGTTTTTCCTTCAAGGCTGTGGTTCAAATCCATGGCTTTGTAGATGCTGGACACACATCTACCACTGAGTACATCTCAGCTCTGTGGATCACATGCCGGTGGAAACGGGGAATGTTGGGGCTGTGTGTAGTTCAGTGCGACGGTGCTCGCCCAGCACGCTGGAGGCCTGGCTTCTGCCCCTACAGCCATAGGAAAAAACTCTCACATAAAATAAGGAAAACGTTGGCCCAGAGGTGAAGTGCTTAAGGAGAATAGACCCCACCCTGCCCTCTCCCTCAGTGTACCTCTCCCTCTCTCCTGTCTCCCTCTGCCCGGAGACCCTGCTGCATGCATCCCACACATCCAGGCCTCAGGTGTCAAACCTGGGCTGGTGGGAGTCTGATACCTTGTCGGTTCCAGGATCCAATTATCCAGGAGTGTGAGCCACCTGGACCATGTCAAGGGGCGGGGCAGGGTGACCTCTGAGACTCAGTTTCCCTACTTGAGCAGGGAGCTTGCCAGGTCCCAAAGGGCAGTGGGTGTGGCCTGCTCCTGTGGAATACTACCATGTCTGTCTCTCTGGCCAATCCCAGAACCACCCAGCTGACCCTCTCTCCACCCAGCTTCTTCTCTTCTTGTTCCCAGGCACTGTGAATAGACAGTTCTTATACAGGGCTGCTACACAGAGAAGTTCATCTCAAGCTCAAGGTCACACAGGCATGAATGGTGGTGGTGGTGGTGGCGGCAGAGCCGGCAGTGACTAAAGCAGTGGTTCTCAACCTGTGGGTTGTGGCCCCCACCAGGTCTCATTTTAGATATTTATGTCGCGAGTCACAGCAGTAGCAAGATTGCAGTTACGGTTGCATACATAATTGTATGGTAGGGGCCACCACAACACGGGGAACTGGATTAAAGGGTTGAAGCATTTGGAAGGCCGAGCATCGCTGGGATAAAGGAAGAGAATAAGAGGCTCGGGTAGGCAGGCACAGATGGTCTGGAATACCCAATCCCTCAGTGGGTGAGCAGGGTTGTGCTCGCCCCCATTCCGGGTGGGTTCAGGGTGGTTCCGTCTGCCCAGCAGCCCAACAGTGGGAGCAGGGGCATTGTTCTCCTTAATCCTCAGTGAAGAGCCCCGAGCCCCTGAGCAATGGAAGGCTTGGCTGGGACAGAGCTGGGTCTGTCACCCCACCTAGGCTGGGGCTCTGGCACGCAGAGCTCAGGCCCTTCCGGCACATGACACGCAGTCAATATTTGTTCAAGCCCACGGGGTCAGTGGCCTTGACCCTCAAATTCTTCAGTCTCTTCATTGGCCCAGAGGTGGCCAGATATTTTATCAACAACTAGTTTACAGAGAAAGACAGGGGTTTCCCAGGGCCAGAAGTGGGGTGAGGGGCTCCACGGTAGCCAGTCCTGCCGGCAGAGCTCTGCTTGACACCCAGGACCCAGTGTGAGTGGCCAGTGCCTGCCTGGCCCTAGGAAGAACAGCTGACTTAGGGATCAGCACTGTGAGCCCCCAGGGAGATTGACAAAGTTGTGGATCCACAGCTCTCACAGTGGGAGGAGGCAAGAGGTTGAACCCTGGAAGTGGGGGGAGGGGCGTTGATCCACAAAGGGAAGAGGCTGGGAATGCTCCAGGGCCTCCAGGACAGCAGCCTCCTCTACTTGCTTGGTTCCTTCCTCTTTCTTTTAAACAGCAGGGGACAGAGGAAAGTGAGGACATTTGCTCTAGGGTCTGGAAGGCAGCAGGTATGCAAGGGTCCAGCCCTGGTGTGCAAACGCCTTCCATTGTGGCCTCAGTATTCTGGTTCCATCCATTGAAGCTGTGTGACCTCAGGCAAGACGCTTAACCTCTCTGGGCTATTCCACCTGTGAGGATGGAAGCCCACCTCTGATCATGTTGCTTCCTGCTGCTGCCTGCAGCCATGTGGAGAGATTTGGAGGCATGCAGAGACTCCCCAGGGCAGTGCTACCAGACTTGGGAGCTCCAGGGTCCTCCTGCCTCAGGCTTAGGCTTCAGGGAATGAGTAACTACAATTTAGCAATCCTCCTGCAGTCCACCTCCTGTCAACCACATACACCGAATACAGGAAGTCATGGGGTCCCAAAGGAAAGCACGTTCGGTGTGCTGGACTAGCTGGGCGGGGGTCACTCAAGGACCTCAGGGGAAGTCCCAAGAACTGCTTGGTTCTCCTGACAATGAATTGGGAACTCAGTGGAGAGCTTATTTCCACGCTGGTATCTATTTTACCATTCCAGGCAGCCCTAATCTGAAAGGGCAGTGATCGCACCGAGAGCAAACACTGTATGCCACTTCCAAGGTACCTATTGGGAACAGGCCAGGCACCACTGGCTCTGTCCAGATGCGGGTACCTTGCAGCTATTAACAAATGCAAGCACAGAGGCAGAGGCGGCAGGACAGTGTCCGCCACGGGGATGAGAGGAGCAGATCAAGGGACTGCACTGCTACCAGCTCCCGTGGGTCAGGCAGGGAGGCAAGCCGCTGGCGGAATCGCGGTGCCCAAAGCTTCTACACAGATCGCTTCAGCTAGTGTTGTTTTCACCATGAGGGTGGAAGCCAGGGTCCCGCCACGCTGGACAGGGCTCTATCACTGAGCCACATCTAAATTGTCCAAGCTAGCCTTGAGCTCAGAATTTTCCTGCCCTCAGCCTCTCTAGTGGCTAAGATCACAGACCTGTGCCACCAGGACCAAATAGATTTTTAAAACAAAAGGCAAGAGTGATTTGGCTGGACACGCATTTTCTGCCCTTCAATTAGATTCATTCACGTGGTGTGCCGTACCTGTCCAGTCCAGGGCCTGAAACACAGTGGTGCCTCACATTCAATCAAATGTTCATTGAATAAATGAGCCTTGCCCCTCTGGGCCTCACTCCTTTCTTAACAGTTTCATGTAACCCCAGGCTGGTACTGGTTTTGGGGGGAGCCAAGGAGAGCCTTGCACTTCTGATCCTCCTGTCTCCACCTCCTGAGTACTGGGATCACAGGCGTGTAGCACCGTGTCCATTTATGCAATGCTGGGGAGGGAACCCCAGGGCTCAGGCATGCCAGACAAGCATGCTACCAACTGAGCCGCATCCTGACAAGTCTTGTGGCTGTGGGCTTTTCTGGTCGACTGCTACAACATCCCTGAATATGGACGACCCTGTTGGTGTCATATCACATGCAACTGATGGATATGTCTTCTGCGTTTAAATCTTTGGCAACAATTTTGAATTGGCCAAAGGTGAAGACAGCCCTGTGGCGGGCATATCACGAGACCCTTCTTCTAGGAAGAGACAGATGTTCAAGCCACAGGAGAGTGGAAATGGCTGTCTGCGAGATCAGAGCCTCTGGGCTACATCTTGGCTCTGGTCTTGTTAGCTGCGTGTGCTTGGGCAGCCCACTCTCTGAGCTTTCATGTCCTCCCCGCTGCCCACAGTGGTGATTCTGGGGCTGGCGCACACTTGCAGGCCCTTAGCAGAGGACTCCACCAAGCCTCCACTGACTCACTGAACAGCCTGCCATTCCCAACACCTAGACTAGGCCCTGGCAGCCCCCAGCTCCCCAGGCCCGGCTTCTCCCATCAGGCCTAGGGAAGCTCGGCCACTCACACAGTCTCAAAGCAGTTCTGATGCTCCATGGCACTTCAGAGACACAGCTACACAGGGATGGGCTGTCCACTCCGCAGGCCTCAGTCTGTGACAGAATACAAAACTGTGACAGCTGACTAAGTGAGTCACTCTGGGGACATCAGCTTAAGTCCTGGGATGATGACTCCTGGTCCGGGCCATGGGAAGGAATTCTGCCTCCAGCCTGGAGTTTTTACAGGTCTCCGACCTCACAAGCCCCTGTCCTTGAGGGTCTTGCTGTGTGTGCCTCATCAGTGGGGACAGTGGCTGTGGGGATGAGGGTGGGGGGATGAGGACCCAGGTACCCCGTATACTGGTGACCACTTTGCAAGTGAGGGGTCTGCAGACTTTAGGCTGCGGGCTGGCTGCCCAGAATCTCACTCCTACTTCCATTCCAACGGCTAACAAGCTGTGACCTGTTAAGAGTTCATTGCCCGGAGAGTTCCAGGAAGCTGGGCCATCGAGCTGTTTGCTCTCTGGCCCACACAGCTGCTGTTCATTGGTCCGCCTTTTTGTTTTGGTCTTCTGTGTGGTGGCTAAATCAGCCTCTGTAAACTTGACAGACCTTCCTTCTAGGACGGGTAAGGCCAGTGACCTGCAGGAGGTCACAGAGGATTGGAACGAGCTCCAGGGCCCTTCCCATCTCTCTGCAGAAGGGCTTCTGTGCCAAGCGCTAGAATGGCTTCAGGCACCCGTGGAAGGGTGCGGGAAGCCAGAGAGGCTTATCCCAACCAGGAGGTGATGGCGCACCCCTTTAGTCCCGGCATTTGGGAGGCAAAGGCAGGTGGGTGGATCTCTGAGTTCGAAGCTAGCCTGGTCTACAGAGTGAGTTCCAGGACAGCCAGGGCTACACAGGGAAGACCTGTTTCAAAACAAAACAAGCAAACATATGAAAACCAACCTTCTCCACTCACCCCTGAGGACTCCCAGCATCCTCCAGTTCGGCAGCGCCTAATGGTCCACAGGATGGGACCTAGAGGCCCAGTCCCACTGACGGCTCTCACAGTTTGTCTGGATTCTTCTGCCCTCTGAGACTCTGCCTCACACACACACTCCTTGGGCACACTTCTCTGGACCCATCCCTGATTTTTCTCGTTTGGATGAGCAGGGTCGGCTCCAGGTGTGGTGTTTTCTAGCCGCCTGTGCCAAGTCATCTACCAGCACATTCCATCCCAGCTGGGGCTAGGCAGATCACTGGAGGAAGCCTGAGGTTGCCAGGGATTCCCAGGTTGGAAGACAACCTGGAAATATCTGGGCTGCCTGAGTGTGGGGGCTAGACTACACAGTAGGAGTAGATTCTGGCTGGCTAGTGAGAAAGTGAAAGGGCTTGCACACAGTAGGAGTGGATTCCAGCAAGCTAGTGAGAAAGTGATAGGGCTTGCATTGGTGGACTTGGGGCTGGACTACAAGGTCAAGCCTGAGCAGTAGTAGTGGCCTGCAACATGCTGAACACCAGTATCACCAAAGAAAAGCACAGATCAGTGGCCACCATGGACTCCTGTGGTGTAGACTCTTCTAGCTGTGACTGACCCATCAGCTGTGGCTGACCTCAAGCTGTGAAGGAGTAGAGATATCTGTGGGGCAGGCACGAGTCTCGTGGGGTGCTGTGGGCAGGAGAGAGGGGAAGCTGGGCCAGGGTGGGCAGGACGGTACCCTTGAGGCAGGGGCAGAACAGGCGAGGCAGAGAGGCTGAGAGAGAGAGAGAGCTGAAGTTGGATCACGTTCATGGGGACTTTGACACCTGTCCACCTGTCCAGAAGTCTGGGGTATGGGGAGCACGGGGCCTGTCTTCTGTGAGTGCTGGTGTCTCTGGCAAAGAGATGGGACACAATGCCCTCATAGAGTGAAGGGGGCCGGGTGGAGCTGAGAGACAACGTGGCTTATTCCTGCCACCCCGGGGGACGGTCTCTTGCCTGCTGGGACCTTGGGGTGTTTTGGGGGCTTAGGACTTCCCCCTGGCTGTGATCCTGGCCTTGTCCCATCCTCATAACCACAGTGGTGAGGTCTCTTAAGTGGCCTAGAAGTATCCGGCTGGCTCAGATCATGGTGACTCAACCTGGCCCACGGTTCAGGAAGCACGGGGGTGATGCATGTTAAACTGGACGGGATTACAGGGTCACCACCAAGGCTATGGCTGCCAAATGGGATGAAACTGGAGATGGGTGGACTTGGCCGGCGGGGGACTGGCTGCCCGTCCCTCCACCCCAGCTCCTCAGCTCCCACACTCAGAGCAGAGGCTCTCTGAGGGTGTTTTGGGCCTGGGGTGGGGGGGGAATGAGACCCACCGTGTCTCCTTTCACATCATCCTGAGCAGAAGCCACCTGCTCCACAGAGCTTTCTAAGTAGCTGTCACCTTCAGCGTCATTGCCACCACCACCCTCATTTCCATCGTGGCCATCATCCTTGTTTCTGGTTGAGGTCACTGTCAATGCACAGCCGGGACTCTGGGGACCAATCTGAGCTATATTTGCCAGGTTCCCTTGGGGATCAAGGGCACACCCAGCTTTAAGCAGGGACAGTGTGGTAAGCGTGAGGTAGAGAACTGTAGGGACAAGAGGCACTTGGATGAGTAGTGCAACCCCCTGCCCTACTGACACGGCCCCACTGGGCAGGATCAGGCAGGCCTGGGTTCTTGACCTGCTTTTTCTCACCCCAGAGTGCTGGCAAGCCTGCTCTACCCTACAGCCTTGGCTGCTGTGGCTTTCTACCAGTGCATGCCAGAGGCCCAGTCGGGCCCGGGCAAGCTTGGAGGCTGTGCGGGGTTGGTGCATGGGTGGAGGGCAGGGGCAGCCTCACCCTTGGGGTTTGGAGAGAACTGTGGTTCCGACATCCTCTCCTGCCGTCTGTTCCCAGCTCGGGGAGTTGATGCTGGTCAGGCACCATTTGCTGGCCTGGCTCTGCCCCCATCAGTGTGTGCTCCAGGACAGGCCTGCTTGCTGCTGGCAAGGACTCTGGGTCAACTCCAGGCCTCCCTGACCTACTTCCTATGCATAACCCTATCCTCCAGCCTCGGTGTTTCTCCCCAGCGAAGGACAGGATCGGATCCCTCACCCTGTGCTGGCTTTACCTTGGGGGGTTCTGAGCTTGTTGAGACCCAAACTTTGCTTGCCAGTGTCAGGGTACACAATCCTGGGCATAGGGACATCTAGACTCGTGGGGAGTCCAGAGTCTTCCACTTCCTGGGAAGAGAAGCTGAGGTCTAAGCAGGGATCAAGTTTCAGCCAGCCACATGTTCTACACAAGGGTCTAAAGCTCTTGCCACAACGATACAGACAAAGGCGTTCAACACTTGGCACCGTGCTGGGGACCTGAGGATGGACAGATTCTCGAGCCTTATTCCTAGGGAGGCGACTGCCCAAGTAAGCATGGGAAGATACCCAAGCAGGCCAGGCTGGCCATGTCGGGGACAGACTTTCTGAGCTGTCCCAGAGGAGACAGCAACTGGGCTAAGACCAGAAAGCTAAGAGTGGAGGAGAGAGAAGGCTGGCAAGAGGAGGGCAGCTAGGTGCAAAGGCCCTGTGGTTGGCAGTTTGAGAGACTGCTAGGTAAAGCCAGAGGGAGGGAGGTTTGAGGGTTGTGATAACAAGAGACCCGGTGGCCACTAGAGGAGCTTGCTATCTCTTCCAAGGGCAATATGGCCAGTGTCACATTTTGAAGACTGGAGAGGAGGAGGGTAAGTGTGGGTCATGAGCTTTGGCAATTGTCCCAAGAAAGCCTCAAAGTCACAGTTACTTCCTGTCCCCGGGAAGAAGTGGAAAGAGCTTTCCTAGGGAGAGCTGGCTTCCAGGGAGTTCCATGTGTTTATGTGAGTATGTGCGTGTGCGGTGCCTGTTTGTCAGTGTGTGGGTGCATGCTGCATGCACGTGGGTGTGCGCGCAGAGGGTGTCCAGCTCTAGCAGCAGGGCGTGCAGTGGGGACCAAGGTCATGAAGACTCTCCTCCTCCCAGCCTGCATGGTCTAGCTCCTCTCCTGGGGTGATAAGTACCATGCCAACCGGGGAGACATGGACGGAAAGGGCAGCCATTTCTGCATGCAGCTGCAGACCAAGGCACAGCCGGTATTGTGTGTCCCTTGGCCCACTCTGGAGTGCATGCCTCCTCTGGAACATCGTGGGAAGAAAGGGCCCAAGAAGGTGGGGCGAAGTGTGTGCATCTGCATCCGGGAAGGGGATGCCTAGCCCCTGGAGGACTTGGGTCAGACCCTCACCTCTTGTTTTTAGCCTCTTCCTGCTGTCCATCCCCCACCCCAACCCCCAGTTAAGCAGTGCCTCTTCTCAGTGCCTGCATAAATGAACCAGAATGTTCCCTTGGTGTGTGGCTCTTTTCTCAGCTCCCACCCTGCTTTGAGCAGCGGATCCTTTGGGTCTGGCCAGCACTGCCTGACATCTGGATTCTTCCTTAGACCGGGCCTGGCTGTTTTGTCCTGATTTCTGACTTGTTTCCTTCCTCAACACGGCTCTGCCTGTGAGTTCCTGGTTTCTGCAGACAGGCCCCAAGGCCCCAGCTTCCTGTTCTCAGCAAGGCCCTTGACATTCCGGGCCTCAGAACATACTTGAGATACTGAGTCAGAGCCACGGTCCTGGTCAGGGCCGCTCACGTTAGACCACCCTGTGGCCGGGCACCATTTCCCTTGGCTTTATGGTCTTACACTCTGTGGTCTGCAGGATCACCACACTCCACACGGAGAACCCCCTGTGCCACTCTGTGCTGGGTGGCACAACATTGCAGTGCCTAAGTCTGTCACAAGAGTGGGCAGGAGCAGATAGGTTACTCCTGGCCGTGGGTCCTCCTCAGCAGCAGCAGCACATGGGAGGTGCAAACCAGCCTCAAACTCCCTGAGTCCCAAGCCCTAACCTGGAGGCCACTTGGCTTCCCAGGGTCCCAGGTCACCAAAAATCCACTCAGGAAGGAATGAATAATCCAAAATGGAAGATCCTTTTCTTCAAGTAGAAGAACATCATCTTTAATATTTTGGTTTTTGGTTTTTTTTTTTTACTTTGTGTTTTTTTCAAGACAGTTTCTCTGTGCAGCCCTCATTCCTCACTCTGTAGACCAGGCTGGCCTCAAACTCAGAGATCCACCTGCCTCTGCCTCCTGAGTACTGGGATTAAAGGTGGGCGCCACTGCCGTCTGACTCATCTGCGTTATTTTTAAAGGCAGGCAGCATATGGGTTGATGTTGTCTGTCATGTACACAGAGCCCCACAGCCTGCATGAAGGCCCACGCCAGTTCCCAGGTCAGCACTGATGTGCGATGTGCTGCTGACTGGCAAGGGGGCGGCCTCTTCTCTCCCAAGGTTGGAGGCCGCCGCCTGCCAGTCACATCCCACCAGCTTCCCCCACATACTTCCTCCTTCATGACTGTCCCTGAGCCGAGAGGCTGAGTGAGCCCTGGGGAGCTCCATGCCCAAGCGCTGCACACCTTACTTTCTGGTTGCATTGGATCGAGGCAGCCACAGCCAGCCAGACAGCCCTGAGAGACCAGGAGATCTCAGGCAGGGGCAAAATGGGCGGGACCGACCGCTGATTTCTAGTTTGTGCGTTTAATAGCAGGCGTATATAACAACTGACTCGGGAAGATTCCTGGACACTTATCAATGGGACCTGGATGCTGGGCCTGATCAAGCTGGTACTGTCGCCAGGCCAGGGCAGTGGGTGCTTCCTCACTTGGGTCCCTGTCAAGGCTCCCAGAGGAGCCGGGCTCAGTCCTGAGGCTCTTTCTCTTGTCAGACAGTCCCCAGAGCTCATGACATTTGATCTTCAACTCAAGGACAGCTCAAGCTTCCTGTGGCTGCTGTCTTTTGGTTTGTCGGTGCCTCTGTCCCCCGTTGGGCTCCTTGGAGGGAGCATGCTTGCAAAAGCCCACCTGACCTGTCTAACTGTGGCCACTTCCTCCATAGCTCAGCCTTTGCTGTGAGAGCTCGGAGTGAATGCCTTTGAGACCAAACAACAGGAAACCACGGAGCAGGGTGAGTCTGAGGACAGGAAACTGCTGATCAAGGTGACATCAGCCCCTAGTGTGGCTGGCACCTGTGACAGTCGGGGGTGGGGTGGGGTGGGATGGGGTGGGGTGTGCCTCTAGGAGGTCTTGGGTTAGCCATGGAGCTGGGAGACAGCCACTCAAGGCATTTGACACGTGGACAGACTTTTGATGACAGTTGTGAGGAGCTATGCAAGGTGTGGAGGCCCCATGGGGGTCATATGCCAAGTGTCGATCACGGAGACTCATTAAAGAGGTTCTGGCATGTTCTCCTGTGAAGAATCCCTAAGGCAGGTGGGAAGGGTGCCCGGGCTTGCATGTGAACAGAATGCTGGGTAGAGCATGTCCCCTGTGCAAAGGCTTAGGCGGGGAGGGGGAAGGGGAGCATGGAGGGGGGGGGGAGCAGTAAGGGGAGGGGCAGGGGGATTCTAAGGGATCAGCAGCAGTATGGGGTCAAGCGGGACATGTGACCAAGGCTAGCTTCATTTTCCATGTCTTTTTTTTCCCACTAGGTCTTATTACATGGCCCAGGTTAGCCTAACACTTGCTATGTATGTAGCCTGAGCTGACCTAGACCTTGTGGACGTTTTCCTGCCCCAAATACCAGCCAGGATGGATTTTATTTTCCCTTATCACCCAGCCAAACAATGAGATACAGTTTAAACACAAATATTTGATTGCTGCAACAGGCTGGCTTGGTGGCTTCTTTGCTGGACAGCCTCTGTGCCGTGTCCAGTGTCTGACAGCAGACGTTCCTGCCGCCACTGGGTTTGCCACTGCCATGTCAGCCCTCAGCTCCCGCACATGGCTTGTCTTTGAAGCCGGCTGAGGGTGGACTATCAGACTAGGAATACGAGGGGCTGAAGTTTCATGGGGTGGTGCAGGTGGTGGGGTGGGGGAACAGCAAACATGACTTCACTTAACTACGATGAACCATCTCCAAAGTTACCTAGGGAGACGACGAGCCAGCTTAAGGCATGCTTCAGTGAACTACTGAATATTTACAAGCAGTGGGGTGAGGGGAAGGGATGTCATGTGGGTAGATGCGGGCAGTAGAGGCAGGGTTAGAGGCTTGCCCCGTGAGATGGGTTAGCCAGGCCTGGCCTTGCGGAACTGTTCCTTGCTGTGCCTTGGTCAGTCCAGAAGGGCAATACTTCACATGGACTTGGAGCACAGAGTTATCAGGAGAGCAAGACCGGCTCTAGCTCTGGGGAGGACGGGAAGACAGGAGGGCTGCTTGCCCTGTAACCTGAGAACGGTGAAGCTTCAGGGAAGGGGGTCCGCTAAGAAAAGCAGGGTGTGCAAAGGACCTGGGGCCAGAGGGGTTGAGTCTGAGGACCACAGTGTAGCCATACAGCGAACTGGGGTAGCCTGGAGACACGGCCGTGGCGACCACAGGCAGTTTTCTACTGAGCATGTGAGGACCTGGGCATGCCTGCCTTGGATAAGTGGTCTAACTCCTTTGAGCCTCCGTTTCTGTGTGTCCAGGGAGCAGCCAAGGACAGGGCTGGACTGAGGCTAGGCCTGCGAACTATACCTGGGGCAAAGGTGTTAGCAGCTATATCCTCATCATTATTATCCGCAGGGGAGAGAGCTGGGTTGAGTTCCAGGCCAACTGGGCTGGGTTCCCAGTCTTCTGTGCAACTGCGCCCTCCCTCCTGCCTGCATACCCCAGCTTTGGAAAGCATTCCCGGCCGGGGCCTTGCCAAACCTTTCCTGGTGAGCTGGATGCCCGCTGTCTGGGCCCTGGGGCTCAGGCCTGCCATCCCCACAGCAGGATGGCTGTGTCCTACTCTGGGCAGCAGTAAGCTGAGGGTGGGCGGGCTGGGCTTGCTGGACTCCGAGGGCACTGTGGCCCTGGAGCTCAGGCTTGCTGATCCCACTGGCTACTGCCAGGGCTGCCTGTGGCTGGCTGGGTGTGGCTGGCTGCTGGCAGTGGCTGCTGCTCAGGGTAGGTAAGGATGATGGGCAGAGGAGAGGGAGAGCAGCTAGGGACCCAGAATGAACCCCCAGGAGGCCTAGCACTCCCCCGCTCTTGCTGGGCTCAGATTGCTTCAGATGTGAGAAAGCAAGCCAGAGCAACCTCCATGCCAAAGCGGCTCCACTGGGTTTCCTTCCTCAAACGCTTCTCCTGTCTCAGTGGCTCAAACTGCTCCACGCACATCCAGGCTCCAAAGGCTCTACCCACACCCTGACTCCTCAGATGCTATGCTCACCCTGACCAACAGCAAATCTCACCTGCTCCTCCTGAAAACCTCTTTGGGAGTTGGAAAGTTGACCCATGCCTGACAATCCTGCTTCAGGGCCTTTTGTGCAGCAGCTGCCTAGGCACATGGTCCCCAGGGACGCGCGCTCTCTGAGCCCACCCTCCTTGGCTCTCTGAGCCCACCCTCCTAGGCGGCTCAGCTTGCAGGCTTCTATTCAAGCAGGGAGCCCAGAGCAGCCTGCATACACTTCCCGGGGCTGGAGAGTTGGCGCAGTGGGCAAGCCCGCCTGCTGTGCCGTGATTCAGAGGACCTGAATTTGAATGTACACAGAAGCCAGGCACGGCTGTGCATGCCTGCTATCCAGTTGTTAGAGGGCGGGGCAGAGTGGCAAATGCCTTTAAACTCAGCACTTGGGAGCCTGATGGAAACCGCAGAGGAGACACCCGCAAGTCTTCCTCTGGCCTCCACATCCTGCCTGGGTGTGCACACACATACAAGTGCGTGCATGCGCCCACACGCTGGCTGGATTTGTGTTTTCCAGAGCCCTTGCCATGCCTTCCTGTGCTCTGACACTTACCTGTGTGTGTCTGTGTGATCCTCCACACTGGGATGTGGGTTCCGGGGGTGGTGGCAGCCCTGCTCCTGAAGCTCTCTGCTGACTTCCAGGGACAGTCGGGGCTCTGTGATAGGGGTTAGGGTCAGCAGGACCCTGTGGGTCTCTGCACAGAGAAAGGAAAGGCAGGCAGCCTATAAACTGGACCTTACCCAGTAGGGTGGGAGGTGAAGGGGTCTGCCCTGACAGGGAGGGCAAGGGAGGCTGGGAGGGTCACAGGCACCTGGCACACCCCCATGGCGAATTCCAGTGGGAGCCCCTCACTAGGGCATACTGTCGATGCTTGCAGACACAATCAGAATGCCAGCCTCAGCTGAATCAAGAGAGGCTGAGTTTTCATACTGTTTGGGCCCAAGCTGTTCCTGAGATCAGAACACAGAACCACAGAAGAGGCTGGGTGGCAGAGCTGGCACAGACCTATGATGCGAGGAGAGTCAGGCCTGGGGAGGGTGGGGTGAGTCAGGCCCAGGCCCGCGGCCCTTGCCATAGGTTCTAAGTTCACTCTTCTGAAGTACAGTCCCCTGGGGCAGGACCCACCCCAGCATGCCCGCTTTGTTGAGACTGCTGCTTGGCGCTCTCTATGCTCCCTTGGGATTATCCAGTTAGCCCCACTTTGGGGCCCCATCTAACCACCTGACTCCTCAGGGGCGTGGCCACCACCTCCCTAGAACCCTCCTGCTCTATTGCCCCCTGACACCACATAGACCCCAAAGGCCCTTCCTGCCACAGATCTGCTTACCTGATGATGAACTGCTTTGGTGGCAGAGCTGGTGGAAGGGACTGCTGGTGGGGTGGGGGTGGGGGGGAAGAAGGCTCAGCATAGCTGGCCATCCCCCAGGGGACCCCACCCCCCATGAGGCAACAGGGATCTGGGGGACAAGGACCCAAGTACCTGTTTGTTACATCACAAAGTCCTGCCAGAGGGCATGCTGTGAGCTGGTCCCCTGTGTCTCCACAGTGTCAGCAGGGCCCTTAAGAATGAAGCATCCTGTGAGGTGAGCTGAGGTTGGTGCGAGCCCTGCTGTGATCAGCCCAGGTCCCCAGCCCTTCTTGCTGGCCACAGCTCACCTTGTAGGACCTGCCTGCTTCCTTGAGCTGCTTGCAGGTGACAGGCAGGTTCAGGACTATATAGGACAGAGGCAGGTTTGGAGGGAGACAGGGGAAAAGTGGAGGGGGGGCAGAAGAGGATGTGAGAAAGAGGGGGGCGATGTGGGGGGGGGTGAGGAGGGGGAGGATGAGAAGAGCAAAAGGAGGGGGAGAAGGAAGAGTGGGGAGGTAGGAAGGGGAAGGGAAAGAGGAGCTGGGAGGAGAGGATGTGGTAGGGGAAGGAAGAGGAGTGGGCGGAGAAAAGGGAGTGAGAGGATGGAGGAGAAGGATGAGAGGATGGAGAGAGGACTGGGAAGCAGGAGAGAGGAGAGATGGGTGCTAGAGAATAGAAGCGGGGTAAAGAGGGGAAAGGGAAGGGAGGCGGGGCACAGGCAAGGGGAAGAGAGGGACCGGAGGGGAGAGGAAAAAGGGGAGGGAAGGAGGATGAGCAGGAAGTGTGGAGGGAGGGAGGGAGGGAGGGAGGGAGGGAGGAAGGGGAAGTGGAAGAGAAAGAGGAGGCGGAAGGGAAGAGGGAAGGGAAGAGGGTTAGGAGCAGGGAAACAAAAGGGAAGGGGGAGGAGTTGGAATGGGAAGAGGTGGGATGGGGAAGAGGAGTGGGGGTAAATGAAAAGAATAGGAGGGGAGAGGGAGGGAAGGGAAGAGAGCAATGAGGAGATGATGAGGGGAGGGAGGAGGGAGGATGTTAGAGGAGGGAGGAAGGAGGGTGTGGGATGGGAGGAGGGAATGCATGAGAGGAGGGGGAAGATGTGAAAGAGGAGGGGGAGAATGTGGGAGAGGAGGAGGGAGGATGTGGGAGAGGAGGAGGGAGGGTGTGGAAGAGGAGGAGGGAGGATGTGGAAGAGGAGGAGGGAGGGTGTAGAAGAGGAGGCATGAGAGGAGGGAATATGTGGGAGAGGAGGAAGGAGGGAGGATGTGGGAGAGGAGGAGGGAGGATGTGGGAGAGGAGGCATGAGAGGAGGGAATGTGTGGGAGAGGAGGAAGGAGGGAGGGTGTGAGAGGAGGGGGTATGAGAGAAGAGGAGGGAGAGGGAGGTTGTGGAAGATGAGAGGGTGTGGTAGAGGTGGTAGGGGGAGGGTATGGGAGAGCAGAAGGGAGGAGGCAGGGTGGAGAGGAGGAGAGAAGAGGAAGGGGTGGAAGAGGAAGCAGGTGAGGAGAGGAGGGAGGAGGCAAGTGTGGGAGAGAAGGTGGGAGAAGGGAGGGTGTGTGTGAGGAAGTGGGAGGAGTATGTGGGACTGGAGTTGGGCGAGGATGGTGTGAGAGAAGTTTGAGGAAGAGGAGCTGAGGGGAGGTGTGGGAGGGGATGTGGGAGGAGAGATGATTTGGGAGAGAGGAGACTGGAGGAAGGAGGGTGTGAGGGAGAGAGGATGGGAGGAGGGATCGTGTGTGTGAGAGGAGGTGGGAGGAGGGAGAGGAAGGGCAAGAGGAGTGATAGAGGAGGGAAGAATGGGGACCAGATGGAAGAGGAGGGAGGACTGGGAGGAGGGAGAGTGGCATGTGGGGGATGGTTGGGAAGTGGCCTGGGAGAAGTGTTCTCAGAGGCTGGGGCTGCATCTGACCATTGTCCCTTGGCTGAGCCAGGGAGAGGCTCTGCTCTCCTGCTCTGCTGTCTTGGGATCCTTAGCCTCCCTGAGGTCAGGGGAGTCTGGGGGTGAGGGGGTGGGAACAAGTGCCAGCTGAGCGCCTGGGTCATCATTGAGAGGGAGAGGTTGGAGGTCAGGAGGGCCTTGCTTTCCACACTTCCACCAGGCCGCTGTGGGGCTGACAAAGCGGTGTCTGTGGAGAGAAGCCTTTTCTTGTGGGTGCCAGGGCACCACTGGCAGCCCCGGGGACAACAGGCCGCTGTGTGGCTGCTGTGCCTAGCAGTGGCTTGTGAGGAAGGCATTTGCTAGTGTTTTCTGAGGTGCCTGGGCTCCAGCTGGCAGGTAGGGGAGCGGGGAAGAGGAGGTTCCATGTGCCGGCCTGCAAGCTATCTACAGGGTTCCAGGGAAGGAGATTTGCAGAGTCACCCACCCTGGCAGGCTTGGGAATGCACTGGAGCCAAAGGACTGCTGGGGTCTCCCCAGAGAGGTGGAAGTCACCATGACTTTATCCTACAGTCTGGCACAGGAAGGGACCCCAGGCTGCTGTGGTATCTGCCTCTAGGCTGACCTGGCACAGGTCAAGTTCACGGCAGGAAAATCTCCAGCTACTGCCGAAGCTTCCCCCAAGGACACTTTAGATTTGCAGGGAGCAAAGGAGCTGTTCTTAGGGCACATTGGAGGTGTGCGGTCAGGAACATCGCTGGCTGGGGGGAGGAGCACGCCAGGGTGAAGGAGCACACCAGGATGAAGAACACCAGGATGAATGAAGGAGAACACCAGGATGAATGAAGGAGAACACCAGGATGAAGGAGAACACCAGGATGAAGGAGAACACCAGGATGAATGAAGGAGCACACCAGGATGAAGAACACCAGGATGAAGGAGAACACCAGGATGAAGGAGAACACCAGGATGAATGAAGGAGAACAAAAGGATGAAGGAGAACACCAGGATGAAGGAGCACACCAGGATAAAGGAGCACACCAGGATGAAGGAGCACACCAGGATGAAGGAGCACACCAGGATGAAGGAGCACACCAGGATGAATGAAGGAGAACACCAGGATGAAGGAGCACACCAGGATGAAGGAGCACACCAGGATGAAGGAGCACACCAGGATGAAGGTGCACAGGGCCCACTTGTCTAGCCTGCTGACCTGCGCTGCTCAGGCTCTGGTCTTTCAGCCCAGACAGGGGTAACTGGTCTCTGGGGATGGAGCTGTGAACAATGAGGCAAGAACTCAGTTCACAGCAGAGCCAGCAGAACTCAAGAGAGGCATGAGTCACCAGCCCAAGCAACTGCCCAAGAAAGAGGGATGGGGACCCAGGTGGTGCCGCGCTACAGTGGTCCTTCGGGTGCTATAAATGCTCAGATCATCCCGTCTCCTGTAACTCCACATCTGTGCTCCCAAGAGGAAGAGCGTCAAGCTCGGTGTTTCGAGAGGCTGGATGTGGGTGGATTCTGTCTGGTCCTCTCTGGCCTGGGAGGACATCAGAGCACAGGCTGCTGAGCAGGCCCCATGGGTGAAGACAGTTCGCCTACCTGATGACCTGAACTGACTTGCATAGGTGTCCTCTGACCTGACTGCTACACCTGTGCCTTGTCTGCATCCTCTCCTGGTCACCAAAACTGTTAAAACCCTTTAAAGAGCTGTCATGGTTTTCTAATGGCAGAAAACACTGATGTTCTCATTCAGAGGTTAGGAAAAAAAAAAAAAACAAAAAACAAAAAACAAAAAAAAAAAACCAGCTTCCTTATGAGACTGGCTTTCCTCTTCATCTGAATACTGGTATCTAAGGACCCACATGGAGCAATTGTTCAGTAGTCTGTGTGTGTGTGTGTGTGTGTGTGTGTGTGCTCTCCCCCTGAATATATATACGTTACAACCTCTCAGTAGTTCTTCCACAAGGAAGACCAAGACAACCCATTCACCCCCACACCAAGTACTACTTGGCTATCCAGCTCATGCAGCTCTAGGTTTCACATCACACATAGGATAAGAATATTAAGCTGGATGACCTCTGCTCTTGTAGGCATACAAGATAGATATATCTTATGTGGAATACATGAATGTCTGCTCTAGATGTTATTGAAGGACCAGCTGCATCAGAACTATATTTCATTGGAAGGTTAGCACAGGGAAGCCAGGCTTCATTTATAGCACTCTTTTGATCACAGAAGCTATTGTACATTTCAAAGGGCAAGGTTAAACCGTTCAAGAACACTGACCGAAAGTTGATAGAAGCCTGTCGCTGGCTAACTGACATTAAATAGGTTAAAAGTAATGTTTCTTCCTACAAGTTTCTTCTGTAGGTGAGGTCATGGCCCAGCTAGGATGTGCTCAAAAATGTGCACAGAAGGGTAGGCAGCAAGCAAGCAGATCGGGGCTCACAAGATGGCTTAGCCAAGGCTAGCCACCTGATTTCTATCCCAGGGACCTACATAGAAGGAGACAACTGGGCTGGTGAGATGGCTCAGAGGGTAAGAGCACTGACTGCTCTTCCAAAGGTCCTGAGTTCAAATCCCAGCAACCACATGGTGGCTCACAACCATCTACAATGAGATCCGATGCCCTCTTCTGGTGTGTCTGAAGACAGCTACAGTGTACTTACATATAACAATAAATAAATCTTAAAAAAAAAAAAAAAAAAAGAAGGAGACAACTGACTTCTGCAAGTTGTCCTCTGACCTCCTCCTGAATGCCATGGCATCTGAGCGTCCCCACACATGCATAGATGGAAAAATAAATAAAAGACAAAGCACGCCAATCACATAAGCAAATGGAAGATAGGAATTGCTCTGAAAAGTCTTGCTCCCGATCTATTCAAAACAAAACAAAACAAAAGACTCCCTGGAAAATTAATGCAACAGGACCCGCGGCAGATACAGATAAAATACAGTCTGATCTCTCTCCCTTAAAACCACAAAGCTGGAAACCTGGGCTGCGCTGTGATGTATGTCCACAGGTTGCAAGATTCACAGATAGTGGACATGGCTTTGTCCAAAGGCTCCTTGGAGGCCAGTGAGATCTGGCTGAGATAAAGCGCAGGCACACGGATGGGACACCCTGCTCTGCTTTGTATCTTCTGGGCTTCTGCCAAGGGTCCTGCTGGCCACAGGTGTATTTCCTCGTGAGCCTGCCTAGGCTTCACTCCAAGCCTCTGGCTCAGAAGCACTCGGGGGTCTACCTCGGTTGGCGTCAGTGCTACCTTCGACTTTAGCCTTTGTTTCACAAACTGTAAAATTCGAGAGCTGCTCAGGCTTGGCCGGCCTTGGTGCAATGCTTCCTTATGTTTTCTAATGTGTGTACTCAAGCCGCCCCTGTAGGTGTGTGGTGACGCATCTTGTGTGCACGTGACGGCTAGAAGCTGATGCATTACCGCTCTCCACTTTATCTTTTGGGGTCTCTCTGAACTTACTGACTGGCTAGGCAGCTGACTGGTGAGCTACAGGGAATCCTGGGGTCTCTGCCTGCCCAGTGCTAGGGTTACAGGTGTGTGTCATCATGCCTCACTTTTATGTGAGCTGTGGGGATCCAAATTCAGGTCTACATGTCTACATGGCAGGCACTTTAGCCACGGAGCCAAATTTTCTATCTCCTCACCCTTTTCTGAGAGAAAAAGCAACAAGAACTTATTAATGCCATGGCTTTCAGTCTTGGATTACATTCAAGGACATGAAATAATCCTTACGCTCAGAGGTGATGTGAAAACTCTATAACAGTGACCGCCCAAGGCTGATTCCAGGAACCTGGCCACCAGTGCGTTTGGATTTGGGTCTGTGATCCTGGATCAGGCCTGAACATGAGATCCATGGAAGAGGCGAGGGACCCTTCTGAAACGTGCAGAGAGCCACTGTTGGTGAAGCCGACCAGCGCGCTGGAAGAGCCAAGGAGCTTTGGGAGGAGGGCGAGTGGAGGCTCCATGTTCCCAGCTCTGTATCCCCAGCTCCATGAACCCCTGGTTTCTGTTCTTCCACAGTTCTGCGGTCCCCGTCAGTTCCACACCCTCCCCAGCTCTGAAGCCCCTCTCCAGCTCTGTGCCTCTCACTAGCTCAGTGTTCTGGGAACCTGGAGTTGGTCTGTGTGGGCCGATGTGGGTCTGGGTAGATTGTTTTTGCGTGCGAGGGGGCCGCTCCTAACCAAACCCCACTCCTACGCACCCTTTTGGAAAAGGCACTTGAACCGCAGCAGCGCCACCTGATGGCGGCGGGGAGGACAGCACCTACGATGACCGGGTAGCCTGAGAAGGGGCCAGAGCTGTCTACCACAGATGCTGTTAATTCCAGCCCTTGCCTTCCCACCGACCCTCATTTAGATTCCCTAAAGCCCTGGGCCGGGGGAGGGGGGGAGCACACCAGGAACATCACTCAGGATGGAAATGGTCATGCTGAGGTCACATTTTCCACCACAAAATGTCTGGGGATGTGGGAAGCGGCCCAGTGACCAAGAAAGGAAGTGTGCTTGCTGAGGCGTCCCTTTAGTATCAGCAAGAGCTTCCTGTGACAGGTCTCAGTAAGGACCAGAGCTCCATGTGGGGTCCCCCAAGGTTAGGCTTAGAGCCACGGTGGGATGTGAACAGGTCGGACGACACCCAGTTCCAAGAACACACACCAAAGGGAAGCTGAGGTTTGGGCAGTGACAAGTGCCGGCAGCAGGTCGAGGACACGGTGGAAGGGCTCGAGGGACACAGTTTGAAGGGTGGTCAGCAAGCTGATGCAGAGAGTTAGGCAGCATGAGGGTGCACTGCGGAGCAGATGCCGAGAAGATGCCCCACTCCCAGCTGCTCCCACGGGCCCTCTGCAGCAGGACCTGCTGTTTGCCTGAGTGTTACAGCCGCCTATTTCTGTATGCTGAAGCTAAGCCAAGAAAAGCCACACACTGTTAAAGACTTAACAAGGCGGAGCAACTGCACCTCTTGACTGTGGAAAGTTTTAATGCTGCAGATCAGAGGCGAATCATCCTTGCCTTTAGCCTGACCGTAGCATGTTCAATGCAGTCGGGTTTGACCTAGTAACCTTGTGACTAGCCAAACCTTTAACATGTATTAAATATTACATTTTCATTTTTTATTTTTGTGTGCTATGACATGTGTGGAGGTCAGGGGACAATGTGTGGGAGAAGATTCTATTAGGTAGGTCCTAGACTCAGGTTCTGATAACCTTGGTGCCCAGAGTTGTCTTGCCCTAAATGCTTTATAACTACCAGTTCCCACCGATCAAGATGGTAAGAATGGCTTCAGCACCCAGACCACTTTCACCGGGTTTCCTGCATTGCTGGAGTGTTTGACAAGTGCTTTATGACTTAGCTCTATAATAAATTCACACTTTCAGGGTGGTGGTGTATTCAGGGCAACCTGAGGCCGTGTCCCTTGGGCCATAGACACATTTGGCTCAAGTATAAAGCCTTTAATTCTCACCCTTTGAGGTAAAAGCTATTTTCTGTTGTCATTTCTACCTAGGCCAATGTTGAACCTGGGATCATGGAGTCCAGTCAACCTAGGGAGGCCACTCTGGAAGTCCTAGAAGATGCTATCAGGGAAGACGGGACAAGCGTGTCCAACTGAGAGTAGCACTGTGCCTGTTGATGTTTGATATGCTCACAGATGTGCATGTACAAATGTGGATGCATACATGGATATACTTACGGCACATGCCCCCAGTCACAAGCATACCTGCCAATACAACCCAAGTGTATCCAAGCCCTTCTCATAGCCGTGTGGACGTGCGGAGACACACACTGCCACAGACACACACACACACCTCTCCCCTGCTCTTTATCCTACACCTATGATTTCATCCACACTGTCACCAGTAGGCTGGCTGGGGAACATGACACCACGGACACATCAGAAGAAAAGTACACAGTGAAGTAGACTTAAAGAAAGGCGTATAGTGAACAATCATGTTTAATGCTTACAGAACAAATCTGTTCTTTACCGTTCAGTTCATTATGAACTGGGATCTCATTTAAACCCTATAAGCCAACTCTGGCCTCAAGCAGCAGCACCCCTGGGGTACCAGACACCCTGTGCACGGCATGAGTTCTCTCTAGTTTGAGCTTTAAGCTGCGGGAGCAGCCACAGCACAGATCTTAGTCCTCTCCCAGGCAGAGAGAGCATGCCTGTCAGCTCTTCATACTCCAAAAGGTCTGTGCTCTGGGCTCTGTCCTGGGCGGCCTCTGGTTGCATCTGCAGAGCTTTCTGAAGGCACAGGCTGTGGGGCAGCAGCAAGGGCTGGGCTTCTGGAGCAGCACAGATCCCCAGAGCACCTGCACCCAGTCCACCACCACCTCCTAGCAGTGCGTGGGCCAGCGCAGGGACAGCTGAGGTGTGGCCTCCCGAGTGCCTGCTGAGGTCAGACGACAGCACCGCTGTGGCCTCCCTGAAAAGGATCCTGTGGTAAGTAAACCTGGCCCATCCTAGGAAGGGGCCCAAGCTTTGGGAAGGCTGTCCCTAGAGTTTGCTGCTGTTCTGGAACTGGGCTACCAGGCTGAGGATCTGCTCGGAAGCTTTGATGTTCTTGGAGCCCAGGTAGGAGATGCTGTTGGGGCCTGTCTCCTCCAGGTAGTAGCGGTAATTGACCATGAGGCCGCATGAGCTGGTGAGGCCTTTGAGGCTGCTGTCGGCCATCCAGTTGATACGCCACATCACGGCCCCATTCTGCAGATGGAAGTTGGCCACTGGGTTGAGGGCATAGCCTCGGTGCTTCTCACCGTACAGGTACCAGGCACACAGCCTCATCAGTGGCCCCTGCAGCGCCTGTGTCAGCTTCTCCGACTTCGCCCACTCACCACTGCTCAGGAAGCCCTTGAGGCTCTCGTGAACAGGGCTGCCTGTAACCGCTGAGATTTCTTTGCACTCTGAGTCTGTGAACAGTTCGTTCCTCCCATGCTCCTTCTCCTGCACATTCAGAAGACCCAGCAGCCACTTGGTGAATCCAGGGATAGGTGACAGGCTTGAAAAGGCCCCCAGATGAGGAAATTCCTTCTGCAGATAGGCGAAGGAGGGAAGGCAGAGAACACACGGTCAGCAGGGTGGGGCACACGGGAACACTCCCAACACAGCCTATGTGTGCAGGCAGCAGGGCCAGCTGACAGAATTGCTGCCATGTTCCTTCAAACCACATTCATGAGGATTCTGGCGACTGTCGAGGCCAAGAGGCATCTTGCATTCCCAACATCAGCCTATGACCATGACAGCTCCAGCCACACCATCGCCACCATAGTGAAGCAGAAGTCAGCAGTGGGCGGCTTGTTTATAACCAGGGAGCCTGGTTCGGATGCTCACTTGATACATGGATGCCCAGTGGCTCAGGACTGTTCCGCAGAGGGCACAGCAGGGTCAGGCAAAAATGTGTTAGCACAGAGCACAGCTTAATCATGGCTCTACAAATTACATAGAGAGCACACAGATGGTCTTCAAGCATGCGCACTCCCTGGCTATAAATACAGTAAGGCCACTCTGGGAAAATCCCACGGCTGTGAGAACACAGCTGAGTCGGGCACCTCATGGGGCCTTTGGTCTTCCCTTGTGGCTCCTCCACAGCTGAGGTATGCTCTCCATCCTGTATGTGACTTACACTGTCCACGTACTACTCACCATCTAAAGCCAACAGACCAGTACAGAAAAGTGGGCCAGTGCTCCCCACACACTCCTCACTGGCACTGTGTGCTGCCTGGAAACCCGGTGACTGTGCAGTCTTTGTAGGAGGGCACCTGGAGGGACTTTCTGGCTCACAAGTAAGTACCAGGAAGTGGCCACAGGTGACTTCTGGGTGAAGCTTCTGTCTTGGGTACATCACCTAGATCCCTAGATCCAGCTCTCTGCCTCGTCTTATGTCCTGTCTCCCTGCAGCACACTACCACCATCAGCAGAGGAAAGAGGGGGATGTTTCACTCTCTCTGGGGGACAGAGTTAGAATGGTAACAGCACAGACTCCCAGAATACCAAGTTCTCTAAATCTAGTTGGCACATGCCAGTCATCCCAGCCACTTCACAGCTGAGACAGGAGGGTTGTAAGTTCAAGGCCAGCCTAAAGAACCCTGAGAGACTCTGTCTCAAAATAAAACATTAAAATGGGTAGTACGGGGAGAGGGGACTGTGGCTGTATCTCAGCGACAAGCTGCTTGTCCCCATGAACAAACGGAATGACTACTGTGAGCCAGTGCAACACAAGCACAAAGCTCTTTGGCTGCGCTTGGCTTGTGAGGTCAAGTTTGCCACCATGTGCTGTGCCTGAGCAGAAAAGGTCGGAGAGGGAGCGTCTGGCACAGGGCTGCTCTCGGCAGTTCAGTTATGACTCTTCACTGTGGCCACCTGCTCCCCATGAGGCAGCTGGAAAAGCTGTGCCCAGGGTACACTGCAGCTTTCTGACTTAGGACATGTAACATGTCTGTGAAGGTTTGACTAAGAATGGCCTGAATAGACTCAAGTGTTTGAATGCTTGGCTTATAAGGAGTGGCACTATAAGGAGGTGTGGCCTCGTTGGATGAAGTGTGTCACTGTGGATCAAGATGTAGAATCTCAGCTTCTTTAGCATCGTATCTGCCTGCATGCCACCATGTTTCCCACCATGACAGTAATGGACTAAACCCTGAACTGTAAGCCAGCCTCAATTAAACATTTTCCCTTATTAGAGTTGTGGTCACTGTGTCTCTTTATAGCAATAAACCCTAAGACTCTAATTAGTGTTTCTTCCAGGTAGCAAAGAAAAGGGAATCAGACCAACACAGGCTAATGCATTTACCTTTATGCTGCCTGGTCTAACCTGGAAACTTCCCTCACAAGGCCATGAAAGGCCGTGGAGGGAGGGTCTGGCATAGCATGATGAGGAGGACGGTCAACTGTACTCCCTAGACTGACGCGTCAGAGTGGTGGGTGGCCATGCTGACATGTGCCCAGATGTGTGTGATGGGAGTGCAGGGCAAAACCCAGGCAAAGTCTCTCCACAGAGCTCACATCCTCCTAACACACGTGTACGGTATGGCCTGCATGATGCTGTGCCCCCACACCTGCTCTTCTAGCTCCTGGCCTGGACCAACAGCACCTGATACGGTCTACCTCCTTCCCTGTTCCTTCTGATCCCTTCTGTCTGCATCCCTGGGCTCAGAGAGGCGGGGGCTCTCCTGCCATCACGACAATGACCCTGGAGCTGGGTGCTGCTCCAGCGTGCTCACCTGCAGCTCCTTCACCACTCGCTTTATGAGGAAGGTCCCGAGCTCCACCCCCTGCAGGCCCTGCTGGGTCAGGCTGATGGAGTAGAAGATGGCAGCAGCGATCCTGTTCCTCTCCTCAGTTTCAGACGGAGGGCACTCCTTCACAATGCCCTAGAAAACACCAGCAGTGACATTAGAAAGGCTCCGTGTGCACTGCTCACACTGAGGGCCACCCTGTCACATTCACAGGACAAGTCCCGTGGCACCAAAGTACTGCGGGAGAATTTAGTCCCCGCTCCCACGCTCCTGGTGGCTCAGGTTCAGGTCATCTTTTCTGAATACTCTGGAGGTGACTATCTCACTCTCTCTGCCTACCATGTGGAGATACCATGTCAGCTCTGCTCAACAGCAGCACCTTTGCTCTTTGCAGGCACCACTGGGATAAGCTGCTTTGTACACTGAGCCTTTGTCAAGGGCAATGGCTACACAGGCTTTCTTTAAGAGCCCAGTCCCCTGCCCACCGCTATCTACCCCTTTGCTCAGCTTGCATTTCTGTTCTAGAAGGCCACAGGCAGTCCTGTATAAGTTTTCTTTCTCAAAATGTACCCTTTAAAGGATTTTCTGTGCTTTTCTTTAGCCTCATGCGGCATCCTTATTTTTCCTAATGAAAACCCATTCACAGACACCGACACAAAGCAAGCTAAGAAATGACTTCTGAGCCGGGCAGTGTTGGCCCATGCCTTTAATCCCAGCACTTGGGAGGCAGAGAAGGGGGATTTCTGAGTTCGAGGCCAGTCTGGTCTACAGAGTGAGTGCCAGGAGAGCCAGGGCTATACAGAGAAACCCTGTCTTGAAAAACCAAATTAAAAAAAAAAAAAAGAAATGACTTCTGTGAAGTCTCTCAGTGGCACCAACTTTATTGGCTCCCAGTTTTTACTAAATGTGCAGTGTTTTTTTTTTTTCCTGTTTTGTTTTGTTTGAGACAGGGTTTCTCTGTGTAGCCCACCCTGTTCTGGAACTCTCTCTGTAGACCAGGCTGGCCTTGAACTCACAGATCTGCTGCCCCTGCTTCTCGAGTGCTGGAGTTAAAGGAGCGTGCTACCACTGCCAGGTCACCATGGAGTTTTAAGGTGAGTCTCCGTAGTCTGCTGGGGACAGCATGCCATGACACAGGTGGCGACTGCGACCCTGAGAAGTAGGAGACACATCTTTCCAGGGGACCCGCAGCAGGCCTAGATGGTAACATCTCAGAAGCCCGCGGGCAGTTCGTTTGTAAAAATGTTTTTCCTATTTCTCCTCATGTTAGCCCTGGACCCCGGCAGCATAGATTTCATTTGTGTATGACTGTCAGTTGGCCTTGATGTACATAATTATTTTATTATATCCAACTTTTCTATTTCTCCTTTTGTTCTGTGAATTCTGTGAAACTAGATGTTCGTTGATGTAGTGATTCTTAATCCAACATTGAGGCCTAGCACAGCTCAGTCCTAATGGCCCAGGTGCACGCTGTGTGTTCTCATCTTGGAAACAATATAATAACTGCACAATGGTAGTTTCCAATTAATGATTGGCTTGCAAAGAAAGTTAAAAGAGATTATTAGAAAATGAAACAAAGCCCTGTATTGTTAGAGTCATATAGGGTCCATTACTAAAAAGTAAAAGAATTTACTAGAACTATGAAAATTATTAGTATAAGAGACACAACCATGGAATAAGGGAACACAAACATGGGACACTTTAATTTAGAAAGGGGAAGCTATTCAGTCAGTGTGTGTGACGCACAGAAGCAGAAGCGAGCACAAGTGCTAGTGAAGGGCTAACCTGACTCTGGCTGGCCACTGCCTGGCAGCTTTGCCCATGTCATTTATCATTAGAACGTCACAGAAAAATGTGTATAGCTGAGCGTGGACCTTTAAGCCCTGAAGCTCTGAAGTATAAATATGTCAAAAGTTAAAGTTTAAATAGTGGTATGATTGCAATTATTATTTTGGCCATGGGCCTGTAGATAGGGGAAGCTTAAAACTCTGGAGAACAATTGTGATTCTTTGCGGGATGTGGGGACTCTTTTGAGTTTGATCTGCCAATGATTATACAATGCCCTTTTCTCCTACCTGCTTCTTGGAGTAACAATAAAAGACAGGGAGAGTGTGAGGAGAGAGTGTGTGTGGAAGGGAGGGAGAGTGTGTGTGCAGTGTGTGAGGTGTATGTGGGTGAAAGGGGAGCACACAGAGGAGTAGAAGCGTGTGTGAGTGTGAGAAAGGGAGCAAACAGGAGAACACAATTTGTAGCCCGAGGAGAGAGTGAAAGTGCCCACAGCCTCAAGCTGAGAGAAAGAAAGAGAGGAGGGGGGGAGGGAGGGAGGGAGGGGAGAGACAGAGAGAGAGAGAGAGAGAGAGAGAGAGAGAGAGAGAGAGAGAGAGACAACCTTAAGCCTTGAAACGTGTCTGTCAGCTTGTACCCAAAAAAGTTGTCTGTGTGTGTTTCTTAAGCACTTTCCAGATATCCCTGCTTCCAGCTGAGGCTGGACCCCAACAATGGTTGGCAGGTGATAGTCTTGGTGCTGAAGCAGGCACAGCTTGGTGCCTGCCAGCCTGTGATCCCTGGGGCAGGGCTGCTCAGCCCTGAGCTCCTGCACTGTGCTTCCCGTTCTACAGTCACGGGCAAGTGACTGAGGTCCCTTCATCCCTGGGGCTGTCTGAAATGAGACCCACTAATAAGGTGTTCTGGGGACTAAGGTGCACGGAGCACATGCTCACTGTGTGTAATGAAGATCACAGATGAGGCCGTGCCCCCCCCCCCACAACCACGCACGCACACATGCACACACACATACACATGCAACTGGAGCCTGAAACCAAAACCTAAACCCACAGTGACATTTCAGTACACAGGCTGTGCAGGTCAGGGGTTCTTGGAGCTACCCTCGGAAGGCCACACATACACGGCTGTCACCTTCCACTTATACACCTGAGCTGCAAGCATGAGCATTTGGGTTCTCAGGGCCGCAAGTACCCTCAAGTGCCAAGTTTTCAGATAAAAAGGTACACATTCTGCCCTTTCACACACGTGCCAATCTGCCGCAAGCGAAGCCCTGACGACACTGGTCCCCACGCTGGCTCCTCGACACATGACAACTCAGAGGGACTTGGGCTGTCTGCCTGCTGCCCATCCTCTGAGCCCCTCAGCTGGGAAGCTGAGGCCAGGGAGCCTATCTCAGGACGCCTCATCATCATCTGCCTCTGTAATGCGCGTCCAGGCTGCCACTCCTCCCCATCTTCTAGCACTGAGCAAACCTTCTCCCCCTCTCCTCACTCCCTTCATCTGCCTGTAGGTCATGTAGTGTGGCCACTGACCCACTGTCCCAAGCGTCCCATGCTTGTCCATACCTTCCTGCTGGAAGCCTGCAGAGGACCAGCTTCCACAGGAAGGGGCGGGTCAAGTCCTCACAACTTCGGCTCACCATCAGCTCCCAGTTTGCAGCAGCAGTGCACAGAATCAAGTCCGCCGCTCAGCTGTCAGGCTGCCTCTCAAATGCTACAGCACACCTGCCCTGCCTCCCTCTCCCATCACACATGGTCCTGTTTACGGACCTCAGCTCTTCTCAATTCAAAATCACCAGGCAGGTGAGCGCTTACCCTTGGCCTGATCTTTAACTACACACCAGGAGATTTTACCTGCAACAGTCACAGTAGCCATGAGAGTTTAAAGCCAACTCTCTTAGAAGCTGTGCATGGTTGCTTAGGACTTTAATCCTAGCACTTGGGAGGCAGAAGCAGGAAGATCTCTGTGAGTTCAAAGCTAGCCTGGTCTACATAATGAGTTTCAGAGCAGCCAGAGCTACATAATGAGACCTATTTGAAAACAAAACACCAAAAAAAGGACACTGGGTCAGAGGCCCGTGAGTCAGGGCACTTGCTGCCAAGCCTATGACCTAAATTCAATCCATAGGCCCCATGTAGAAGGAGAGACTCAAGCCCCACCAGCTGCCCTCTGACACCCACACACTCCCTGTTCCAAACACAGGTATGTACACACGCATGCACGCATGCCACAGTGACAGGCCTGTTTTGTCCTGAAAGGACCACACGTAAGTACCTGGATGTTGTTGGAGATGTCACCAGTCAGAGCCACATGCAGAACCACCAGGGGCTCCCCAGGGGTGCAGCAGTGGGAGAAGAAGTAACATCTTCGGTAGGGCCCCACACGCCGCTTCATGTCCATCCAGTTTTTCACAGGGTGCACAGCCTCACACCTGAGCAGGGGATGAGGAGAGTAGACAGATGGGGAATTACAAACGGATGAGCGCTCAGTCCTACTCACGCTGGAGACGTCTGCTCTGCATCTTTACCCCAGTCTGTCTGTCCCCGGTCTGTCTGTCCCGTCTGACACAGGGTTTTGCTCTGCAGTCCTGACTAGTCTGATGCTATCACCTAGGCTGACCTTGAACTTTTGGTGATCCTCCTGCCTCGCAGCCTTCCAAATACTGGGATCACAGGCGTGTGCTACCCAGCTCTACGCCTGTTTCCAGAGGACTTGGTGGGGCTCTCAGGTGCACTTATGCATCAGTTTCATGCATGCCTCCAAGAATGTCCTGTCACTGATCAGTCTTCCATGTGCTCTGGGTCCCTATGGTTTGGACGTAGCCGGCCATGCTGCAAACACTTGTGGTTACACAATCCCCAGCCTCATCCCGAACCTCCTGCTGTCAGCTGGGGAGGAGCAGTAGACGCTGGCTAGGTTTCCAGCCCAGGATGCTTTCCAGCCCTCGACTCCATTGGGCCAGGATAGGATGTGGGCAGGACGCCAGGACAGGGCATTGCTGCACTGTACCCTTGGGCATGCTCTGACTACACAAAGAGCAACTGGATGAGAGGGCACTGAGCACTTGTGCCAACACTTGCTCTAGTCCCTACAGTTCTGGCCATGGGGTCATTTGCTTTAAATGACCGGGTGTAAGACCCTGGGTAACTAACAGACTGGCTAGGGGCTTCCTGGAGTGCACCCCAATCTCCACACTTCCTGTGATAATAGCCCACCACCCACACATTTAGTGTGATCAAGTATCAGGTGACACAAAGCCATGCTGGCGATGGCTGCCATACTCACTCGCTGATCTTCTGAAGCACCTCACAGGGCGAGTGCCAGGTGACCCGCTCCAGGTTCAGGAAGCCAGAGGAGAACCACTCGGACAGCATGCTTTTTAGCACTCCATTCATTTCCTAGTCGAGAGAGGAAGGGAGGCCTCAGAAAAGCAGGTGTCCAGCCAGTAGTCTATCTACCCATTCCAAGACACACGCTTCAATGTCCTGATGTCCTGTAGTCCATATCCAGCTAGGCTCATGGCTGTAGAATCAAGTTGGTACCGCACATGGCAGTGACCATGTGTCTGACTTCCAGCCAATGAGCTCCAAGTAGAACACGCCTGAAATGGCTTTGGGAGCCTTAAATGACATTGGGGGATATGGCTTTTGCTCATCCTTTTCTCTTGTCTCTTCCACTGTGGGTTGAGTGACTAGGATGGATGACTTTGGGCCAGGACACCTGGCCAGCCTGGGGTGGCTTCCCCCCAGACTCTGCCCTGAGTGACTGACTTCTCACTACACAGACCTCTGTACTCTGGGCCTATTACTCTCAAGTGAATTCTACTCTGACAGACAGAATGGTAAACATCCCAAGGCACCTAGCGCCCAGGTGACCTTTCACATACCCTGAGAGGCCCAATACAGGTTACGACGATTAGTTTTTATCACAGCTAGAAAAAACTTTATAATGCATCTTAACTCTTGATGAAAGATGAAAGGTCTCCAAGCTAGGTGAGTAGGCACAAGCTGCAGGCAAGGAGTGGGTAGTGGCTCTAAAGAAAAGCCTTCACTCGGGAGGCAGAGGCAGGCGAATTTCTGAGTTCGAGGCCAGCCTGGTCTACAAAGTGAGTTCCAGGACAGCCAGGGCTACACAGAGAAACCCTGTCTCGAAACACCACCCCATCCCCCCAAAAAAAGAAAAGCCTTTACAGAAATGTGACATTTTCATTCATGTAGTTAAGTACCGGGACACAGAGCAGGCGTGGTGGTGTCCTGTGCCGCTTCACTGGGTGGACAGTACAAACCCAGGGCAAGGGACCCGGTTTCATGTCAGGGGGGTGTTCTGAATGGCGGGGCTGCCCACAGCCCTCAGGCCCACGGGAGAACAGCTGGGAGGGACAGCATGCAGGCTGCATTAGAGCTCAATGGAGCTGTTCCGGGCAGACGGCAAGACTGGCAAAGTCGTGGGTGGAAGCTGGGCAGGCTCTCAATCTCATTTCCCTACTTAGCGGAGGTTCTTTAGGGCAAAGTCCATCTTAGTCAAAGCTGCCGCACTGACACCCAGGAAGGAGGAGAAGGTGCGGAGGACAGTGACTGGAACAGGAGGCTGGCACACGGGACAGGTTTTCGTTTGTTTGTTTTTAAATGAAGCCTTGTGGCCTGGCTGAGAGATGGCTCAATAGGTAAAGTGCCTCCCACTCACAAGTACGAGGACCTGAGTGGATCCCCAGAACCCGAGTGGAAGCTGGACACATGGCCTGCGTGCCTGCAGTCACAGCACTCCTGAGGAGAGGTAGGAGCTGGACTCAGGATGGTACCGGGAACCTGCAGGCCTGTAGCATTCACAGTAGTGAACAACAGACCCAGCTTAAGCAAGTTGGAGGCCAAGGCCGATACCCATGGCTGTCTCCTGATGGTGTGTGCGTTTGCACTCACAACACAAATAATGATTTTTTTTTTTAAAGGTTGGTTCTGGTGGTAGTACACACCTTTGATGCCTGCACTCAGGAGGTAGAGGCAGCTTGGTCTCTGTCAGTTTGAGGCCATCCTGGTCTACAGAGTGAGACCCTGTCTCCAAACCAAACCAAACCGACAAGTGCTTACATACTCTATGATGGTTGTTCATAGTCCTGAGAGTCTCTCAGTATTTGAAACATAAACTAAGAATCACTAACTCTACCCCTAGTTAAAATGCAAGCACACCCCCAGCCTCCGGGGCTTGTGACTCTGCCTCTGAGTGCCTCACTGTGGGGCTAGAACAGTGGCTGTGCCGGTGTGATGAGCTACATTCTGACCCTCAAGGCAGGGAGTGGACAAGAACCCTGGCAGCACTGATGGCACCTCTCCTCGGGAAGTCTCTTCTATTTCAGGCTGCTGACAGCTGTGACATGTGATGCTGGACACGAGAGTGGGCTAAAGGTGAGAAGTCTAGTTCTATAACAGCTGTTCCGGTGGGAAGTGACCACAGCAAGTGGCCAGGTCACCAGGTCACAGACAATAAGCAACAAAAACAGCCTTTTGTGCTTTCTGTTCACTAACACAGCAGTTATGAGCCAGAGCAAAAGCTGAGGGGCCTGAGAGCCCCCGAGAACCCTCTAGGCTGTCAGCCTTCCTCCTGTGCCTGCTTGGCACACTCGCTGCAGCGCCCATGGAGGCTGCTCTTTTCTCAGCAGAAAGCTTCTTCTGAGATGCTCGGCTCGCTAGAGTAGCCTTTTTGGGTATCATTTGCCTTGCACAGAAGCCCAGAGCTAGGAGGGAGGGGAAGTTACTGCCAGGGAAGAGGGGTGAGCTAGGAGTACCCTTCTATCTCATGGGGCTGGGGAGGGGCACTTGATGTACTGGAATCTCTGTCCCTATCAAACACAACACAACCACCACCCCACCCCACCACCCCCTTTGGTCTAACACACAAAAAAAGCACAAAACTAATACAGAACTTCTACACCACAGAACTGCTAGTGCACTCAGGAGGGACTCCGCTGGCTAGCAGACAGAGAGGCTGTGCTCGCACAAGCATGGTGGCTGTTTTAGGGGGTGGGCAGTCTCCTTCCTCCTCCGGTTTTCACATTGGCAAGGGTCACTACCTCCAATTTTACTATGAATCCTATGCCCAAACCGCCTGTCCAGAGTCCTTCTGGGGTTCTAACCATCAACTTTGGTCTGGTGCCTGCCACCCACTAAACGATTCCTTTCACTGTATTTTTACTATAAGAAATGTAATTGATAACCACATGGGCTGCTGCAAGTGTGTGGAGAAAACCCCAAAGCTTGCCAACTCCACCCAATGGGTACTTCCCCTGGCACCCTCCCATACCCACAGATACAGCCTCAGGCAGGCACCACCAGGCAGGGTGGGGGTAGGGGAGGGGAAGCAGAACCTGGCTATCGGCCTCTGTTAAGGACTCAGCTCCTGCTAGGAGTCCCTCGTTGGCTGACATTGAGTATTACCTCGTACACTGCTCCCCGGTCACCAAAGGGCATATTAGAGATGAAACTACACATAGAGCCCAAGCCCCACTGACGGCTCAGATTGGAACTGGTGCCTCTTTAAGCCCAAAGACCCCAGTGCCCACCTCCAGAAAGATCACCAAGCTGAGCACAGCAAAGAGCCTTTGAACCTGATTTTTCTTTAAACAGCACTGTTTAACCTGTAACCAAGGGAGCTTCTCCTGGCACAGTGACACTGCTTTTAGGATTTTATATTAGTCCCCACACTGAATAGTCCCTCATGTTCTCTTTTTTTCTGGGATACCATTTTGGTGTTTTGAAACAAGGTCTTATGTAGCCCAGGCTGGCTTCTTACTGTGTAGCTGACCTGGAGCTTCCCCGAGATCAGCATCAGCCCACAGCTCACCTCAATGGTGCAGCCCAAGAATCCCATGGAGTTAGGAACTTAGCTAAACATCATCTCAACCATGTGGCAGCAGACAATGACAAGAACAGACTTATCTCCTCACTCAGAACAACTTCTACTACTGTGTCCTGGGAAACACATCGAGTCAGCATGTGTTTAGGGGCTGCCATGTGCCACATTTATTCTAAAGTGATGGCACCACCCAGGGTTCAACATATAGACATGAACCCTTTTGACGGGAGACCTCGGGACAAGCTCAGAAACCAATTATCCAGACAACACAAAGGTCACATGTGTGTGTGTGTGTGTGTGGGGGGGTGTCAGGCAACCTGTCTACCGGTAGGTAGCTCTGAGATCTGGGGGCACTGAGCACATTCCTGGTCTACTTAGCTTCAGTTGTCAATGTGACACATTTTGGAAGAGGGAAACTCCACTGAGGCGCTCCTCTATCAGACAGCCTGGGGGAGGCATTTTCAGGATTGATGATTGACACAAGAGGGCCCAGCCCACTGTGGGTGGTGCCACCTCTCTGCAGGCTGGGCCTGGACAGTATTAACAATGGTAGTGGAGCAAGCCAGTAAGCAGCATCCCTCCATGGTCTCTGCTTCAGTTCCTGGCTCCAGGATCCTGCCTTTGCTTCCCTCCATGATGGGCTGTAATATGGAAGCCAAGTCAACACTTTTTCTCCCTAAGAATGCTCTGTCGCAGCAAAGGAAAGCAAATTGGGACACTTCCTTAAAAAGCACAGCATTTAAGGTCCCGAGAGTTAGGTAGCGGTGGTACACGCCTTCCGTGGTACACGCCTTTAATTCCAGCACTTGGGAGGTAGAGGCAGGCAGATCTCTCAGCTTGAGGCCTGCCTGGCTTACAGAGTAAGTTCCAGGATAGCCAGGGCTACATAGAGAAACCCTGTCTCAGACAAACAAGGTCCTAGGGGACTACACAGTCAGCTTTAAAGCCTTGTGAGCAAAACTGGTATTTTTTGTCTTCACCTGAGTGGCCTTGTCAACACAGGTACCTGCACACTAAACTCACAGGACACCTAACAGTGGTACCTGCTGGGTATGCTGATAATGGGAAGTCTGTGCCTGTATAAGGCAGAGGAGACTTGGGGGGTAGGGGGTGGTCTGTACCTTATACTTCCATTTGCTGTGATCTTAAAACTGCTGTAAACATGGTCTGTCTTTTAAAAGGGACTGTGCAGGGCTGAGGAGTTAACTCAGTCAATTAAGAGCTTTCCTGAATTTGATCCCTGGTATTCGTGATTTAAAAGTGGTGGGGGTGGGATGTGGGGTGGGAGGATGTCAGAGATAAGGTTCAAAGGGTAAGAGCACTGACTGATCTTGCAGAGGAACTGGGTTTGGGTCCCAGCAACCATAGGGCAGCTCTCAGCTGGCTGTAATTCCAGTTCCAGGGGATATGATACAAGGCATTGTATGCACCTGTATACATGCCAACAGAACAGTCTTTAAAATATAGGCCAATATCGTGACACACTTTGTTAGCTGGCATTGGGAAGGTGGGACAGAAATATTTCTGGGGCTTACTGAGTAATTTACCTAATCTAACTGGTGAGTCTCAAGTCTCAGTGAGAGGCCCTGCCTCATATTAATCCCTTAACGACACCAAGGGCTAAGCCATCAAAATGAGAAGTCGGTAAACCCTCACATGGCAGTGCAAAGGAGTCTGGATGGGGATGTGTATCTGCGGTCTTGGACAGGTCATTACCTCAGCGTGTCATGTCCTTCACTGTAAAGGAGATAGATGTCAACCTAAAGGATGGAAGTAAAAACGGTCATGCCTGTTTTAGAGTTCTCGAGCAGGTCAGAACATAACCATACCACTGAGTAGATGAGGCTTTAAATGCCAGGGACTTTTGAAATGGTGGTATCATTGTGTCGGAACTCGGGGTCAATGCTCCCCTTTATCGAATATTAATGGCTGGCAGTAATGCTAGACAATCTTTTGGGTCACAGCTATATACAGCTACATGGTATCGCTGGGTAAGCTGCTGACTAGCACAGGTACTAAAAAGTAAACTTGGGATCACTGTGTCTGGGGCTGCGGGTTCAGAATCAAATCTCTCATCCAGAGTCAGACTGCGGAAAGAGGGCTGGAGGCTATAGAGCCCCAGGCGGTGGTGACCTTGACTTCTGGCCATGTTTGTGCATTTCGTGTAACCTGTTAGGGCGATGCCGCGTTCGCGGGAGGTGCCCAAACTTTGCCCCAATGCCGCGTTCCATCCTTGTTCAAGAACGGCGCGGGGTTAAAACTAGAGCTCTTTTGGAGTGAGCGCAATGGGTGTCACACCCGACGGTGACCCCCCCGGAGGATAGTGCTGCGAACCGAACCACGCAGTAAACACCGTGGTCTCTGAGGCTGGCGAGGTGGGGGGGGGGAGGGCTGGAGGGCTGCAGGGCCTTGGCTAAGGGCCTGGGGAGTGGGAAGTGGGCAGGGCCCCGGGGCGGTGGCGGCGGCGGCCCCGGCGGTCGCGGTGGCCCAGGCGGGGGCCTTACCCGGACGTGCGGCCCCTCCAGCAGCTTGAGGGCCTGCGCCTCCAGCAGATCGGCCCGCAGCTGCACCAGGAAGCGCACGCCGCCATCCAGCTTGCCGATGTGATGGAAGAGGCCGCGGTAGCGCGGCACGAGCGCGTAGCGCAGCCGGTCCTCCGCCTGCAGCAGCACGGCCACCTCGCGCGCCTGCTGGCGCAGCTGCAGCACCCCGGCGCTCTGCTCGGCCACCTGGCTGTGGTCCACGCCGAAGCCCCGAGCCAGGCGGCCGAGCAGCTCGGCGCGCTGGGACGCCTCGGCCAGGCCGCCGTAGAAGCTCACGAAGTCGGCGCACTGGCCCTCGGCGGGCGCCGGCGTCTTCTCGCGCAGCTCGTAGGCCGGCGTCGGGGGCACGGCTCGCCGCAGCAGCTCGTCCATGGCGCTGGCCGCGAACCCGCCGCACAGGCGACGTCCCCGGGGCCCCGGAGGCCGCGGCGGGGACCGCAGTGGGAGCAGGCGCCGGGCCCTCAAGCCTGGCCCGAGGCCTCGCATGACAGCTCCGCGACAGCTGCTAACCGCAGACGCCGCCGGAGAGCGGGCCCCTGCCGCACTTCCGGCTCTGGCTTCCGGTGTCTCGCCGGTCCCATTGGTCGAGGAGGGACGGCGGACGGGGACGTTGGCCAATCGGGGGGCAGAACGGCGAGGAGGGGCGAGGTGGCTTTCTCAGGCCGGAGGCCAAGTGTAACCAAAGGTCCCGGGAACCCGGTAGCCTCGGGGCACCTGACTCTTGGCTTGCATCCTGACACCTGTTCTGAGCGTCACCATCTCGGTCCCTTGCCTCCCTTTTCCCCCACTACGCACGCGCTTCTCTTGATCTGAGCCCTTGATACATCTCAGCTCTTCCCCGGACCGTGCTGTGCACGCAGCCTCCTGTGCTATGGTTCGGATCTAGTGTAGGCTAGGAGCTGAGAAATTTGAGGTTGCATGCTGGACCACGGCTCCTAGGAATAGGGGTGACTCATTTGGTAAAATGCTTGAGAGCTTGAGTTCATATCCAGAACCCGTGGTAAAACGCTTGTCGTCCTAGCTCGGGGAGGGGGACAAGAGCCAGCCAGTCCAGCTTACAAGGTAAGTCAAGGTCAGCCAGAGACCCTATCTCCAAAAAACGAAACCAAACCAAACAAACAAACAAAAAAAATATGTGGGTAGCGCCATCACTCGAGGTGTCTTCTGGCCTCCAGAACCATACATGGGCATACATGTACCGCCCCACATGTGCACAAGAAAATGTACATGCACACACCAAACAAGTAATTCTCAGAGTAATTCTCTGACTTGACATTTTGTTTGACCTTGCGTAAGTACTCTCTGGCTCTTGTCAAGGATCCCACCCACACAGAACTGCCGTAGACCCAGCCTATGCCTCCTGCTGCATCCTAGAGCTTCTGTCTGATCATGCTGGAAACGGGTATATGAAGAATCTGTTCCCTACCAGCTTCCTTGCTGGGCCTCCATTCATTCATTCATTCATTCATTCATTCATTCATTGGAATGATTTCCAACTGTCTGGTGTGTTCCAGGCCCCACCCTAGGCTTGCATTTGAAATGGTCCTGCCCATTTGCATTCAGTTTACCGTCTGAGGGGTGGTGGTGGTGGTGGAGGGGAGACACATTAAAATAACCGCAAAAGGGGATCAGAATGCTGGAGTAGGCTCTGTATGGTTTAGGCTTGATATGATGGCAGTCATCTTGGAACAAAGCAAGCCTCCTGGTCGGCCTATTTTTTTTTTTTTTTTTTTAGCTCAAACACATCATTCACTCCTGCCCTGTCCTCCACTGCAATATCCAAATGTCACCGATTTCAGCCTCTTTCTGGCCCACTGCTTCTGTGGCTCCTGTCCCACCTCACTAGGACCCACGAAGCACTTTTTATGCACCCAGGCAAGCTCCCTCGAGCCTCCTCTCTGCTCTCCCTGCTGAATGTGGTTCCCCCCCCCCTTGTTCCTTTATGCATACACGCTGTTCTTTTGCTCAGCAGCACTGTAGCCCAACACACAGAGCTAGCTTCCATGTTCCTACTCTGTCCATCCCATTCATATTCTCTCTCTCTCTCTCCTTGCATTTTGATGCCTCCTAAGCATAGAGAATTTGGCTCTCAGTTTTGAAAAAGACTTTAGGGGGCTGGAGAGATGGCTCAGCAGTTGAGAGCACCGACTGCTCTTCCGAAGGTCCTGAGTTCAAATCTCAGCAACCACATGGTGGCTCACAACCATCTGTAATGGGATCTGATGCCCTCTTCTGGAGTGTCTGTAGACAGCTACAGTTTACTTACATATAATAAATAATCTTTTTTTTTTTTTAAAAAAGGAAAATCCTTTAAAACAGGGAGGGGGCAGACTCAGCCCAGGAGGGTGAGATAGGCAAGTGGGTTCCAAGCTGAGGCTTAGACCTGAGGAGATGGGTTCAGAAGGATTCTGGGTTTCCCCGGAACAGGACCCCTGAAGAGATCTTTGGGTGCTAGAGGCTGGTGCCTTCTGTTCTGCAGTCACAGTTGTCAGTTACTTACTTGAGCAGCCATGAAGAAATGCGCAAAGCGGTTGAGCCCTTTCTCTACTTACATACACGAAGCACCTACACATACATACGTGAACCGCTTCAGCATGTGCTAGATGCGTGCCTTCTACAGTTCTCGCACATTTAATGTCATGATAACCTTTCACAGTGAGACCTGTTATGTTGTGTTCCCATGGGATGGAGACTGGAACGCAAGCCCAGAGAGAAACGGGGACTTTCATGAGTGCCTCCCAGCGGGTGGATAGAAGACAGTCAGAATCTCTAGGCTACACTGAGACTGCAGTTTGTGTTAGGACTTGAACCAGGGCCTGCCTCACCCCAGCCAGGACTTCATCTGTCCCATGGCTCTCCATGCTGGGATGAGCATTTTCTTGTATGTGAGGCTTGTACACACTGTTGAGGGAAACACAAAGAGTTGGGAATATAACAGTGTCTTAGGGTTTCACTGCTGAGAAGAGACACCATGACCAAGGCAACTCTTATATGGACAACATTTAATCAGGGCTGGCTTACAGGTTCAGAGGTTCAGTCCATTATCATCAAGGTGGGAGCATGGCAGTGTCCAGGTAGGCATGGGGCTGGAGGAGCTGAGAGTTCTACATCTTCATCTGAAGGCCCCTAGGAGAAGACTGGCTTCCAAAAGGGTTAAGAGGGGGGTCTTAAAGCCCATACTCACAATGACACACTTTCTCCAACAAGGCTACACCTCCAAATAGTGCCACTCCCTGGGCCAAGCCTATTTAAATGACCACATTTCACTCCCTGGCCCCCATAGGCTTGTTCAAACACATGAGTTTATGGAGGCCATACCTAGCCATAGCATAATAAAAAAAAAAAATTAGTCCAACTTCCAAAGTTCCCATAGTCTATAGCAGTCTCAACGATGTTAAAAGTCTAAAGTTCAAAGTTTCTTTTGAGATCCATCCAACCACTTAACTGCAATCCCCAAAGCAAAACAGGAAATCAGCGGGACAAACTCCAAACTCTGCATCTCCATAGCTGATGTCAATGCAGTCTTGAGATCTCCCAACTCCTTTTTCATCTTTGTTGATTGCAACAAACTTCTTTCTCCTGGGCTGTTTCCACTTCCTGTGAGCAGGCTTTTTTTTTTTTTTTTTTTTTTTTTTTTTTTTTTTTTGTAGGTATCCCACAGCTTTAGCATCTTTTACATCTCGGGGTCTCCAAGTGAATTTCGACTTCACAGTTTCTTGTTCTGATGTCTGGGATCCACACCTGGGCTCCTGGGCTCCTCCAAAGGGCTGGCGTCACTTCTCCAGCTCTGCCCTCTATAGCACCCTAGGCTCTGGTTGACTCCACTCCGCTGCTGCTCTTCTTGGGGTCATTCCCTGGTACTGGCATCTCCAATACCCTGGGGTCTTCTGCTGCAACTAGGCTTCATCAGTAGCCTCTCATAGGCCCTCTTCATGGTGCCAAGCCCTAACTTCTTTGCATGACCCCTTCAGTCCTGGGCCATTAATTTCAACTGAGGCTGCCCCTTCACCAACGTGAATGGGCTCTCTAACTAGACTGAATGCTCACTCAGACCTTCTAAAAGACTCTAGAAACTTTCTTGCTTATTCTATAGTTTAAAAATGCTGGCTTCTTTCTCTTTAACTCTGTGCATTATTAAACAATATGACTATCTGTCCTTTATTTAACTCTTTATGCTTAATTCTTACTGTTCTGTGCTAAGAACTTAACTCTCTTTCTTATGGTTCTGTGCTCCATTAAGCACTAAAAACTTAACTTTTTCTTAAGTTTCTTTATTACTTGTGTTTTAATAGGTGCTAATATCTGGCAATTAGCACATACTGTTCAGCAGCAGGGAATTAAGTGAGAAGATTTGCTGGTGCTTCTTTTTCTGGCGAATCAGCCAAAAGCCTCTCTGGCTAAGCCAGTTAACTCTTTGTGAACTGGAGAGGAATGAAAGGAAAAGAACTAAGATGTTTTATACAGGCAAATATGCAGACACATATACATTCAAACATTCATACACCCACACTCTGGCCGGACCTGACCACCTGTCAAAATCAACTCCACAAGTATTCACACGTGTTTACATATGTGCACATGTACCTACACACAAACACGTAGACACACGAACATATACATTTGGATGGAAGGATGGGTAGATGGGAAAAACTCCCCAAGCTAAACCATCCAAACAACACCTTTCTCTTCTTTGGTCTTTTTATTCCTTCTTAGACAAAAAGTTCTTCAGAAAATTACCTCAGAGATAAAATGTTACCCAGAATGGGAGTTACAGAGGATGTTGATATTAAGTTCAAAGCAGTGTTTCATTCTATAAGCTCATAAGTTCAAAGCAGCAGTTTCTTACGGCCTTGCCTTATCATAGTGCACACCTGTGGCTTTATCCTTGAACTTAAATGTTTTTCCTTAAACATGAAATTGTCCCAACCCCATTTCTCTTTTGAGTGTGGTTATGAAAGCTCATTGCATTTCTTATTATGGAGCCCTTAATTTATTATTCTGAGGAGTGGGCACATTCTATTCTTGATTCTAACTTTATTGCATCTTTCTAGCAACTAAGACCATCTCTAAAAACGTTCCTTCTAAAATTATTTGAATCAAGTCAGGAATTCTATAGAACCATCATCTATTTGTCTGCATAGCATCATTACAAGGTAGTACATCTTTGTCAGTCTGCAGAAATCTGCTCAAAAGGGTGGGTCATACCTAGTGAGTGTTATATATTTAATGACAACAACAACAACAACAACAACAACAACAACAGTAAAAGCATATTAATAGCGGGAATCTTATCTTTCCTCAGATTTAGTCTTCTCAGCCTCACCTAGGGAAGCAAATCTGTTGTAGATTTTAGTCCATGGTGGAACCATCTCAGCAAGATCCCCTGCTAGTTTTTAGCTTCTCCTAGATGGCTCTTGGCACAAATAGTGCCTCTCCTTGAGTTGAGCATATTCAAACTACCACAAACAGGTACCATATCCACAACCAGTCTATTCTGTGTGGGGACATGACAGGGTCAGTTGACTTACCAAGGAAAATGTGTGGGTGGAAGAAAAGCCTACATTTGACCCTTGTGACCCTAAAGCTCTTTCTTTATTCTATTCTCTGAAGTGAGGCTTCTACGTTCTTCTCTTTCCGGAGGCCATGGGTGAATATTGTCTTTTTACCCCAGCTGGGTACCAATGATGATGCATCCAGGAAGAAGCTACTGAGACCGTATTGTGGAAGAGGATATTCAACAGACCTTAGACCTGATGGAGCTAGCCAGACCTGGTGGCGCAGGACAGTGAACCAAGCTATTTGAGTAGCTGAGGCAGAAGGATCTCACAATACAAGTCTTACTTGGGGCTCCAGAATGAGCTCAAGACCAGCCTGGGCAATTAGTAAGACCCTGTCCCCAAATAAAGGTGAGCAATGTAGCTTGGTGGTAAAGAACCTGCCCAGCATGTCAGAGGCTCTGGGTTCAATTTCCAGTATAGGAATGAAACAGAACAATGTGTCTTAGGGTCTCTAAGAGATGGCTCAGCAGGTAAGAGCACTGACTGCTCTTCCGGAGGCCATGAGTTCAAATCCCAACAACCACATGGTGGCTCACAAGCACCGGTAATGAGATCTGACGCCCTCTTCTGGTGTGTCTGAAGACAGCTACAGTGTACTTATGTATAATAATAAACTGGGCTGGAGCGAGCAGGGAGGGTTGACCAGAGTGAGCAGAGGTCCTATATTCAATTCCCAATAACCAGATGAAGGCGCACAACTATCTGTACAGCTATAGTGTGCACTCATATACATAAAATAAATAAATCTTTAAAAAAGAAAAGAAAGAAGAAGGACGGGGCTGGTGAGATGGCTCAGTGGGTAAGAGCACTGACTGCTCTTCCAAAGGTCCTGAGTTCATATCCCAGCAGCCACATGGTGGTTCACAACCATCCCTAAAAAGGTCTGATGCCTTCTTCTGGAGTGTCTGAAGACAGCTACAGTGTACTTAGGTATAATTAATAAATAAATCTTTAAAAAAAAAGAAGGACTAAGAAGACCTTCTGTCACTGTAACTTTTCCTTTGATTCACAGAACATCCAACAACTTTCAAAGCACCTCCCTGCTTCCCTGCACTCCCCTATGTCGAACCCTGAGGCAAGATGGTCTTTGCTGGTGACAGCCAGCATCTCCTTTGGTTTCCTCCCTTTTCCTATACCAGCTTGTCCTTGAGCCACCGACTTCTAGAAGGAGGGTTTGTCACTGTCATTAGGAAACAGAATTCGACCGTTGCTGGCGGTGCAGCCCGGGGAGACCTTACAGCCTCGGGGGTCCTTAGCATCCACCATAGAAAAGAATTTCAGATCCAGTCTTAGGGAAGCAGTTAGCAAGTTTATTCATGAGGAGGAGCACTTGAGAAGAGCCCTTTCAATGCACGGAAGTGGTTCCGCTACAGCTCTGCACGCAACTGGGGGCTGAGTTTAGACGTCAGGGAAGCCATGAGCAGATACACTCCTGTTCCATGCTCACAGAGTTCTGCCCTTGAAGACGAGCCTCTAGGGGCAGGATGCAAGCTTGCCACTGGAGAGGAAAGTGTGGGAGAGAGAAAACACTCACTCCAAGGTTCTCGCGTCAGTGGGGTCACGAGGAAACTGGTGTGAAGGCCCGGGTCACTAGCCCTCATAGCAATCTTGTGGGAAGTTTCTCAGAAGTGGAAGGAGGAGCTATAGTTCTTTTCACTGATGGTCTGATCACTTATATTGAAATTTCTGGGTATGGATCACGGGGAGACAGAAATTATAGCCACGGGTGGGTAGGGCCCTAAGTAGCTATCCTGTCTCCAGTTCTTGCATGTAATTGGAAGAAATTAATCTGTGTTCCATGGGAGAAAGGGCAGAATTGGGTGCCATCCTTGGACTGTACACGTTAGAACAGAGATGCCTTAGGCTTTCTGTGATTTAAGTGAAGTAAAAACGGAGAGCTGTGTGTGTGTGTGTGTGTGTGTGTGTGTGTGTGAGTGAGAAACTCAACCCTGCAGGCCACACAGGCGGTGGCACACACCTTTAATCCCTTTAATCCCAGCACTTGGGAGGCAGAGGCAGGTAGATTTCTGAATTTGAGGCCAGCCTGGTCTACAGAGAAAGTTCCAGGATGACCAGGGCTACAGAGTTACCCTGTCTTGAAAAAAACCAACCCCTTCCCATAAATATACTTTTGCAAACAAAACTTCATTTTTTTTTCGAGACAGGGTTTCTCTGTGTAGACCTGGCTGTCCTGGAACTCACTCTGTAGACCAGGCTGGCCTCAAACTCAGAAATCCGCCTGCCTCTGCCTCCCGAGTGCAAAACTTCATTGTTAAAACAGAGTTTTCTCAGCATCTGTGGCATGTCTAGAACTGATTTCCCAGTATATAGAAGGTGATAAGGCCTAAGAGAAAAGACTCCACACAATAGGAAAATGGGGAAAGGAGGTGGCCAGAGCTTTTTATTTTTTTTGGTTTCTTTCGAGACAGGGTTTCTCTTTATAACCCTGGCTGTCCTGGAAAGCACTCTGTTCACCAAGCTGGCCTCGAATTAGAAATCCACCTGGCTCTGCCTTCCAGGTGCTGGGATTAAAAGCGTGAGCCACCACTGCCTGGTGACCAGAGCATCCTTTTTTTTTTTTTTTGAGACAGGGTTTCTCTGTATAGTTCTGGCTGTCCTGGAACTCACTTTGTAGACCAGGCTGGTCTCGAACTCAGAAATCCACCTGCCTCTGCCTCCTGAGTGTTGGGACTAAAGGCATGTACCACCACGCCCGGCCTAACCAGAGCATTCTTAAAAGAACAAATAAAAATGGCACATAAAGTCATAAGAACTAGGCCCCCATCTTTGTAGTCTTCCCCAGGTTATACACTCTAGGCCTCCTTGAGACCTTGAAGTTACGTGCAATTGTGGCAGAATCATATAGAACTGGTTGGGAGGAATGTCTGGATACTCAAATGAGTCTCATGACCCTCTTGTCCCCGCCTTCTGTGAGGAAGTGTTAGTGATCAGCAAGCCCAGTTGTGATGACCCTTTGTAAGTGGACACAGCTGGTGTCATGAAGATGGCAGCAGGATTTAGGTGACGCCAAGCAATACTTAGCAGACATCATGGGACACATACATCTGTTAAACAACAACAACAACAACAACAAAAACAACAGTAACACCAATAAAACCAAAACACCATTCTAGCCTATTGTCACATTTTTGAGAGTTTAAGATCCGGTATTAGATTTTTACTTGATTTGTAGCAAAACCCACAAGCTCCAGTAGAGGGGGCTATTGTTACATGAAAAGAAAACAGCCTGATAAAGGATACCCATAGTGAGTACCCATCCTTGATCAGGGAGTTGAAGATGCTACCCCAGCGAAGGCTGTCAACGTGGAGAGAGGACTCCACCCTGCAGACTGCATATCTCGGATAGGTGACAAGCCCCTTGGAGAGCACATCCAGGGATTCATATACTGATGAGGTAAGAGCCCTGAAGGTCCAACCATGTCCCAAAGTTCATCATCTGATAGCCTTTGTGTTTCAGTTCAAACTGAAACACTGTCAGATTCAGTCAGGACCCGGAGAGCTGGGCTAAAACCCGGACTTAGATCCTTGTCTTAGTACCTAAAAAAAATGGAGTTTAAAGATCATTCTAGTTTCACTTTTGTTGCCCTGATAAAGTACACTGACAGAAAAGCTACCAGGAGGGAAATGCAGGGCTTATTTTTAGCTCATGGTGCTGGTGTTCTGGTTACAGCTCATCACAGCATCCAGGGCTTGAGACAGCTCCTTAGCATCCACAGACAGAAGCAGAGACAGAAGTGAACACAGGCACATGTGCTCGTTTGCTTGTGCTCAGCTTGATCTCTCTATTCAGGACCATGTAACTAGGGAATGGTGCCACCCATAGTTGCCTGGGTCTTCCCACATCAATGAACAATCAAGCTAACTCCCACTTCTGACTTGCCCACAAGGCCAATCACATATAGAGAATCCCTCATTGAGGCTCTCTTCCCAAGTGATTCTAGGTCATGTGTATATAAACTGATGCTATGACTGCTCTATGGTATGGATAAGGCTTTTGTTGTAGATATGGGGGGAGGGGCAGGAGGAGGGAGAGGAGGAGGGGAAAGAGGGAGGGAGAGGGGGAGGAGGAGGGAGAGGGAGAGGGGAAGGGATAGGAAGGGGGAGGAGGGAGGAGGAGGAGGGGAGGAGGCAAGGAGAGGGACAAGAGAAGGAGAAGGGGAGTGGAGGGGGAGGGAAGGAGGAGAGAGGGAGGGAAGAAGGGAGGAGGAGAGGAGAGGGGGAGGGAAGGAGGAGAGAGGGAAGGAAGAAGGGAGGAGGAGAGGAGAGGGGGAGGGAGAGGGGAGGAGAAGGCGGAGGTGGAGTGAAAGAGAGCAAGCAAGCTCTAGTGGGCATGGCTGAAATGGCAGGGCTGTGAGGAGAATGGGTAGTTCTGGGGAACTGGAGAAAGTTTAGGGGAGGGGAGGAGGCTGCCTGGTTTTGTTCCCATCCAGAGAGCTGGGAAAACACAGAAGCACAGTAAAGCTATATCACCAAGATCTTGGGCTCCAAAGGCCTTGGGGGAGAATTATTTTGCACATGGCCCACCGCACCCTCTTGTTGGTTGTTTTTGTTTTTTTGTTTGTTTGGTCCGTGTCCATGGTCAGGTTTGGCACTCCTGAGGAAGCCTGGAATGGGGCCCTGTTCTTTCTTGCTATAATGCTAGCAGGGACTTTGAAAACAGTAATGGCTACCTGTGACACAGAGGGAGCCTCGGGGCCAGCATCCACTTGGGTATGGAAATAGACACCACAGGTAGCCAGTAATAAGAGAAATGGCTCCTTTTGGTAGAAGGGAAGCAGCTGCACAGGCTCCCGAGGAATGCTGGCTTTTGCCCAACCACTATAGTCCAGGTCGAGCCTACTTCTGGGTATTTGGACTGCCTTTTGGAATTTGGGAAAATGGAGTTTCCTTTAGACCCGACAGTAGTCTGCTGTCGGTTAAAGGGAGCACTCAGGAGGCAGAGACTGGCAGAGCTCAGTGAGTTTGAAGAGTCACAGATATAGTTAAGAACTATGGATTGAGATACAGGGCAGCCAAGGCTATATAATAGATACCCTGTCTTAAAAACACCAAAATTAAAAATAACCATAATGATTACTTTTTAGTTTGTGTTCACGGGTATTTTTGCTTGTGAAGTGACACAGGCAGCCTGCTTCTGTGCTCTCTCACAGAAGTGTGTCACCACCTCTTCCTGCTCCTTCCTGCAAGGAGCACAAGACTTCCTTTCCCCTCCCTGGCCATTCAGAGGGGACCTGGTCTGGCACCGGAATATCAGAAATATCGCTATCCCTGTTTCCAATGACTGGAGTTACAGATGGTTGCAAGCTACCATGTGGTTCAGGTGCTGGGACTTGAACCTGGGTCTTCTGCAAGAACGACTAGTAGTCCTAACCATTGAGCTATCTCTGCAGGTCTGTGCTGTTTAGTTCTAACTATCACCATGACTGTTGGGAAGAGTCTTGGTGAGGAATTACCTGAATCTAGATTATCATATCTACAGGCATGCATGCCTATGAGGGGTAATTTTAATTGTTCATTGAGGTAGGCAGAACCAGCCCACTGTGGGCAGCACCATCCTGTAGGCAGTACAAATAAATAGTAAAAGGGAGAGAAACCTAACTTAGAACTAGCAAGGATCCATGTATTTTTTTTTTTTATTCCTTCTGCTTTTTAAATTTAACTTAATTTTTTTTCTTTTAAACAGGGTCTCTCTGATCCTGGCTGTCTTGTAGACCAGGCTGACCTTGAACTCATAGAAATCCACTTGCCTCTGCCTCCTGAGTGCTAGGATTGAAGGTGTGTGCACCGTGTCCGGCCTTACTCTCTCTGCTTTTGCCATGACTTCCCTGCAGTGATTGGCTGTAGCCTGGAATTGTAAGCAAAATAAACCATTTCCTCCCTGGGCTGCCCTTTTGTTAGCATTTGTCATAGCAACAGACATTTGCAGATAACATGATCACGCACACACACACACACACATATGTATACATACACACACAAACACACATAATACACTGACTCAACAAAAATTGCTATGATTAACAAATACAATGAAGGTGCAGGATATGAGTCAATATACAGAAAAGTGCCATTCCTTTATATAGACAGTGAACTTTCCAGAATGGAAATTAAGAAAATAGTCCCATTTACAACTGCAACAAAAGAATAAAATTCTTAGGAATATATTTGACTAAAGAGGCACGATAAGAATTGGAAAATGCCGATGAAGGACACAGATAAACGGAGAGATGTCATGTGTATGTGGATTGGACTTAATATTGTTAAAATTCCCATAAGCCCCAAAGTGATTCACGGATCAGTGTAATCTGCACCGAAGCCCCAAAGACATTCTTTGTAGAAATAAAGGAGCCCTAAAATTTATATGGAAATAAAATACCATGAGAAGCCGAAGCAATTTTGAATAACTAAAACAGAATTGAAGGAACTGTATTTCATTATTCCAAAATGTTCAGAGTTGAGGCCGGTGAGAAGGCTCAGTGGCTAAAGGCGCTTGCTGTGAAAGCCTGGAGACCTGAGTTCAATACCCGGGACCCACATAAAGGTAGAAGGGGAGAACTGGTCCAACATAGTTGTCCTCCGATCCCCACACGTCTCCACTGCGCTTGTGCCTTCCCCCACTCCACAATAAAGAGCTTCAGTAAGTATACAGTACAACACAGACACTGAGAGAGACACACACAGACTAATGGAATAGAATAGAGAAAGGCCAGAGTACAGTTTCTTTAAAAAGTGAAGTTGAGGGCTGGAGAGATAGCTCAGTGGTTAAGACCTAAAATAAATAAATAAATAAAAATCTTGAAAAAAAAAAGTGATGTTGAGAAAACTTGATATCCACACAGATGGACCCTTGTCCCACAAAAACCAATTAAAAATGGATTGAAGCTGGGTGGTGGTGGCACACGCCTTTAATCCCAGCACTTGGGAGGCAGAGGCAGGCAGATTTCTGAGTTCGAGGCCAGCCTGGTCTACAAAGTGAGTTCCAGGACAGCCAGGGCTATACAGAGAAACCCTGTCTTGAAAAACCAAAAAAAAAAAAAAAAAAAAAAGGATTGAAAACTTAAAAGTTAGGCCCAACAAAAACACAAGGGAAACACTCTTGGCAGTGGTGTGTGTGTGTTTACCAAATATATATATATATAAAGTGAAAGAGAGAGAGAGAGACAATAGACAAAAATAAGTAAGACTACACCACATGAATGCAGGCTTGTGATTCTAGCTACTTGGGTCACTGTGGTAGATGGCGCCCTCTTCTGGCCTCAGAAGGTACCTTGGAGCTGAGGTTACAAGTGCTTCTTAGCTGTCTTGTGGGTGCAGGGAGTTGAACTCTGGTCCTCTGAAAGAGCAGCTTGTGCCTGTGCTTTTACCTGCTGAGCCACCTCTGGTCCCATGTGCTAGGCTTTTTGTTTTGTTCTGTTTTGTTTGTTTGAGACAGGGTTTCTCTGTGTAGCCCTGGCTGTCCTGGAACTCACTCTGTAGACCAGGCTGGCCTTGAACTCAAGGAGATCTGCCTGTCTCTGCCTCCCGAGTGCTGCTACCGCTTGGCTATGTGTGCTGAGTTTTAAACAATGCTTTCCCTGTAAGGTGCCAGTTTGATTCAGTCCTTGTCCTTTGCCTTTCAGTTTATGCTTAGAAAAAAAAAATTTTTTTTATTTTGAGAATCTCCATGGGGCACAAAGATATTGTCCTGTTTTTCTATTAGCATTTCTCTGTAGCTTCACCTCCTTTAGCACGTATTATTGACAGTCCCTTTACTGTAAGATGGTTATGGAGGAATCTTGGTTAGGTGATCTAATACCATTAATTAAACAACTTACCTTTCATTCATCCATGTGACATGCTCTAGAGCACACAGGCACACACACACACACACACACACACACACACCTACCTACACACACTTTGGAGTTTCTTATTCTAGTCTACCACTAGCTAACTTGGGCAACCTTTCTGTGAGTCTGTTCTTGTTTAAAAGGCAATGCACTACTGAGACTACATATTCCCTTAGATAGCTTCCACTTAATGGCTCACAAAGTGGGTCTTTTGCATATTTCTCTCCTGAAACAAAATCTAGCAAATACCATTAGCTGTGATATGTTTTCTTATGAAAGAAAGAAAAGGCCCAGCTCGCTCACCAGGTTGTGTAGAAGACGCCCACACACTGCGGTTCTCCCTCGGACTTTTCCAGGCATTTGAAGCTTTTTATCTCTCCCACTGGCAAGGCTGGCAAGAAAACACATTTTCCATTTTCCCCCTTTTTCTACATTCTTCACCCAGATTTCCCTACAGGAAGCTCGGGCATTCCCCCCCCCTCCCCGTGACACCCACCTCTTTTGCTTTCATTAAGAAGTTCCAGCTGTTTCCTTACATTTTCTACCAGTTGCAGTAGAGCACTCTGTAAAGCGCCCCTTCAACAGCACCAGTGTTTATACACCGCTGAAAAACCGCTGCGGTGGCTCTGACGTCATGCTCTGAAAAAAAAAAACGGCGTGGTGGCTCTGACGTCATGCTCTGATCACGCCAGCACTGCTGCTCACTGGCTAACACACCCTGACGCAGTGCTGGTTGACCTGGGGGTGGGGGGTGAAGGTGAGACTGCTCAGCTCCTGCATCGAATCTGGTGAGATCGCGTCTTTACCTCTGACACGTGGAGTTGTTTCCACTGTTGTGGTCTGAATGAGAAATGTCCTTCCCTCATAAGCTCGTATAATTAAACACATGGTCCCCAGTGGCTGGCACAGTTCGGGGGAGGTTATGGAACCTTTAGGGTGGAGCCTTACTGGAGGAAGTATGTCACTGAAAGCGAGCTTTAAGGATTTATAGACTCATCAATCTCCCTCCCTCTCCCTTCCCCGTCCCCCTCTCCTCTCCCCTTCCTGTACGGAAATGAAACTGTGATCAGCCAGCTTCCTGCCCTGGCCGTACCTTTCCTGCCTAGTGCTGTCCTTCCCACCATGTTGGACTCCAGCCCTCAGAGACTGCATGCTAAAATTAACTTTATCCGTGTAGCCCAGGCTTCCCTGGAACTTCTCTGTAGACCACGCTGGCTTTGAACCACTTCATCTGTGCACGCACGCACCTGAGGATGTAAGCTAGCTTGTTCGGTGTATGGGAAGCCTCTGTGCAGACACCTCGGGTTGTTACGTGGGGAGCGTTCGCCTTCACGGATAGCTGTTGGTGTAACTGAAGGCTGCACAGAACAGGGCCTCCTATCCCTCCTCCACGGGACCCAGCTCATGGGAAACGAGTGTGTTGGAGGTACAGTCTTCCCAGCACCTCCATATGACTTAGTAATGGTAAAGTGACCTCAACCACTGGTTATATTAACTAAGGAACTGGGTCCAGATGCAGGGAGGGGACAGGCGTGCCGGAGAGGCCATTATTCTTGACTTATTGGCCAGTTCACTTACAAACCAGGCTGTTAACCAACACCCAACTTTCTGTAGTATCAGAGTTGCTCATTCTGCAAGTGTCTTGATGGCAAGAAAACAAGGAGGCTTTAGGAAAATCTGGAATAGAATTGAATTAGGACGAAAGTGACCCTCCCAACCAGACATCCTCTCTCCAGTGTGTGTGTGTGTGTGTGTGTGTGTGTGTGTGTGTGTGTGTGTGAGAGAGAGAGAGAGAGAGAGAGAGAGAGAGAGAGAGAGAGCCCTCCTTGTTACTTAGTGTCTCAGAGTCTGTGGATTGTAGCATGGTTGTCCTTTATTCTATAGCTAATATCCACTTACAAGTGATACTATGTTAGTCTTTCTGGATCCCAATCCACCCGAGGATGATTTTTCTAGTTCCATCTGTTTGACTGAAAATTCTATGATGTCATTGTCTTTTAACAGCTGAGGAGAATTCCACTGTGGTAATGTCCCACATTTTCTTTATCCATTCTTCAGTTGAGGGACATCTAGGTTGTTTCCAGTTTCTGGTTATTCCGAATAAAGCTGGGGATGATCTTGGTTGAGCAAATGTCCTGTGGTAGAATGGATCATCCTCTAAGTATATTCCCAGGAGTGATACTGTTGGGCCTTGAGGTAGTTACATTCCCAGTTTTCTGAGAAATCGCCACATTGATTTCCAAAGTGGCTGTACAAGTTTGCACTCCCATCGACAATGGGAGAGTGTTTCCCTGGCTCTACATCCTCGCCAGCATGAGTTGTCACTGGGGTTTTGATCTTAACCATTCTGACAGGTGTAAGAGGGCATCTCAAAGTCACCTTGATTTGCATTTCCCTGATGGCTAAGGGTGTTGAACACTGCTTTGTTTCTTGGCCATTTGAGATTTCTCTGTTGAGGAAGCAGTGTGGGGAGAGGAGGCAGTTTTACTGGGACAGTTGTACAGAGTAGACACAAGCTAGACACAGATGAAGACAAAACGAGCCACAGGATGAGAAGGAGCCAGAAGATCAGAACAGACTGCCAAGATGAGTATGAGGCCAAGCAGAGCAATTCAGGAGAAGCCAAGAGAAGGCAGACCGACTCAGTCAGCATGGAGAGGAGTTGGAGCCATAACAGTTGAGTTGAATCAGCCAGAGTTCAGAGAGAACTAGGAAGGGGTGATCTTACTCAGCAGCAAGTCTCAGAGGCTGAAAACATTCGAGGCCTAGATTAGCTTGTAGCTAGAAACTTCCAGGACTAGGCCTAGGTTAGTAGATGAAGGCAGTAAGCCTTGGGGATGATAATTACAATAAAAAAGGATTACTTTTACAACTAGCCTTGATCAGGGCTCTGGTAAGCCCACTAAGGGGAATGTATTTCCTTTAATGGAAAAAGAATAGACTCTACCTCTGGCCTTGGTGGAGACCTAACATTCTAAGCGACATAAAACACATGTGTTAATCTAGACGGGCCTGCCAGTCACCTGGAAGAGACTGCCCAGATGGTTATAGTTATCCCCATAAGATGTTTCTTCTCCTTCTCAGAAAACCAGCCCTGTTAGAGGGGCCTCTACCACATGCCTGCCCACTATTCTGAGTTGCTTAGAGAAGTGTAACTGTTCCTTTTTTCTTCTTTTCCATCTCTTTCAAAACTGGTCACAGCGCCAGGCGGTGGTGGCACACACCTTTAATCCCAGCACTTGGGAGGCAGAGGTGGACAGATCTCTGAGTTTGCTAGTCTGGTCTGCTGAGTGAGTTCCAAGATGGCCAGGACTACACAGAGAAACCCTGTCTGGAAAAAAAAAAACAAAACAAAGCAAAGCAAAACCTGGCCACCGTCTGAGACTGTCTTCTGGATTCTCCGGGCTTTCTCTTGCTGCTTTGAAGCCCACCAAGCCCTGGTCTGCTCCAGCTCTGCCGTGTGGCTGCTTGTTCAACTCCCATTGCTAAGCTCCAGGCTCAACTCAGTGGTTAAGGCAGGAGAACCTCCTGTTCAAAGCAAGCCTGGTGTACTTAGAAATACCCTGTCTCAAGAATAACCAATAAATGGGGCAGAGCCTGTAGCTCAATGGCCAGGGTACCCGGTGCTAGCAGGTGAGAGGCCCTAATCTTATCTCTGTCTATAGTAGGAATGTTGGTGCACTTCCTTAATCTCAGAATGGGCCTGTAATGGAACTTGGAGAGTTCAAGGTCTTCCTCATTTACATAACAGGCTTTTTTTTTTTTTTTTTTTTTTTTTTTGGTTCGAGACAGGGTTTCTCTGTATAGCCCTGGCTGTTCTGGAACTCACTGTGTAGACCAGGCTGGCCTCGAACTCAGAAATCTGCCTGCCTCTGCCTCCCAAGTGCTGGGATTAAAGGCGTGCGCCACCACGCCCGGCTTTATAACAGGTTTCTTGAGGCAGTCTCTCAGGTGTCTCACTGACAGCCTTCTCTGCAAGCACACTCATGCACGCACGCACGCACACACACACACACACACACACCACCCCCACCGCTTTTTTTTTCCTGTTCTAAATCCAACGCTACTGAAGTCAGCTGCCTCACTGAATCTTCCCAACACAATAAGTTGAATATAGCCACCAAAAATACTCATGCAAATATCTTCATTAGCAAAATCACGCAATTAACCTGAAATACGTGTTAAACGGAGCGACTAAATCGTTGCATATTTTCCCGGCTCTTAATTATAATTTTGGTAATCAATTTTTCTTCTGATTAACAGAAAGAAAAAAAAAGAAAAAGCCAACTATTAGTTCGGGCACCCTTGGAGGAGGAGCTGAAGGGAGCAGATTCGCTGTTAACCTTTGCTGTGTTTGGCTCGAAGTTTGGCCGGTGGCATTTCCAGTTAATGCTCCTTGCAGGAGCTGATTAGACAGCATTGTGGTGGAGGCAGCCTTAGTTGTGGACTGCTGGGTAAACAATTTCTCCAACTGATCATCCCCAAGCTTGCTCACAACCCTGAGAACCCAGGCGACCAACGTGCCTGTAACTGCAATATATATATATATATATATATATATATATATATATATATATATATATATACATACATATACATACATACTCAGGACGTGCTGTAACACAAGTCTTCCATGCTTCTAGGACTCTTGCGTATTAGCTGTTGAAGGTGGGGGGAACCACACAGTCCAGGGGTTCCCGTGAAGGGGCTCCTGAGCCAGGAGGCAGTGCAGTTTCTACACTATATCTATTAAATGGGGGAGGGGGCTGGGGGGCTGCGGCTCAGTGGGTGGCGTGTTCACCTAGCACACAGGAGGCCCCAGGTCCACCCCCAGCATAAACCAGATGTGGTGGTGCATGCTTAGCACCTACTGCGGAGAGGTAGAGGCGGGAAGATCACCCGTCAAGGTCATGCCTGGCTATAAATTGAGTTTGAGGCCAACTTTGGCTACATGAGATCCTGTCTTAAAATATAGGAGAAAGAATGAATTCTCAGGCCTCGGAGGTCTGTGGTAATGAACTGATCCAGCTTTGTAAAGGAGAGACTACATCCCATCCGCAAATATCTAGATAACCTCCCTTCCCCATTAGCCCGCCTTCCTTGAGGTAGTTTGTCTCCTAAGCTAAATCCATCTCTCTAACAAGACATTGACTTCAGCCATTTGACCCCAGACTCCCTCCCAAGGTGTGTTCCCAAGTGTTTAGGGCTTAGCCATGAGTTCAGACCAGGGAGGGAAGAATACACACATGATTTATCCAGGAAAGCATAGGCAGTTCAGGCTGTGCACTTCTCAAGGTTCCTGCCTGAGAGGTGGCTGTCACCCCTGGTGGATAATGTAGATTTATTCTGACAGTTTTCTGGATTCACAATAAGTATATGATAGCAATTTCCTGTCAGGTGAGAGAGATGTATCTGAGGGAGAGGCACAGGGCCGTGCATTGTTCAGAGACATAGCATAGACTAAGCGCTCTTGGGAGACGGTCCTCTGCTGACTTTTCAACCTGATGAAGAGGGATGAAGAGGGTAGGGGGAGCTAAACATAGAACACTTGGGAGGAGCCATCCAGCAGGTCCTTCCCGGAGAGACCCTCCTCAGAGAAACAGGAGGGAGGCTGAGGGAAGAAAGGTTCACTGCTCTGGTCACACCAGGGGAAGCTATGATGATGCCAGGCCAAACCAAATACCCTGCAGGCTCCTGGAACAAAGTATGGCCGCTTAAGCAGGAACCTGAGACAAGAGAACAGGAGGGACATGCAAAAGTCAGGAAGAATACCGTGTGTGTGTGTGTGTGTGTGTGTGTGTGTGTGTGTGTGTGTGTGTGTGTGTGTGTGTGTGTGTGTGTGTGTGTGTGTGTGTGTGTGTGTGTGTGTGTGTATGTGTGTCTGGCTCAGCATGGTTTGGAATTCTTGGCCTGCTGGGCTTGCAGGAGAGGGCAACAGGCTAGGCAGCTGGTGAGAGTCTGGCAGATGAGGGTAACATGCAGTCAATGACCTCCCTCCCTTTGACCTTGGTAGGTACTCCCCCGCTTCATGCCCCCCACCTCCCCAGCAGGTCCACTGTAGCCACAGACAAGACCCTCCAGCAGCACTGGGTCCAGTGTGGGCAGAGGAGGGATCTGGAGGGCAGGTGGTTACCCAGCATCCTGGGTAAGCCTTGCTGACTCCTTCATCCCCAGGTAGAGAGGGATGCTGAAAATGCCCAAGGTTGTGGACTGTCTGGGAGGTTAGTCAGACGGAGGCACTTTCAGGGTACAAGAGAGTTCAGGGTAGCCGGGCATGGTGGTGCACACCTTTAATCCCAGCACTTGGGAGGCAGAGGCAGGCAGATTTCTGAGTTCGAGGCCAGCTTGGTCTACAAAGAGAAATCCAGTATCCAAAAACCAAAAACCAAATCAAAAAAAAAAAAAAAAAAAAAAAAAAGAGGGTTCAGGGGATGTCCTGTCTGCTGTAGGATCTCCAGGGTTCTCTAAAGATACCCTGGTGGCATTTTAGAGAGAGATGGCCAGCAGGACTCCCTGTCCTCATAGGAGAGGGGCAAGTTCCCTTGGGAGGCAGGAATGGGAGGGAGGGGACAACTGGACAGGTGTCAGTTGCTTCAGCTAGCCAGGACCAAAGCTACTTCATTCTGTCACAAGAAGGCCAGACAGAGCTCATAGAGAAGGAGGAGGAAGTGAGGATTAGATGTAGAAGCCAGGAGTCCAAGTGTGTGTGTATAGTGTATGTCTTTATCCTGTGTGTGTGCGTGCATGTGTGTGTGTGTGTGAGAGAGAGAGAGAGAGAGAGACAGAGACAGAGACAGAGACCAAGAGACAGAGAGATAGAGAGGTGGGAAAAACCATTTAAGCAAAGTATTCTCTGAAATTCAATCTCTAAAATATGATGGTATTGTCTTACAAAAGAATATTCTAGGCCATAAAAAAAATCTATTTCTGAAAAATGCCACCAATCAATAGGCCTCACGATGATAGATGCAGACGTCTCTGGGAACATTCTGCCGACCGTTGTAGAACAACTTGTTAAAGGAAAGGTGACAAGGCCTAAGGTTTTGTTTGGTGGGCATTTGTCATTAAACGAGAAGAATTGCTGGAAAACTTTCATAATGGAAGAAGGGAAAACTTAAGAAATGATTTCTCTCCCCCTTTTCAAGAAACACGGAGAAAACCGGTTGAACAGTTTCGTTAGCACAATGACACATCACTATTGAGGTTTGAGTTCAACAGCTATTTGCAGGGGGACTTCTATCCTGAGTGCTTGCCAGCCTCACTCTGACCTTGGAGACAGATGTTGCTTTGGTCACAGCCACAAGAAGAGTGACCGGTGTTCCCCCGGATGCATGCTCTTGCGTCTCTTACCGCGTGCACTTTCCCTAATAACCCCCCCACATTGCTTCCTCCCAGCCAGCCCTGACATTCTTTTCTGCCGGAGAAGACTATAACTGGCTGTACCTGAGTGGGAGTCTCGGAGAGCATGCCTCCACTCATGCAGCCAGACATGTCAAACCGTGTTTCCTGCTGCCTGATTTCCTGACCATAGGAATCACCACCCAGAGAAATGAGACAGAGTCACTGTCTCAGTCTTAAATGGCACTGTCGTCTGAACTAGCAAGAGAAGAGCGTAGAGAAAGCCCCCAGAGACGGGAAGATCAAAGACAGAGTCAGCTGTAGGGCTTCCTGACTGAGCATGTGCAGGGTCCTGGCTTCCAAATACATGTTTTCCCTACCGATGTTCATTTTTTTCCTAAGTTACCTAAAATGGGTAACTTTGTAGTTCGGGGTCTGCAGTTCTTCAGCATAATTCTGTGGAGGCTCATTCTATTGGGCCTGGACTCTTGCAATCTTACTTTGGGGTGGCATGTCTTGAGCCGTATCACTTAACAGAAGCTCTTTTGATATTAAAGAAATCAATCAGCCCCCTGTAGACACACCGTGCCAGCCCGGTCTGTCTTGTCATTTGATTTGTTTATGGCGCTCGCACGCTTCCAGTCAGGGCAGCTCAATTTTCTCGTCAAAGGCATCAGTGCTTTCTTCTACGCCGTCCAAGTGTCATGTCATTCTTAGATACATTTCCTGGAAGCCGGCATTAAACAAGACGCTCACGCTCTCGTCTGTGGTTCTGCTTGCCTTTGATCCCACATGCTGCCCTACATACAGGTCAGGTAGAGACCCATCCCACCATGTTCCATGAACTAGGAGGGTGTCTTAGGGTTTTGCTGCTGTGAACAGACAACTGTGACCAAGGCAACTCTTATAAAGACAACATGTAATTGGGGCTGGCTTACAGGTTCAGAGGTTCAGCCCATTATCATCAAGGTGGGAACATGGCAGCATCCAGGAAGGCATGGTGCAGGAGGAGCTGAGAGTTCTACATCTTCATCTGAAGGCAGCTAGTGGAAGACATTTCCTGGCAGCTAGGATGAGGGTCTTAAAGACCACACCCACAGTGACACACCTACTCCAACAAGGCCACACCTACTCCAACAGGGTTACACCTTCTAATAATGCCACTCTCTGGGCCCAGCATATACAAACCATCACAGAGGGGAAGTTATACTATCTTTGCCAGGGATGTTGATCTTAACTGCCTACTAGACTGGAATAGAAGATACCCAGGAGGTTAATGAAGCACATATCTGGTGTGTTTGTGGTGTCTGTGCCTCTGGGGGGGGGGGGACTGACAGGAGGAGAAGAGAGTGGGGAAGCCCTGCTTTGGAGGTGTGCAGAAGTACTATCTAATAACCCGGGTGCCTAGATGGAAGAGAAATGGAAGGGGAAGCCAGGTGACACAGGAAGCCTCTGCTGTTGGCCGCCATCATCTGTGACTTAGGACTCCGGCGTCTTTGTCTTATAACCCACAGTCACTCTTGTGACCTGGCAGGAAGCTTCCAAAGGCTCTCAGTCTGAACTGGGGCAGCATCATCTCTCCTCCTGTTCTAAGGCTTCCACACTGGACAGAAAAGCTACCAGACTAGATCTCCAGTCTACCGAGGGCAGCTTTAAGATTATCCAGGCTTTGCTGCGTACGACAATCTAGTAATTCCCCTTGTGCAAATCTATCTATCTATCTATCTATCTATCTATCTATCTATCTATCTATCTATCCATCCACCCATCCATCTACCTATCATCTATAATCATCTACCTGTCATTAATCTATTTCAGTCTATCTGATGTGTATGAACTGTGATATACTGTATCTATTCTTTATTTCTATTATCTGTAATCTATATAAATATATTTCATCTATTTCTATTTTCTATGTATCTATCATTTATTATCTATTTCCTATCATCTACTATCTACTTATTCATCATCTATTTATCTTCTATCTATCTATCTATAATCATCTATCTTCAATTATTAATCTAATTCTGTCATCCACCTGATATATATGTAGTATAATCTACTATATCTACCTACCCCCTCTCTCTATACCATCTATCTACTATCATCTGTCTTTATATTTTATCTACTATTACCTATTGTCTTTCTCTTTACCCGTCATCTAACTACTATCTGTCTGTCTTCTGTCGATCTTCTATCTCTCACATTGATCCAGTTCCTTTGGGAGCCCTGCAAGCCCCAGTTCTCAGAAAGCGCAGGGATGCTTCCAGCTGTAGCTGAGGGCTGCGTCCGCTGTGTCGTCTTGGACTCAGAAGTCCAGACAGGTGAAAGCTCCATCCGTGGACAAGGTTAGAGGCAGCCTGGGCCACCCCCCATCTGGCTAAGTGGAGGGAGTTCAAGGCTCACTACCCCCAAAGTAACAGTGCCTATCTTCCTTCCCCCGGGGGTTGATATAGCCTCAGTAGGGAGACATTTCCCAGCTGTTCTCTAGCTCTGCTACTGGAAGACTTGGGAACCTGGGGCAGGACCGAGACTTGAGAACTTGTGACAAGACCAGGTCCTTTTTCTGGCTGGCGCCTGCCCTGGCTCCACAGATCCTTTAGATTCAGAGAGTCTCCATTTCAAGAACTTTGATTTAACAAGCTGAACTAAAGGAACTGCTGACCCTTTGAGTAATGGGCCGGCAAGATGGCTTGCTTAATAAAGAAGCTTGCCACCAAGCCGGACGACATGAGTTCAGTCCCTGGGACCACATAGTGGAAGAAGAGAACCAACTTCCACAAGTCGTCCTTTGATATCTACTAGCACCTGTGCATGCACATGAACATGTATGCACGTGTGCATGCACACACAAACACACAGGCACAAAAGCGCACACACACACACACACAAAACGTGCAAACACACCCATGGATTAGAAATAAATTCTCTCTCCATTTAGAGCTAAGAAAAAAACGATGCTAAAACCCATCAAAAATTAAACTGTATTTTTACTCTGGATTGCCATTCTTTGACCTCTTAGATGAAACATGAGGAGAATGATCACTTATTATTTCTTTTTGCTATTTTTTTTCTACCCTGCTAGTCTCGGGAAATGATTATATTAAAAAAAATAAAATAAAATAAAACCCACAAAAACCAAAAACCAAAAAACCCCACAAAACCACCACCACTACCACCAATAACAAAGAAAAACAACCTTTGCTTTGCGGTGGTTGATTAACAGTCCGTGCCGTATAAATCCTCCAAACTTAACTATTGGCTGAATTTACAAGACTGAAAATCTGGGAGAATAAAACAAATGAGATAACCACAGTTTTGACTCGTGAGTTAATTAATCTGCTTTCTTTTCTAAGCTCTGTGTTAAGCTGCAATTGGAGAAGACCGGAGCGCCAGTCAATGGCTTTGAAGATCTTTTTTTTTTTTTTTGCCTCAGGAATGAGCCGAGCTTAACACAACTGGAAAATTAAGATTTCTGCCACACACGATAAAGATAAATGAAAAGAATTTCACAGAGTTCAAATTATCTGGAGGGTTCTGAATCCCTGATTATCCGGAGTTCGGGGCGGGGGGGGGAAGGGGGAGGAACTACCAACCTTAGCAATAAGTAAGATTGCGAGTTTGAGTGTAATTTCCCCAAATGTAGTAATGGGTGTTTTAGTTCTTACAGCAGTCTGGGGACCCGGATCTGAAATTTGGCTGCTCTCTTGCTAGCCATGGAAAAGACAGTTTGTGTCTTGAATGTGGAATGTCTGCTACAGGCTCACGTGTGTGCGAGTACGATTCGGGAGTCCAATGAGTATGATGGGGGTTGGGGGGAGTCCAGCCCTTGCTCATGCCGTAGCATCTGCGGGACACTGTCCAGTGCAGGTACCTACTAAGCCACTTCCGTGTGAGTCTTTAGCTAACAGACAACCCAGTGTCAGCCTCATTCATCTGGGAAGTGAATTTTCATCCAAGGGGGTCCCTGTGGCCACACATTCTGTTCCTTCTCTGCTTCCCTGCCTCTGGCTTGGATGATGCTTTAGACTGTGTAACCACGCCCCCTCCTCAGAGAATCGTAAGAAAGGGGCTTCCCCTGCATCTGCGCGCGGGCTCTGATTTTCTTCGGAGACCCCACCATGTGGTTTTGACTCTGGTGCTCAGGGCCTGAGCTCTTCTTGGAGTCCCACCATAATGTTGCCCCAAGGCCTGTCTGTCCATAGAATTAACCACTCCCCTCCAAGATGAAGCGAAAGGTTCAAGGCTGAAATGTGGTGCTCTCTGGCCACTCTCTGAGAGCCAGGATGAGCAGGGATCTGTGACTGTCCCTCCTAGGCTTTCTTTTGGGGTGATCACACACACTGGAAAGCGAGTTTCCCGTCTGGGCAGATTAATATGATAGCATCCTGCACAGAACAGGACAATCGCATCCGTGTTGAGAACGGCTGGCTTTATCATTTCAAAGGTGTCCCAGAAAGCAGCAGCAGGGAAGGAAGGAAGACTGAAACCCCCAGGAAATCTGAGCTGAGCTTTTCATGGGAGTTGGTTCCCTGGATGGCTACCTAGGTGTTAATATTTTTAAATCTCATCATATTGAAATCCTAAGAGGCATAATTTTATTAAATATGAGGTCGATTGTATACAGTGCTTGTTTTGTTTTTTTGTTTTGTCTTTTAAAATGACTCCAATTTGGGCTGAATTGATTCTAAATTCTTAGGCTTGGAGTGCTGACTAAACTTCTTGGCAAGAACAGAACAATGTTCGTGGGGCACTGGGTGTGTTGACTCACGCCTGTAATAACAGTGTGCTGGATGCTGAGGCAGGAGGATTGTTGTGTTTGAGGCTCCATGGTGAGGATGTCTCAAAAACAAAACATAGCCTGATAAATTAGGTCTTTAGTTGTGTGTGTGTATTTGTATGTGTATTTGTGTGCATTTGTATGTGTATGTGTTGTGTATTTGTATGTGTGTCTGTATGTGTCTGTGTATATATGTCTGTGTGTTTGTATTTGTATGTGTGTATTTGTGTGTCTGTGTATATCTGTGTGTGTGCATATATGTGTGTGTGCATATGTGTGTGTGTCTGTGTGTGCATGCATATTGTGGCCAGGGGCTACTGCCAGGTGTCTTTCTTCACTGTTCTCTATCTTAATTTTTTTGGATAGGGTCTCTCACTGAACGGAAACCCCCCAATTTGGCAAGGCTGGCTGGCCAGTGAATCTCCCTGATCCCGTCTCTCCTCGATTTCTAGTGTGGTCTTTCATGTGTTCAAAGTACAGGAATTATAGATATGTGCAGCATCACTTGGCTTTTTACCTGGGTGCTGGGGGATTTGAACTTGGGTCCCCATGCTTGCTTAGCAAGCACTTTACCTACAGAGCCATCTTCCCAGCCTGGCCCCTAATACCCCGTGATTTCCTTTTATACACTTGGTAGGAAATGCTGAGCCCCATCTTTTCAGTCCCACATCTCTACAAAAGAAAAGTGTTTTCTGGGCAGGTTAGGGGTATGCTTATCAGGAAGTTGAATACAGGAGAACAGCCATGTAACCTTTCCCAGTATGAAGGAAGTTATGCCCACACAATCTCTCCAGTCTACCCTGATGCCCTATTAATTCTCCCTCTCAAATATGCATTTGACTCATCCAGACCTCTCAATGTCTTCCAAAAGCCCAAGGCACATACGTTGCCCAGCCTGAGCCCTGCAGAGGGGCCTCCGCTGCAGGAACCAGCAAAGGCTAGCGAGCCTCCTGTCCGGATCAGCTCTGGATGGCAGACACTCTGGAAACCTCGGGAAGCAAGGAAAAGTTCCTTCACCACGCCATAGTGGCCTTGGGACGTCTGAGCTACTAGGGCAGCCTTACGTGCCCTGTAGAGATTACTTGGGGCATGTGTCCAGGACCGTGCTTGCCAGGGCACTCCAGTCCCCTCAGTCCTGAAACCTATGTGTGATGCCTGGAGGGGTGACTTTCAGCTCTCTCACCAGCCCAAGTATGAAGCCGATAAGCCGATAAGCAGGTTGAAATCAGAGTCCACAAAATTAAAGAGTATTGGTTCTAGGGCCCATGGTAGAGAAATTCTTCCTTCTCAGCTCTGAACTTCAGTGGTGCCCAGAGTCTCTCAGAAGGTGCTCCCCCCATCACCTTGTCCCCCCATCACCCCCTCTGAGAGGTACCTGTGCTTCTCCGGCTTCCTCCTCATTCTGAGCTCCAGCCATGGGGTTCTTCTCCCAGCTTCTAGAAGGCAGGAAGCCCTGTGAGAACACATGGACACGTGAATACCGCCCCTCCCTCTCTCTTTCGTGACCAGTCTATCCTTCTCTGCAGATACTGCCAGACACCCACCCCCAGCCCTGGGCTGCACGGGCACTCTGGGCGTGCTGGGGGTGCTGGCAAGCCTCTCAGACTCTTCTCCTTGGTGGCCTGGGTGGTGTTCTGTAGAGCACTCCCTCTATTGAAGTTTATTTTGTGGTTTTTATCAGAAGATTGGCTTATGAGTTTTGGGACAAATATTAGAGGCAAAGGCCTGTGGTATGTTTTTTTCTTCTAATAGGATACAGAATTGATGGAGTTACACATTCCTGTGTGGATTTGTGAGTAGAGAAGATCCCCCTTGAGAGTGGGTGACACCTTCCAGCAGTGGCCTGACATAAAAACGTCCTAAGAGAAAGTGGTGCTCTTTGCCTGTTTACCTTTGCTTCTTGCTGGCAAGTGCATGGACTCTGTAGCTGTAGCTTTTGGCCTTCCAGTGTGGACCAGAGACCAGTCATTCTCCAGGAAACTCTCAGGCCTTCGGGTCCTTACTGGGAGCACCCAGCCTCATTGACTGAGGTGCTAACATGTTCTCAAACTCTCTAGGATGTAGATGGCCATTATTAGACTACCTAGCCCATACAGTATAAGCTAACTTAACAAATTGTCCATAGCAACATACATCCACTCTATGGTCCTAGTCGGCTAGAGAGCCCTGACAAACATGGTAGCCCATCTCTTCTCTTTTTCAGGGCTGGAGATAGAGCCTGGGACTCAATGGTACTAGACAGCTGTCCCTTCTCCATGCACATCATCACCTGTGCAGGAGACTTGCCACTCAGTAATGTTGACCATGATCATCTGCTCGGGGTCACCTCTCTCTACTGCAAAGTGACTCATTCCCCTGCTCTCCTCTCTCACCTTGAAGCCACACCTCTTTGAGGTAGACCAGGAAGGCATGAAGGCACAGCTGCCCTGGATCCTTGCAGGGAGCCTTTAGGGTCACCTGGTTCCATTTGGTGTCCTCCTACCTGGCTGGGAACTTTGGGCTCCCCTGCTCCATGAAAGCACACTGACACGGGGAAGACTGAATCTCTGGCACAGAGATTGGTGACTTCTAGAAAGAAGCTTGTCTCTAAGCAAACATAGCTGTCGATCCCCAGTAGTGTTTATTCATGCCTCCAGGAAAATTAGGATTTCTGTTTAAACAAAAGATTTTCTTCTCATAATCTATTTATGGCTGACATTGCAAAAGTCATCTAGTTACGTGAGCCCAAAGAGTCAGAAATGAATTAGTGCCGGTCAAGGGCAGAGGGATGGCAGGGGGCACAGAGAAGCAATCTGAGTATTTGTGGCTTTGTGTAGGGGCTTCCTCACTGGGAGGGGCGAAAGACAGAGAGAGGAAGAGAGAGAGAGGGGGAGGGGGAGAGGGGACGGGGTAGAGAGTGCCCTGGTCCTGGTCTGAGGACTCCACTTCTACTCTGTGATGCAGACACCCCGCCCCCACTTACTGCCCCCCCAACACCCCCCCCCCCAAGCTGCTTTTGTCCCAACCTGGCAGACAGAGGCAGCAGAACCACTTTCGTTGTCGAAGGATGTAAATTCTGGAATCTGATGGCTTGAGTTCAAATCCCAGCTATGGGGGGGGGGTGCTGGGGAGAATGTTAAGTCAGAAAAGCTCTCACTGCGCACGCGTGAGAGCCCGAGTTGGCTAGGTAGAGCCGATGTAAAAACAAAATCCAGAAATCAAAAAACATCCTAAGTTCAGAGGCGGCATGCTTTTGATCCCAGCACTCGGGAGGCAGAGACAGGTGGATCTTTGTGAAGCAAAATGAGACAGACTGACAGACACCACCTGTGTCAGGAAGGGAGGAGGGGCTCAGTCGGGGAGCAGTGTGACAGGGGAGTCTGTAAAAATCCCATTGCAAGGATGGCTACAGGAGCCCAGAACAGTAGAGCTGTGTGATGTGGGGCAGCTCACTTAACCTCTCTGCTCACACTCCCCTGTTCAAGTCACAGTGGGGAACCTGTTGACTTCTGGAAGGCCTTTGTGCTTTGGGACCACAGAGCTCACAACCTGCTTCTCCTCACTGTAGACTTTAAAAGACAATCTTGTGGCCCTAGCTCACCTACGATTTAGAATAGTTTTATTTATAAATGTTCTCAAAGGCCGACAGGAGGAGAGTCAGGGTCTTGTCTCCGCAGCCCAGACATGGTTTTATTTATTTTTTTTTTTGTAGAGGATCCTCACAGCAATGAGAAACTTAGTTGCCACGAGGGAAACAGTACTTTTTTTTTTTTTTTTTTTTTAAATGTCTTTGTAACTGACATCCCCACACCTGGCACCAGAAAGAGGAGTAGGAGTGACTGAGGGGTCAGAGGAGGGCAAAAATGCTGCCAGGTCCCTCAGCAGCTCTGCCACCTCCCGAAATCAACCATGTACCAGCAAGGATACTTCTAGAATATCAGTGGGGAAGGACCGGCAGGATGGCAGGGTGGGAAACTGCACTTGCTGTGGAGCCAGACAGCATAATGCCTGGGGCCAACCGATAGAAAGAGAAAGCTGGTTTTCTACAAGTTCTGCCTTCCTCATGCATGCTGTGGTGCACGCACGCACGCACGCACGCGCGCATACACACACACACACACACACACTGCAGACATAAATGTTTTAAAAACAAGTGAGGGAGAGGGGCTGGAGACACTATACTCACCTATATAAAATAAATAAATCTAAAACAAAACAAAACAAAACAAAAACGAGGGAAAAAAATCTATTAATAAAATTGTGACAGACATGTGTGGCCCCAGGAATCTTAGAGGTAAGAGCCCACAGTCAGGTCCAGGCAACAAACCTGGGCCCCTGCTCAGGTCTGTGAGATCAGAAGAGCTCTCCTGGGGACGGGACGTCAGAGCTGAGCATACATTTCAGTCAAGTGCATAGGCGGGGCACGGTACCAGGCAGAAGGAACGGTACCCACAAAGACCTGGGGGGGGGGTAAAACCCTTCCAGAGTTCGCAGGACATTACATATTCTTCTGTTTGTCTGTTTATTTATTGTTGTTTAAAAATTTTTTTTAATCTTATGCGCATTGGCATTTTGCCTGAATGTGGACCCGTGTGTGGGTGTCAGGGCTCCTAGAGTTACATACAGTGGTGAGCTGCCATGTGGGTTCTGGTAATTGGCCCTGGGGAAAAGCCAGCTAAGCCAGCTAAGCCATTTAGCTGGATAGCAACTGCCCATCCTATCTCCCTGCCCCACCTCGCTCTCTGCCTTAGCTCTGCAGTGCTGCCCTCTGCTGACCACAGTTGGCAGTCAGGGGCAGCGCCTAAGCAGGCTGTGTGCACTGTTGGCGCGCTTTGATCCCAGTCATCAAATTGTGGGTGGTGAAGGAGGCGTCTGCTCACAGGGAAACGGCCAGCCAGCGACCTTCCGGTTTTTCTTCCCCACTTTAGCTGGGAACGCGCGAGCCCTTCCCTGAACACTGCACAACCAGCCCCCTGAGTGCCCTCTGCAGTAATGACCTTCCCCGGCTATGAGCTGTAAAACCTGGAGGCAGGGATGGGAGGACCTGTGGTGGAGAGGGTGATGTGTGAAGAGCGCACAGAGCCCTGTGGGCGTGGGTACGGTAGGGTGGTGAGTTTGAATCTCTCCTGTTGCCATCTTGAAATTCTTAATTGTTTTTAAACAAAGATCCCCAGTTTTTGCTTTGCCCTAGACCTCCAAGTGCTGACGATTCTGGACCTAGCCATCCTGACCAGATTCCCCACCCCCACCCCCTACCCCCACCTCCCCCAAGACCAGCTCTGTGACTCTGTGTGGAGAGCGCCTACCTGTGGCTCCAGGGCTTTTCCTCAGACAAGAGCCTGTTGCTGTCCTCCTTGATTGTCGCTCCCATCCCCACCTGGGATGTTCTGCTACCGGGGGAAAGTTTTCCAGGTGGTTCTAATGAACAAGCAGAGCAAAGCAGAGGCGGTGTAGAGCCTGGTGCAGTTCCCAGCATTCCGGGTGTTGGTGGTAGTGGGACATTTAACAAATATTTTCCCTCTTTTCAGAGCCATGCATTTGCCCGGAAACCTCAGGTTGAATGGGACATGGTACTGTGAACAGAACTTCTCTCCGGGTTCCATGTTTGGGTTAAAACAGTTCTCAGACAAGTGGGCAGTAAGGATTGGTTCAGGACTTGGCTGAGCAGGGTAGAGAGCTGGGGGAGAGCTGTGTGCAGGCCCGGAGAAAGCCAGAGGACCAGGCAAACAGACACACCCTTCTCATTGAGTGTCTGGTTACAGGTCTCCAAGCAGCACTGGCTGGGATTAGGCAAGACTCTATCACCATTCCTGGCCCGAGTGTTCCAGGACCTGGTTGTTTTAATTGCAGGTGTGTTATCAGGGCGCCCCACCCCTCCCACCTACATCAGCTGGTCTGGAGATGGACAAGGGCCCCATGTCAGGCCAACCAATGGGGTGCACCCTCAGGACGACTGTATGAGCTCTGCAGGAACCAGAGGAATCTGGGAACTGCTGGTGTTCATGTTGTCACAATAGCCAGAGTCCACACTTAGGCCAGCAGAGCCCATTTACTGTTGCGTTTGATCCCTGGTCCTGTCCAGTTCCCTCTTGAGCTGCCACCTACCATCTCCTCGGCTTCAGGGAGCTGAAGTAGGTTTCCTACCTCCAGTAGCTGAAAGCAGACTAGTGACGAGGGCTGTGGCCATCCTGAACCCAGTTCCTTCTCCTTGGGCCCCTGACAGTGTCACAGGGATTTGTAGGAGCTAACTATGGGGTCCCCAGTGAGAGTGCACACATCCCATGGATCCTCCCGGAGGCCTGGAACACAGGACTCACATCACCTGGCACAGACACTTGACCGTCTGATGTCTACAAAGATAGACAGCTGTACTCAGACGAGCACCCCAGGCAGTGTCACTGAAGGTCGGTGGTTTTAGTGACAGGAGGGACAAACCTCTCAGGATGCCATCTAGGCTGTAAGCTAGCCTGCCTAGCCAAAGTAATGAGCCGCGGGCTCAGGTAAGAGACCCTGTCTCAAAAATAAATAAATAGGGCTGGAGAGATGGCTCAGTGGTTAAGAGCACTGGCTGCTCTTCCAGAGGTCCCGAGTTCAAGTCCCAGCAACCACATGGTGGCTCACAATCATCTGTAATGGGATTGGATGCCATCTTCTGGTGTGTCTGAAGAGAGTGACAGTGTACTCATACATAAAATATTAAAAATAAATAAATGGAGAGCTATTGTGGAAATACCTGACAGACATTGGACTCTCATATGCAATGCCTCTTCCCCATATGCACATAACCGCTGCCCCCCACACACACATAAAAGAGACTGCTTCTAGAAAGCGCATGCTCCCCTATTACCCTACATCACTGTCCCCGTGCACTGGACCAAGGTGGACTTGGGTGGAATTTCTTTTGTTTGCCACTGATTCTGTTTTTGTTTTTAATTAAAATTTATTATGTATATAGTGTTCTGCCTGCACGCATGCCTGCAGGCCAGAAGGGGGCACTAGATCTCATTCTAGATGGTTGTGAGCCACCATGTGGTTGCTGGGAACTGAACTCAGGATCTCTAGAAAAGCAGCCAGTGCTCTTAACCAATGAGCCACCTCTCCAGCCCCCTATCTTTTTTTTGGGGGGGGGGGTGTCTGGAGATGTTTGTCTCCCTAGGAGAAGTTCAGACCACACCCAGGGGCTCCAAGAGGATGTGACTAGTGCTCTTTATGGTTCAGAAAGTATAGCTTATTCTGGAAGGTTCAGGAGGGGCTTGGTCACAGTCAGCTGAAGGGTTAGGGACAGTCCAGGGTCCAGGGACAGAGTTCTAAAGGCTTTGTGAGGAGGTCGGGGTGTAAATGTGGGCTTGGGGGAAGGGCTTCCTTCGTGGACACGGGAGGCCAAGGCTGCTGGGTGCTTTCCTGTCAACCCCGGCGACTGTCACCTTGTGAGAACAGCCCCCTCTGATGGACAGAGAACCAAGATGCCATGGAACCCGTAGACTCGAGCTTGCTGGATTCAGGCTGTGAGCGCACAGTTGTTCACTGCGAGCAAAAACACCACAACAAAACAAACAAACAAACAGACAAACAATCTTTCACGCAGGCCGTGGTGTCGCTTGCCTTCAGTCCCGATACTCAGGAAGCAGAGACAGGGCAATCTCTGCGAGCTCCGGGCCAGCCAAGGCTATATTGTGAGACCCTGTCTCAAAAAACCAAAAATTAAAATAAAAAAAATAAATAAATCTTTCAGCTTTGCCGTGTTTGAAAATGTTCACGATAAACGGTTGGGAGGGGGCGTTTTAAATGAACTTTAATTCACATTTTTATTCCCCTCCTCTTGCAATTTTCCATATTTCTAAAGCTCCCCTTTGATTACTAAAGTTGCCAGTTCCAGAGCAATTACTTTCTGCAAACAAGTTGTCAGAAGCCTTGCATGAATTTTAGACCTAATTTAATTCCCCATTTACTTGCCTATGGAAAAAAGAAAAAAAAACTTTAATTTCTGCAAACCGAATCAATCCTCACTATACTGGGGATACAGCTTCTTTAAATAGCACACTGTTAAAAGCTAAGCCAGTGTCCTGGGGACAGTCGGTGTTGAGTCAGCAGGGGTCGGCATGCGGACAGGCTAGGCCTGGTCTGTGACTGGGTCCAGGCATGAGTCTCAAGGCAAGGCAGAGGAAGAAATGACTGTGTGCATTTTCCTGGATGAGACAATCTGCAACGGAGGCCTTGCAGAAAGGAGGTCTGGGGTCACAGGTGGGTGACATGCAGAGGTTCTGATGTCTCTGAGACCTCAGGGACAGACAGATGTCCTTGTGGACGGCACACCGAGTAACCGTGGGGGAAGCCAAGGCCAGTGTGGGCTACCAGCCAGGACTAACCCAGCAAACACCCAGAACTATCTACCCCTGCACTCCCGAGGGCTGCCACATGCTCTTTGTTGAAGCCACTTTTAGTCACTGCTGGTGGCTGATAGGGTTCTAATGTTATCACTGTAAAGCCAAAGAAAAAAGAAAAAAGCCAGATGAGACTTGAACCCATGTCTAGATTTGGGGTGCAAGCTTCAAAGGCTTCCCCAGAAGCAGGATGGGGGGGTTCACAGGGCTGAACCCCCCAGGATCAGAGTGAGCGGCTGCGTGCCTCAGTCTTGTTCTGTTTTTTTCTAGCCGGGCCGAATTGGTTCCTCCTAGGCTGGTGGAGAGCTTAACCCCCTCCTAATTTCTTTTAAAAGGTGCTGTCACAGATCTGTTACTACTGAAATCTTATTTTCCTGAGTGAAATCCCATTTAGATACGTTCACCGTTACAGACCTCTCGCCTCAAGCTCAGCCAGATAGAGGTGTGTATGGATTGAAAGGGCAAACCAACAAATGGCCAATCTCACTGAATAACTCATCCTTCTGGTAAAATATTTACCGTGCTACTTAAAACCCTTTCAATCAACGGACACTCAGAAAGCCTTATTTGATTGGGTGTCTTTTTGAAGCTTAAGGGTCAATATATATATATATACATACATACATATATATATGTATAAAATTTTATATATATATATAAAATTTTTGCTGGTTTTACTGGTGTGTTTATTGAGAGGCAGACTGATTTGGTGCAGTTCTCATCTTGGTGGGGGGAGGCCTCTGGGGCTGAGGCAGACTCTGGGTTCTGGGGGCCAGTAAGGTCAAGCTCTAGCCCAGCACTCAGCTGTTCCTGGGAATTATCGATTGGTCTGGTCAGAGTGACTAACATGAGTGGGTGAGTGGGTGTGAGGAACACCGTCCTCCCTCCCTATGCTGAGGAAATAACATTGAAAATAATAAATCAGGTTTTTTGTTTTGTTTTGTTTTAATTAAAAACATGAATACCTGTACTGGGAAGATGGCTCTTGACCTGCAAGGCCGAGGACCGGAATTCAAATCCCCAGAGTCCGTGGGAGAGCTTGGTGTGGTGGTGTATGCCGCAGAAGCTCCCCCGCCAGCTAGCCTGGCTCATGCGGCTGAGAGGTCAGTCCTCTTTCAAACAAGGACGAAGCAAAGGTGAAGACTGACACCTGCGGCTCTCCTCTGACCTCTACACACGCACTGTCACACAGTTAAGGAGGAGGGTGGCAAGATGGCTCGGCAAGCAAAGGCGCCTGCTTGTCATGTCTGATGACCTGATGTCCATCCTTGTGAAAGGAGAGAACAGACCCCACTAGCTGTCCTCTGGCCTTCACGTGTGCGCCATGGTGTCCACACACACACACACACACACACACACACACGTACAAAATAAACAAAACCTAATAAAAGCCTTTAAAAATACATATGCAGATGCCCAGCCCTGGTCTCATGTGTTCTGCACCAGCAGCTGCGAAGTGGGGCCGGGGCTCTGGGGCCATCCAGGGGTGAGGTGGTGTGAGTCAGGGAAGAGGACAGAGCTGTAGAATGCTCTTCTGGACATGACATGGCCATCGTACTCACGACACACTGCGGCTATGGTGACCCGCACCAGACCCAGCCTAGGGGCTCACGTGGCTCCGCCTCATGAGCCGAGGATCTCCTGGCAACTGATGGCTGCTGTGTGAAAGGGATGTCGCTTTTCTTTGGGGATGTGGCTGCTGGTAGGCTGTCTACCTGTGCAGCTGGAGCTAATGGACTTGGCAGGTGGGTTACACAGAGAGAGAACAGGAAGATGGAGGGGTAGGAAAGAGTTGAGGGAAGATGGGGATGCTACTAAGACACATTGTATACACCTGTAACACTGTAACAAAACAGAGAAATAGATAAGGTGATGTGTGTAAGCCTGGACACACTTAGACACCTCAGTGTGGTGTGGTGTGCTTGTTATTTAATCGTAGGCCATGTTTAACTGAAAAATGCAAAACAAGCCTCTGGAATCCAAATTTCAAGGATTACTCTGGCCCAGCCAGGAGGACAGACAGACAAAGAGACTCAGAGAGGTGAAGTGGGTGCTGGATGGCCAGACAGCTCTGACCTCAGATAACTCAGACCTTTGGGTTCCTTTTTCAAAGGTCACACAAAAGCCTAACTCAGTGTTACTGTGTGGATTAAAGCAGTCCCCCACCCCTATCCCCCACTCAGCACAGCATCTCTAAACAAACCTTTTCCTGCTGGTCGGGTGCTCAGTGGGCAGAAATGCACTGACCCGAGTTTCATCCAAACCCACAGTGCAGGCCAATGGACTCAGATATCCGCAGATATCCCCAGGCCTCCACACATGCCTGCACAACCTTTGAAAAGATGCTTGAAAACCAACCCTTTCCCAGGGGCGAGCTGGAGACAGGGCAATCGGTGCTGTTTCCGGTCATTTTGGGGGGGCTAACAACACACTCTACAAATCTTTCTAGCTTCTTTGGTCTAACTGAAAATAGGAAATCGCAAAAGAAGAGTGGAATACAACTATCTTCCTGGGAAGCCTGTAACTTGCAAGCAGGATGTTTATAAAGTCCATTTCCAAGGGCCTGCCTGGCTTGGAGCATGTCATTGCTGTCAGCGTGCTAGGTGAGGCTGGCCCCAATCTGACCTTCAGTTCCCCAGAATCCTCCAGTGCCCCAGGAGCCTAAGAGCCTCCCAAACGCTGGCTGGCTGGGGAACAGGGGCTGATGAGATGTGATGAGCAGAGGCTAATGTGAGCGAAACTGCTGGCAGTACATGGGAAATGGGAGACTTCACTGAGAGGCGCTCTCTCCTCTCTCCTCTCTTCTCTTCTCTCTTCTCTTCTCTTCTCTTCTCTTCTCTTCTCCTCTCCTCTCCTCTCCTCTCCTCTCCTCTCCTCTCCTC
>NC_034609.1:42534698-42551488 GCF_900095145.1 Mus pahari | reverse complement strand
CTCTCCTCTCCTCTCCTCTCCTCTTCTCTCTCTCTCTCTCTCTCTCTCTCTCTCTCTCTCTCTCTCTCTCTCTCCAGCTGACCAGGTGGGGCCAGGAAGGCTGAGTTGGCTGGCGGGGGCTGCAGTGTACTCAGAGCTCAGTTGTCTACCTAACTGCTGTTCTCCAGGTTAGACTGGATAGACAGGCAGCCTGTTTCACGTAAAGCCAAGGCTTTGCTCCACAGCTTGGGAACGCAGCTGGACACCTGAGACTTGTTAAGGAGCCCATGGTGCCTGTGCGTTGGGCTTAATATGGGTAATTTCCCAGTGCGAACCTTCCTACACAACAGTTCTGTGAGGCGGGAGAAGTCGGGTTTTGGTCGCCTGGTTTGCATTGTGAAAAGGCAGGAGGGACTCTGGCAGCGAGGAGCTTTTATGTGCATTGGTGTTTTGCCTGCATGTATGTGTGAGGGTGTTGGACCCCTAGAGTTAAGGTTGTGAGCTGCCAGGCAGGCGTTGGGAATTGAACCCAGGTCCTCTAGAAGAGCAACCAGTGCTCTTAACCACTTAATCTCTTCAGCTCCTTGTGAGGAACTTTTCTAACCCCAGCTGGACCCTAAACCTTTCTCCCCAGGCAGCCCCCAGGGACGAGTTCCCCTGGGGAAGACTTCCTCCCTCTCCTGCTCTGACCCCTGGCTTCCTGAGGCTTCAGTCTGTAATCTAACATGGTAGCCCCCTGTCCATCTGAACACTGAGGTACCCTGGACACAAGGACACGCCCGCAGCAGGTTTCTAGCACCTTTATCATGACGGGGTTTCTGATTGGGGAATCTGCCCGGAAGGCAGCACACTGCTTTCTGAACCATCCCACTGACTTCTGAGGACATGCAGCCCCTGAGTTTCCATTTGTAAGACCAAGAACGTCCCCCTTCAGGCTGCAGCTGGTCTGTCCCTGTGTGACAGAGTGGCACCTTCAGGGGCTCAACCTGTAGTGCCATGCCATTCACTGGCTGATGACAGGAATTCCTACTGCTTGAGAACAAGGCCAACAACACATTTTCAGGTGCTCCCCCCCCCCTTTAGAAACAGGACTAGCTGTCCGTAAGCTGTCTGCAGCACAATCGAGAAAGCAGACCACCCTATTTGACCAGGGTTTTCTCTGGGAAGGACCACACCATTCTTCATCTTTAATTACTCTTGGTTTTTATTGTATGAAATCACTTTGTGGGGACAGTGACATAGATTGCCTTCTAAGTCATAAAAACTGGCTTTGAGGCTAAGCCTCCAGACACCAGAATCCTAAATGTAAATCTGTCTTCTTTAATAATAGAACTCATTGTGCAAGAATTTAGACAAGAAATAGTTCAAGTAAAATAGTATTTCTTAAAAACCAGCACCTCCCACAAGTCAAAGGGCATTTTCCAGCCATGCTCACAGGGGTGGGCTCACATGGGTCTTTTGGTCTCTTCCCTTTCAGTCAGTAGCTTGAAGGGAGGACAGGGTCACTGGGCTCTGATACCCCACCGGATGAGCACGGCAGGTCCTAACGACGCTACTAGAATCTCATGCAAAACTCTGATAGTTACTTCGGCACAAACAACTATTAGATGTTCTGGGCCATTTGGAGAAGTACTTCTGACACTCCAGTGGCGGGCGGCTCAACAGTCACTTTGCACTGAAAAAATCAAAGAACCGTACACACTTATGTCTCGCGCATGGCTTCTGCCAGGGGAGGGGCTGCGGTCACGTAATCACGAGTACTCTGCCACTTTATCACACAGCGACTACCACGGAGGAGCAGTGGGGAGGGGACCTCAGAAAAATCACTAAAAAGTTTGACAATCTTATCCAGAAACCGCCAAAATTTTAGTGTTTAATAATTAATAGAACTGACCAAGATGTGAAGATAGCAAGTTTGAGGGATGGGGGTAGGGGAACTCTAGGCTATGCAGGCTGTGATAAGAATGCACGTTTATAAACCTGTCCACACATAGGAGTTAGTTGCAGAAAGCCACTTGGTTTTGTCTTGGCTCGGGAAAACGACGTTCTGGATTCAGTACCCACAGCCTGTGGAAGAAGAAAATGACCATCAGCATCAGCTCCAGCAGAGTCAGCACCCCACAATCAGGAACAGACGTCAGCTGGGCAGTGGTGGCGCACGCCTTTAATCCTAGCACTTGGGAGGCAGAGGCAGGCGGAGTTCTGAGTTCGAGGCCAGACTGGTTTACAAAGTGAGTTCCAGGACAGCCAGACTTATACAGAGAAGCCCTGTCTCGAAAAACAAAAACCAAAAGAACAGACACTACGGAGTCTTCTGCTGAGTTACCCACTCTCCACACACACTAGTCTAGAAAATGCCATGGTAAATAAGCAGTTTGCTTATGTGTCCAGGCATCCCTGTGTGTGTATGTGCGGGTGAGTGCAAGTCCTTGTGGAGGCCAGCAGAGGGCGATGGATCCTTTGAAGGTGGAGTTGCAGAGAGTTGTGAGCAGCCTCATGGGACAGCCGGGAACTGATCTTGGGTCCTCTACAAGAGTTTATTGGCTCTAACAGTTGAGCCAAGTCTCTAGCCTCGTATTTAGACATCTTCATTCAGACTTTATTCTGACTCTACTTCCTGTTTTCATTTCCTTCTTTGTGTTTATCCATCCATCAAACATCTTCAATCCTATAATCTTTCAGTTCTTGACTAGCGGGATTTCCTGCTGTAACTCGGCAGAGCTCCCTGGCAGCTCCAAGGCCCACTGTCCACTTCAGCTCCTCTCTGGACAGGACCGACTATGACATAGCACATAACTCACAGTGAGGCAGCCCAGCATGCTGATCATTATCCTGACCTTCCCAACCCCGAATAGTCTCTTGGACTTCAGAACAACCTCTATTTCAGTCACTGAAAAGCTGGTTCCAGCCCACGCCCAGAAAATAAGAAGGTGGCTAAGAATCAGCCATTATATATGATCTTGATATTCTCACACAAAATCCTTGGTAAACTTCACTAAGAAATTAAGACTCTACAGACGGTATGTAAAAGCGAGGCGAGGCACACCTTTAATCCCAACACTTGGGAGGCAGAGGCAAAAGCAGGTGAAGCTCTGAGTCTGAGGCCATCCTGGTCTATATAGCAAGTTCTAGGCCATCAAGGCAGAGTTGCCTAAGATTACATCTCAGGAAAAAACAGAGGTTGTAAGTGCCTCTCCCCCAACAAACACAGGTGCAGGCTACAAGAAGAAATTCACGGCACTAGGTGGTTTTAGAGTAAAGACGTCAAGTTTACAATAAAAGTCACACACATACACAAATCTCTAGAACTTAAGATATGCTCATGAAGGTGGCTTGAATTCTCGGCTATTTCCAAAAACCAAACAATGAAATATTTCAGTGATAAGGGCAGGGCACCAAAACCACACGCCCCAAACTGCCATCATCCAGAGGTCCTTGGTGAGCAGCTTACCAGACAGACACGTGTCCAAGTCCCAGGTATGTCCATGCAGGGCCTAGGGTTTGAGTGAGGCCCATCACAAAACTGCTAACTTACTTAAAGTGAAACCGTCACGGGATAGGCCTGGCTCAGCAGTTGAGAGCACTTTTGCTCTTGGAGAGGACCTAGGTTTGGTTCCCAGCACCCATGTGGTGGCAAGTGCTGTCTGTGACTCCAGTTCCAGGGGAACCGATGCTTTCTTCTGGCCTCCCATGGCTTGAGGTAAAACACTCATATGTAAATAAGTCTTTAAAAAAATAAATCAGAGCCGGGCGTGGTGGCGTACGCCTTTAATCTCAGTAGTTGGGAGGCAGAGGCAGGCGAATTTCTGAGTTCGAGGCCAGCCTGGTCTACAGAGTGAGTTCCAGGACAGCCAGGGCTATACAGAGAAACCCTGTCTTGAAAAACCAAAAAAAAAAAAAAAACCCCAAAAAATCAATTTCAGGGCTGCAGAGATGGCTCAGTGGGTAAGAGCACTGACTTCTCTTCCAGAGGTCCTGAGTTCAATTCTCAGCAACCACATGGTGGCTCACAACCATCTGTAATGGGATATGACGCCCTCTTCTGCTGGTGTGTCTGAAGAGAGTGACAATGTACACGAAAGAAAGAAAGAAAGAGAGAAAGAAAGGGGGAAAGGAAGAAAAAAAAAATCAATTTTTTTGGCTTTTCAAGACTGGGTTTCTCTGTGTAGCCCTGGCTGTCCTGAAACTCACTCTGTAGACCAGGCTGGCCTTGAACTCAGAAATCCAGCTGCCTCTGCCTCCCAAGTGCTGGGATTAGGTGGGAATTTCATAGCTGACATCATCTTGCTGTGAGGAAAAAGGTTGGCAGCGATTCAGTAAGTTTGAAGTAGTACAACTCGGAAATATGAACTCTACCCAGGCATAGAACATTTCTTTTATCTTTTTAAAGATTTATCTATTTTATGTATTTGAGTACGCTGTAGCTGTACAGATGGTTATGAGCCTTCATGTGGTTGTTGGGAATTGAATTTAGGACCTCTGCTTGTCCGGTCAGCCTGAATATTTATTATAAGTACATAAGTACACTGTAGCTGTCCTCAGACGCTTCAGAAGAGGGCCGTCAGATCTCATTGCGGGTGGTATTTCTTTTTTTTTTTTTTTTGGTTTTTCGAGACAGGGTTTCTCTGTATAGCTCTGGCTGTCCTGGAACTCACTTGGTAGACCAGGCTGGCCTCGAACTCAGAAATCCGCCTGCCTCTGCCTCCCGAGTGCTGGGATTAAAGGCCTGCGCCACCAGGCCCGGCTTCGGGTGGTATTTCAAAAACTTGGGAGTCCACCGGTGGGGCGGAGAGAGGTGCCTGCCGGTAAGCGATCAATGACCACAACCCCCACCCCCATTGCACTGACGGGGGGCCACTTTCTGTGTTTTACACTGAGGTGCCGCCCCACCTCACCTTCAGCTCTTCTGGGCAGTAGGAATCTTGTTCTCAGGGTCCAGTTCTTCTACTCCAGCCTGGGTCATGAGGTCAGCGATATTCTTCTCCAGGTCGTCAATTCGACTGCTCATGTCATCTAGTGGCACAGTTAAAGAGCAGGCAGACCAGCATCACCTCACCTCGGCCTCTGCCCACTGGTTTAAACAGCTGCTTCCCCAGTTTCTCTGGCTAAAGTGCCGGTGGCCTGGAGGTCAGGGGTCCGGGGGGAACCGGGGTGAGTCCTCTTCCCTACACCCCCGTTTCCTCGATCGTTAATCCCAGAGGGCCCTGTATCCCGTTGGTAAGGTTACAAAGAGGATCGGAGGCTGGAGGACTCAAGGAGTACTCCCAGCCAACGGTTATCACGCAAGCCCCTTTACTGGAGGGCCCCCCAACAAGGGCTTGGGTAGGTCGGTTGTGTCTCTGGCTCTTGGCACAGTCCTCCACGGGAACACGATATAGCCAAGATCAGTAAAGACACTTCCAAGTGGGACGGGGAAATGGCTCGGCCGTTAAGAGCACGCGAGGCTCCTGCAGAGGACTCGCGTGTACTGGGCAGCTCACAACCGCCTGTCACTCAAGTTCCAGGGGATCCAACGCCTCTGGTCTCAGTCGCTCCCAGTATCCCCTTTATACATATAATGAAAAATAATAAACCCTTTGTAAAAAAAAAAAAATAAAGAAGGCAATTTCTAAATGACTAACTGAAGTCTGTTTGTAAACCACCCGCTCACCCCCACAGTTAAGAAAACTGCCTCCAAATCAAAAGGATATTCCTTCCGATGATCTGGTCTGACATGATCTGAAACTTGTCTTGCATCTGCTGCAAGAGCGTCTCCACCTAAGAGAAAACCAGCACAAGTCAGCCGATCCCGACCTATCCCGAGACCCCCTTCCTGGGACGGGAGCTGGGGAGGCGAGGACGCGGGCTGGGGGGGCTCTGGGCTGGAGTGTGCGGCCTTCAGCAAGGGCCTGCCAGGTCGGATCGGTGTCCCTGCGGGTCAGGTCCGGAGGGTCCGGGGTCGGGGGCCGACCGAAAGGCGAGCCTCGCAGGTGCGCGGGCCGAGGCCGCTGGCCACACCCCACGCCAGGGCCGAGAGTGGCTCCGGGGTGTCCGGGCCCATAGGAGGCTGCCGCTTACCACCAAGGTGATGTCCTGCATGGTCTTGGGGTCCGTCTCGGCCATCTCCCCGGTGCCCAGCTTGGCGGCGATGTCTCGGAACCGTCACCTACACTTCGGTTTCTCGGCGCAGACGCCCACAAGCCGACAATTCTCGCGACCACACGGTCACGGGACCGCGAGGCATTGTGGGTGTTGTAGTTTCTGTCACGCACCGGAAGGTCCTAGGAGGCTTCAGAGCGTCCTGCCTGCGGATAAGCTACGCCCCCAGTCCTAGCTCCGCCTTCATCTCGCGCCCTGTCCCACCCTGCAGGCTGAACCGAGAGGAAGAGGAGGAGAAAACGCCGGAAATGGACCAAAATTGTGTGCATTAGCGTTGGCTTCTTCCATGGATGTAGTGAGACCCTCAGGCCTTGCAAGACGAAGCCGGTGAAGAAGCTTGCTACTAAGTCTGACACTGTGAGTTCGATCTCTGTGACCCACATGTTGGAAGAAGAAACCCGACTCCCACAAATTGTGTGTGCACTGCTGTGACATGCATGCACACACACATAAACACACACACAATATAAGAAAGTGTACTATTACTACTGGAAAACGGGGCAGGAGAGATGGCTCTGCTTAAGAGCACCGACTGCTCTTCCAGAGGCCCTGAGTTCAATCCCCAGCAACCACATGGTGGCTCACAACTGTTTATAACTCCAGTTCTAGGAGACCCGACAACCTCACACAGACAAAACACAGTGCAGGCAAAACAATAGAATAACGTGGTCATTGAATACCAGTGGCCCCCATAGGCCCTGAGGGATTGGCACTATTAGGAGGTGTGGCCTTGTTGGAGTGGGTGTGTTACTAGGGGGCAGACTTTGGGGTGTCTGGGAATCCCACTCTCTGTCCTGCAGAGGTGGGGAAAAGACTACACGTACGTACGTCAAGGCAGGGTTTGAGCAGCTTCCACAGCTTCCCGCTGCAGCTTCCTTTATTCTCTTTCAACTTCTGCCCTATTATCCCTTAGCTTCTGCTGCATGCCCGCACACACGCTCACCACTGGTTCTGGGGGAATCGCCCAATTTATTCCCTTCCACCCTCTGCACTCATCTCGCAACACTCCTCATCATCCAATCAGCATTCAGCACACTCTGTACACGAGCCATGCACGCAGACAGGGTGCGCTTTGATAGGCCAGTGACTCAATACCATGCTGTAGGACGCTATGCGTCAGGCAGGCAGCGCGTGATCACTCAGGTGCGCAGTGTGATCATTCAGGTGTGCATGTGATCAATCAGGTGCGCATAACCAGGTTTTTGGTAAACAAGCAGGGAATCACGGGGCTTGGCTCACGCGGCCGCAGCCACGGCCACACCCGCTTCCCACACTGGGGTTTCAGAAGTTCAAGCCTGACCAGTGTCCTGCTGCCTGCGGATCCAGATGTAGAACTCTCAGCTCCTTCTCCAGCACCATGTCTGCCTGCACATGCCAAGCTTCCTGCCATGATGGTAATGGACCAATCCTCTGAACTGTAAGCCAGCCCCAGTTAAATATTTTCTTTTATGAGAGTTGTTGTGGTCGTGGTGTCTCTTCACAGCAATAGAAACTCTAACTAAGACAGATCTAATGACAGAACAAAGCTATTCCTTACGTTCATGGACTGGCCTGGGGTGTCTCTGAATCTAGCAAACCAGTGAAGGTACTCGTTAGGGTATAAGGTCTGATTGTCCCACCCTACCTGGGGGCTGTTATAGGGAGTTGGGCAGCTTAAGGAAGGCTCTAGACAGGGCAGGAGGAATGGCTGATCCCCTCTGCTGAGCCAACACCTGCCAGAGTTCTCCATGTTCCTACGTTACAGTGAATTGTACAAACACATGGATGGCTACAGGCCAGGAGACACTTTACTAAAGGAGAGAAACAGGGAATTCCAGAGTCCACCAGACCCAGGCTGAGGCCGAGCTCCAAAAGAGACCAGGTCTGTGACCTTCCCTAAGCTATTTACTTACCATGTGTTCTTCTTCAGCAGCATCTGGTAAAGTTTCCAAAATTCTGCTATCTGTTGAGTGAGGACCCTAACTTGCAGTCCCACGGATGGTCCCTGACTATTTGTCTGCATGATCCAGCAACTAATGCACAAGCCTGGTCTCAGAGGACTGGGATTTGGGGTGAGGATGGGGGTAACTCCAGTTTGTTTAGCGGGAGGAAGATTAAGTCTCATTAACATTGGTAACTAAGATGGGTCAGGCCTGGCCAGGGAGATGTATGGTTCAGCTGTCTTCCCCAGCTGTCATCTGACCACATCCTCCCCAAGCCCTCTCCCTCTCCCCCTCAACCTCAGTTCACACGGAGGACTCCCTTCCCAAAGCGATTTCGTGTGTGCGGGAATACCGGCGCCCTCAGAATTCAGAAGAGGGTGTTGGATCCCCTGGAGCTGGAGTTACAGACAATTGTGAGCAGCCCAGTATGGGTGCTGGGAATCAGACTCAGGTCCTCTCAACTGTGAGCTGTCTCTCCAGCCTCTCTCTGCCTCCTCCTCTCTTTCCTTCCTAGGACTTCTAAACTGCAAACTTGACACTCTTGAGTGATATATTAATTTTCTTTCTATACTTAAAGACAGATGTGATTTCTGGTGTGTTAAGTCTCTCTCTCTTTGGTTTTTCGAGACAGGGTTTCTCTGTGTAGTCCTGGCTGTCCTGGAACTCACTCTGTATGTAGACCAGGCTGGCCTTGAACTCAGAAATCCACCTGCCTCTGCCTCCCAAGTGCTGGGATTAAAGGTGTGCACCACCACTGCCTGGCCACAAAAACCTCTCTACCCTCAGGGCTGTTGCTCTCTTTGAGGGAGGCTGACAGGGAGCACACATGAGTTTTGTTCTGTTAATGAAGCTGCTGTGCATATAGGCAGAGACCTGGATTAATTTTAAGTTGTAATTCCCATCTCTGTGTTCTTTCGGAACCACTTGGGTTTACAAGAGCTTGCTTTGATGACTTTTGGTTCACGCTGGGCCATTCTTCATACTTCTATCTTGCATTTAAATAAAGGAGGACCCTAGAGGGTGTAGATTTTTTTTTCTTCTTAAGTAATGGAGATTGAACCTACAGGCTTCAATATGACAGGTAAGTGCTGTATTTGTCACTGAGCTATATTCCCCATCATCTTTTAAAAAATTACATTTGCTTAGGTTTTTATTTTACTTGATGTATATGGATATTTTTGTATGCATATATGTCTGTGGCACCTCCCCCATGGTGCCAGAAGATGGTGTCAGATCCTCTGTGTGTGTGTGTGTGTGTGTGTGTGTGTGTGTGTGTCTTCATGTAGGTGCTCAAGGAGGCAAGAGGTGCTGGATATCTGGGGAGCTGAAGTTGCAGGAGGTTGTGAGTGGTGTGAGACTCAGGTCTTGTGTGAGAACACTATGCTCTCTTAACGGGGAGCTGTTTTCCCAACCCTCTGGGTGTATCTCTGAGGGAGTGTCCTAGGTTTAACAAGAAGGATGACCCACCTTGAATGTGGGTAGCCATGTCGCTCTGGGGGTCCAGGACTGAATAATCGGGAGAAAGCAAACTGAGCTTTGTAGTCAGTAATCGTTCTCTGCTTCCTGACTGGGGACACCACATGTCCAGCTGCCTCAAGCTCCTGCTGCTGTGCACTCCCCACCATGATGAACTGTACCCTCAAACTGGGAACCCAAAGAGATCCTTTTTCCTCTAAGTTTCTTTTGTTGGGTAGTTTGTCTTACTAACAAGACAGGTAGCCGATACACAGGATGCGAGGGCTCATCTTCCTAGTACCCGGGTGGCTCCTGCTCTTTCACAGGTCATCCCTAACCTCTCCAGGCTTCCCCAACCTGCTATGTCATCCCTCTTTCTCCCAGAGGATGACTACGTTCTAAGGAGAAAATCACCCATAGAAGATAAAGGCTTTCGATCACAGCCCTGACCCCATCCTCTTTGCCATCACAGGCTCCTCAGTAGGGAATGCAGGGCTTTGCACAGTTGGGGGTAGAGGTCTGCCAACCAGTCAGCCAGCCAACCAACTAACCAACCATCTGAACCCAGAGAAAAACCCAGAATAAAATGGAGGAGGAGGAGGAGGAGGAGGAGGGGAAGGAAGCAGCAGCAACAGCAGTCACCAATAGTAAGCCCAGCTGCCCTCCTGTCTCACGTTCCTGAGTGCTGAGATCAGAGGTGTGCATCACCAACCCCCCCGACATTTTTTCTCAGAACATAATTAAAGGAAGTTGTCCATGTCTCTACCTTCTTGTTAATGTGTTGCTTCTCGTTGTATTTATTTTGACTTTGCTCCCGAGTGGTACTGGTTTTTCTCTTGTGGCACTTTTCTTTTAAAACGAATAGAAGTAAAATTATAAATCCATTTTCACTTTATTATGTTTATTTGTGCGTGTGCGTGTGTGTGTGCACCAGCCACAGTTTGAGGGTAGAGCTCAGAGGAAAACTTGGGGGAGCTCTCTTCTTCCACCTCGTAGGTTCTGGCTATTGAACTCAGGTGGGTCAGGGTTGGCAGTCAGCATCTTTATTCCATGGGCCTCACAGACTTAAAATGGCAGTTTGAAAGTGCACTTGGAGCTGATTGTACGCCGCCGGGTCAGTGAGGCAGAGGGAGATGGTGAGGGGCGTACAGAACGTGCTTGAATCTTGAAGATCTTCTATAGACATTCACATTTAGAAAACAGTGTCTTAAGAGATGACAGGTAGCCCATGGGGACAGTTGTGTGCCCTTTGAGATAGCAACGCTTTTGCAATCTGTAAGGGGGTACAGCACAGGCAGTTGCTGGATCTGGAACATCTCCTTGCTTCCCCTTGAGGACAAACTCGGAGAAACACTGGAATTCCTGAAGGTACCAGATGCTTGTCCTTCAGGGAACAATCTCGCCCCTGGAGGCCACCCTGCTGGCAAGAAGAGGCCAGGGCATGTCACCTGCACCCACCCGCCATAGACCTCACTGCAGAGAGAGGTCAGGCTGGTTAGAGAATAAACTGTCCTGCTGTGGCAGATTTAATTTAGGAACAGCATCACCCCGTGCTCTCAGCTGGGAGGCCCCTATGAAAGCCACGACGGGTCGGACTTGGCTGTGGGCTCTGTGCCCTTGGTGGCTTGACTGGACCCGGAGGCGGGAGGAGGTCACAGCTTTGTGGCAGTTTGAAAAAGAACAGAAAATTGCTTTTCTGAGAAAAGGACAGCAAGATCAGCAGTGTCCCGATCAGCTCAAATTGCCTTGCTTTGGGTTTGAAGTGTTAGTTTATGCTTCTTACTTTCATTTGAGGCAATTTTCCAAATTAGCGTCTCAGTGACTGGGCTGCCAGGAAATCAACTTCCTTCTTATTTACCCAAACCAGCAGTTTCCTGGAAACAGACTGTCCGGGACGCAGGGAACAGTCCCCGCAGACCCTGACTTCTAAGTTTGGGTTCCTTGAGTGTGGCTTCCTCTGTCACAGCTTCCTCTGTCACTGTCACTGCAGGGCTGATGGCTCTCATATGCTGTGTGGAGATGATAACTCATTCCTGGAGGTATCTCATAGAGTTTAGCAGGAAAAAAAAAAAACAAACTTGGATGGAATTAGATACCACACCTAACAGGTGTAAGATCCAGTTAGAAAGCTGGTTGTGGTGGCACAGGCTGGTAGGTTTGCTGAAAGAGGCAGAGGTGGGAAGATCATGAGTTCAAGGCCAGCCTGGGCTACACATTTGGGGGAGATGGGGTGGAGGGAGAGATGGCTTTGACGACTTGGGGGTGGTGTGGAAACCCAGTGTAGTAGAAATTTCCTAGAAGCTATGAAGGTGATCTTAATGAGGACCGTCTAGTCATGGGGGATAGGGTCTCAACTGTCCCTCTCCTGTAGCCAGGTGACGCTTTCAGTGGCTGGGCTGGGTCGTAGTCAGTTGAGTTGTTGGCCAAGGTGGGTGGAGCGTCTCATGTAAGTCTCCAGACAACCCAGGTTGTTACCAGGACATAGGGTTGCTTTCCAAACCCGACGACAGGACCCCATTGTTGAGGACGGCACCCACATAGCTTATTGAACACTGAGAAGTTGAGCTGGTGCCTAGGTGGAGCCTTCACTGCTATGTTCTGATGGAAGCATCAAGCACAGGGCCACGTGGGTCTGCACCAGGTCCTCTTTGTTTATATTATGGGCATTACTAAATATGGTATGGGACGCCTCACTGGTCCCTGACTCTGGTGCCTGCTCTTGGGACCCTTTCCCTCCTGCTGGGTGGCCATGTCCAACGTTGATGTGATGGCTTTCGCTTCATCTCACTGTATTGTATTTTGTCCTGTTTGGTTGCTAGCTCTTAGAAGCCTGTTCTTTTCTAATGACAGACGGAAAGGGAGTGGATCCAGAGAGGAGGAGAGGTGGGGAGGAAATAGGAGGAGTAGCGGGAGGGGAAACTGTAATCAGGATATATGAGAAGAAACCCTATTTCCAAAAAGTAAAAATAAAATTCAGTTAGAGATGGCTTAACTTTGTAAGTCTCAGTGGCTTCATCTGTATAGTGGGGATAATGTTGTTTTAATGTCCCAGGAATTGTGTAGGCTACAAATATAATTATATATATATATATGTTTCATATGCACATATGCAATGACAACTGTAATCTGTATGTACATGTAATGATATGTAGTGTTGGAGGCGGGCTCATCAGTTAAGAGCACTGGTTGCCCTTCCACAGGACCTGGGTTCTGTTCCCAACACACACATGGCAGCTCACAAGTATCTGTAACTCCAGTTCCAGGGAATTAGTTGCCCTCTTCTGGCCTCTGGGGACACGAGGTATGCACATGCTACATAGATACACATGTAGGCAAAATACCCATACATATAAAAATAAAGTATATCTTTAAAAAATGTATAATGTTTGGCCCACGGAGGCACTTATAAAATACTACCCTATTCTCTTTTTTGCTAAAGATGTCTCAGAAGCGCTCTTGCTATTTGTTTATCATCTATATATTCATTACCTACCAGGATTGTTTTGGGAGGTCATTCCTGTTCAGATAATGATGCTGGTATATTTGGATAGCCACAGTTCTGGGGGGGGGAGGCACAGTCCAGGGAGCATATGGTGGCAGAAGCAGGAAGCTGTCTGTCCCATTGCGTTAGAACTCAGGAAGGAGACACCGGACAGGAAGTAGGGCTGGGCTACAAAGCCTCAAGGTCCTCCCTTGGTAACCCACTTCCTCCAGTGAGGCTCCATCTTCTACTGGCTCCACAACTTTTCCCAAGCAGCACTGACCATGGTTCAAACATGTGAGCCCGTGGGGGACACTTAACGTTCAAACTACAACACTGTCTATCATGGAGGCCCCGATGACCTTGAACTCTTGGTCTTCATGGCACTGTCTCACAGGTGCTAAGATTACAGGGGTGCATCACTAGGGCTGGCTTTTGTATTTGCTATGATTTAAACAGAGTCAGAGCTATAGATTTTCGTAAGTAGTGGGCCAGTCCATTAGCAAGAAGTAGAAGGTGAAAACTTAATACAGTCTTTGGGTGAACACCTGATGTGTTTCCTGGTGAGGTTATGACTATAGTTTGTGTTGCTGGCCAGGGAGGAGGGAAAATGGCTGTAACCGTCTGTAATGGCTATTCCTGATTATCAACTTGACTATATCTGGAATGATCTACAATCCAGAATGGGAAGGCTCACCTGTGATCTAGATCTTGAGGCTGAGAGAAACAAGTTTCTGACCTAGATCTTGTGGCATAGTGTCTGTGAATCCCAGGAGACTAAGGCAAGGAGATCTCTGAGTTCAAGGTCAGCCTGGGACAGAACAAGTCCCAGATCCAGGTGTGGTGGTATACACCTTTCATCTGGGTCACACCTTCTGCTGGAGGCCAACGTAAGGACATTGGAAGAAGGAAGAGTCACTCTTTTTCACCTGCGTGCATTTACTTGCCAGCTCATCTGTTGGAATCTGTTGGAATCCCACTAGCCTTGTGGGACTGAGCAACTACTAAGTTCCTTGGACTTCCCATTTACAGCTGACCATTGTTGGGAGTTGCTCTACAGACTGTAAGTCATCCTAACAAATTCCCTTACTATACAGAGACTCTCCACACAGTCTGCGACCCTAGAGAACCCCGACTAGCACGCCATCTCTGAAAGGCACAGCCAGATGTCTCTATGCTGCTGCTGCTGGCGGTGGCTAGGAGTCAACAGAAAGGTCAGCCTTTCTTTTTTTGGTGTGATTGATCTGTCCATGGACACTTAAGGCAACGGTACCTACAGTGATCTATCAGTTACATTTACAACACCAGAAACTGCTCAGGGATCCAGTAGAAGTTGTTTATTAGACTTAGGATTGTAGCCAGGCACAGACCACTCAGGAACCTCACACTGCCTGCTCCTTCAGTGTGTCTCTGTCTCTGTCTCTGTCTCTGTCTCTGTCTCTGTCTCTCTCTCTCTGTTTGGGAGTGAATGAGTATCTGGGAGGGCTTGAGTTAACTTCTGGATAATCTATATACGAATTAACCCAGCTGAGGTTGGAAACATGCCTCAGTGACAAAAAGTGCTTGCAGCTCTTGCAAAGGACTTGAGTTCAGATCCCATCAAACGTGTTGGGTGGCTCACAACTGCCTCTAGGTCTAGCATCAGGGGATCTGCCACCTTCTGATCTCTGCAAATACTTGCATACACATGACACATGACATATAAGTAGATAAAACAAAAAATAAATCTCTAAAAAAAATGTGGTAGAAGCCGTTGTGTATTAATGAATCGTGGACTGTTCAAGAAAGGGTTAGCTGCTATGTCCACTCCAGTAGTGACACTCACGACAGGCCGAAAGCCTGGACGCAGTCCCCGAGGCAAAAAGTTCTCGGACACTTAGTCTCCTGGAACCGAGGCATCCCAAATAATGAATGCTCCAAACTTTTCCTTGCGGATGGATCTGTGTGCTCTCTTTCAGTATTGTTTTATTATAGGTGCCTCCAAGCAATGACTTGCCAAATATCTAAGCAAAATTTAACTTTGCTTCCTGGCCCTAGGTAGTCCTTGAGCCGACCTTGGGCTTGGAATTCAGTAAGAATGTTGCCTATTCAGTGACATTCAGAATTGCCTCTAGTATTGTAAGAGAGATAGTGAAAGAAATCAGGCATTACTATCTACTACATAGAGTTAGAAATCTCAGGGCAAGCTTAGCAAAGTAAGTTTAGAATTCNTATTATAGTTATATATGGCAGACTACATTACTTATTAGTAGAAAGTCTCCCCACACTATCACTTAGAATAAAAGCCAAGTTGCTCCCATATATAGGAATTTACAATGGTTTAGGAAGTAGATTGGGCTGTGGTTTTAGAGTATGCATTTTTCTGCTAGAGCAGAATTCCCTAATTAGAACCATGACTTGGGCGTGAAAGCCCTTGCCCCGGGAGTGTAAAGACCTCACACCTGGCTTCTAAGAATATAGCTGACCTTAGATAGAGCTGACTTTGTCTCAGTTGTTTTATTGCCCAGTTCCTGCTAGTCTTTATGTTTGCATTCCTGTTTTGTGTAAGAGTCATTAAGCATCCAGCAACCTCATTGTACCTTGCCGATGTGTCACCTAACTTCCCTGTTTTCTTCTGTATATAAAATTACATTCAGATACAGCACACTCCCTTGTGTCCGCGTCTGTCTTCTCACCAATTCCTTGTCCACCTGTACTGGAACCCCGTTTTCCTGCAGATCGAGGATTCAGTTGAGGTCTGTCTGCAGCAGTTAGAGATACTTTAGAAATTACAACATTCTGTATGGGAGATAGTTCTAAGGTTCCAACATTAATTTAGCACTGCATTAACACTTAGCAGAAAATTTCCACAGGAACTTAATAGCAGAAGGGAAAGATACAGAGAAAGGTACCTCATAGTCCAAGGCACTGCCACCTCAGCGTGAGTCAGTTGTATTAGTGACTGCCAAACAGCTGTAAAAGCACCACACAGAATCCCTCAGGGTGGACTGACTTTTCTAGGCTCCCAGCCGCCGAGGCATCCATCTCCATGAGGAGGAGGATGTAGGACAGAATGGTCCATAGCTTGGCAGGAAGTAGGAAGGAAACAGGAAGTGTCTAGGAATCCAGACTTCCCCTCAGTGGCCTACTTTCAGTTAGGCACCTTCTGCTGTTTCTAGACAAACTCCCACACTCTCCACACAGCCCCTGAGAAAACAAACTGGGGACTAAGCATTCAATACTTGAGTATAGAGGTGTTTTATACCCAAGCCATGACACTGGTGTGGAAGGATAGTCACACTGGCTAAGGCTTCAGACTGGGCTTCTGGCCTACAGTAGCATTTTGGTCGGCTGTTGCTGCCACATGGAGAGCTATAATACTGTGGTGTGGTAGGGAGGATGTGAGTGGTCCTGGCAGCACCTTCCCTGGGTTGTGACTTCTCTTAAGTGTCTTAGGGTTTCCATTGCTGTGAACAGACACCTTGACCACGGCAACTCTCATAAAGGACACCATTTCATTGGGGATGGCTTACTGGTTCTGAGGCGAGGTCCATTATCAGGGCAGGAAGCATGGCAGCATGCAGGCAGGCATGGGGCTGGAGGAGCTGAGAGTTCTACATCTTGTACTGAAGGCAAACAGGAGAAGGCTTCCAGGCAGCTAAGAGGAGGGTCTCAAAGCCCACCCCTACAATGACACAACTACTCTTAACAAGGCCACACCTCCCAATACTGCCACTCCCTGGGCCAGGCCTATACAAACCACACACTGAGCTTCTCTTGTTTTGGTTTTTTTGGTTTTCCGAGACAGGGTTTCTCTGTGTAGCCCTGGCTGTCCT